>NW_006494612.1:4069814-4144352 GCF_000325575.1 Pteropus alecto | reverse complement strand
TACATATATATATAAAACCCTTCTCTGATAGTGAAAAACTGATTCTAGTTATTTTTAATATATTAACTTATTTGATCAGTCCCACTATATATTAACCTCTTCTGGCACCACCCCCTTTCCTGCTTGGATTCTTTATCACACCTGGTTCTTGTACCTCCTGTCACATAGCTTTCCCATATGGATGCTTTCCTCAAAGCATGGTGGTGACAGGGTAGTTGGACTTCTTACATGATGGCTTTGGATCATTCTGTTATATGCAAAGTTCTTTTACTTGCCTGACTTCTCATTTCAGGACTGTTGTTTTGTAGTTTTTTAATATCATGAAAAAAATTATATTTAGTATTAGCCAGCTGGACTCAGTTTAGATGATCTCAGTTTTGTTGTCAACATCCAAAGCATTTATACCTACTTTGTCAGGAACCATTTAAACATATATCTTTTTCTCTCTATCAAGCCTCGGCAGGAGTTGTCCTTGGCCATGTCATTGCCATAGAGCTTCCCCACAGTCTATTTGATATGGTGCTTGTTGGCCTTGACATTTACAGTGAACACAAGCATGCTTTTGTCTTATATTTTCTTCATGGCTGACTTCAGTGCCAAGAGGGAAACTGATGTTTAGTATAATGGTCAAGCTTGTGGCACTTTTGAGGATATTTGAGCTGCCTTTGGAGTGTCTTGGGCCACCAGAAGGTGGACAACATACAGATCTTTTTGTGTGTGTGCATGTGGATGCCTTTTAGCACTGCCTTCTTGACCTTTCAAGTCTTTGTTTTGGCTTTGGGAGGGCCAGGGGCTTTCTTTGCTTTCTGTGCGCCATCTTTGTGAAAAGATTTTATTTTAAAACAATTTTTTTTTTAAGTTGGGAGTTATTCAAACCAAGTGATTGTAGTTTTATTGTAGTTAAACAATATATGATATTGTGGTTTTGGTTTAATTACTTTTTAATTGAATTGCAAATTTTCCCTGGGAACTAAAATGATACTTTTTGTCATAACTTTTATATGAACCTATTTTAACTTCTTATGGGTTTGAGTAACATTTCTAATTTAACATAATTTTCATGTTTGAAGAATATAATTTCTGCTTAGCTTCCTTAATAAACCAAATGTTTCAACTATTTTATATTTTTTTGTCCTTTCTATAGCAGAAGGGAAAGGAAGAGAGAATTTCTCAGAAATTACTGAATATGTGACTAAATATTTTGGATTCAAGTCGGTTTTTACATTTTTCAATTAGAAGTTATTTAAGTTTCACATGAAAAATAGTTCCTTGGTAGTTGAATAAAATTTTCCAGATCGTTTGTTCTAAGTGGCAGTAAATTTGACCTATCTTGTGAATTTTTCTTAAAGGTTATTTAAGTAGGCAGTACTTTCCTGTTCCATTAAAATATTAGCATGGTAATGAAGGTTAGTATGGTATTAACTCTAGTTTTGCCTTCTCTGTGGTAAATGATTTAACTTATCACCTTATTTTTTTTTGACAGAGCAAATTCGATTAAAGAACATCAGAAAAGTATATGGAAGATGTATGTGGTATCGTTTACGGTTATTAAAACCCCAGCCAAATATTATTCCTACAATAAAGTAAGTAATTGGTTTTAATTAAAAAAAAAATACTCAGTGCTTACTTTTTGCTAGGTGTTGTCTAAAGTAGGGGTATAGTAATGGATAAAAGTCTGTGAAGAAATTATGGCCTTAGTAGGAGTAAGATGTGAATAGTAAATTTGAGAGCTGTCTGAACAAAATGGTTTACAAGTTCAGAGGAGAGTGCCCTTCTGACTCAGCGGAGGAGGGGAGAAAGAAGTCAAATCTTAAAGACCTGTGCATCTTATATCAGGATATGAATTTTATCTTTAAGACTATGAGGGAATCTTTAAAAGATCATCAAAAGCAGGGAGGTAACATGATCAAGTGTGCATTTCATGGTGATAATTAAAGTTTATTGAGCTCATACTGTATGCCAGGTGCTGTGCTAGGGCTTTATATGTGATCTCACATATAAGTTAGTTTCATAACTTCAAGGTAGATGTTTTCCCTTTTTCTCAGATGAGGAAACTGAGTCTGTCGATGTAAGAAACGTCCAGACCTGCAGAAAATTTTTTAAAGAGTTTATTGAGCCAAACTGATGACATATGCCAAGGGAGCAAGATCTCAAATTCTCTGGAGAGTAGCAGTTTTGCAGTTTCTTTTGTGCATTTGAAATTAAGGAGGGTATGCAAAAAAGATTATGTGGAGTTGGGAAAAAGCAAGGCAAGGATTGCAGTACAGGGTGGTTAACAAGATTATGTGCTCTCTTGAGGGCGGTTATGGTTTATTTCAAGTGTATTAATCTATATGCTTAATCTAGTGGCTTGTTTAAGGAAAAGATAACCTTTTAACTTAAGAGTTACAGGCCTGGGGAGTGACTCCCCACCATGACCTGTCCAGTTAGGAATTTATGATAAGATCACCTTGTAAGGCAACTTTCCACAGAACCCCTTTTTTCACCCACAAAGCTAAAAAATGAGTCAACTTGACCAAGCTTGTGCTGCTAGAAGTGGTGGAGTGGGGACCTAGTCACCCTTTATTTTGGCAGGTGCATCTGCTTAAACAGGCCCTTGTAGCATGTTTGATTACCGCAGGGCTATCTGATTTTGTGAGGCTGTGGGATATGCTGGTTTAGACTCTAGGCTTTTAGACCTTATTCCAAGTCAGTTTAGAGGTAATAGACGAAACAGGAAGTTAGAGTGCCATAGTTGGAGGACTGTATCTTTAAATTACCTGCATTTATTTATTATCCAGTAGATAGGAGGGAAAGACTTAACAGAGGAAATTAGTGAAAGTAGAACCAGTTATGTTTTAATTTTGGTTTTAATGATGATGATAGTTTTCAACATACCTGTGTGTGTAACTTCATTAGCTTTAAATAGTTTTTAAGCCTTGACTTTGCCTGGTTTAGTTCCTTTGTAGAGGGAAGGACATCTTGGCTTTGGAGTTCTTCAATGATAGGAAACTAAAAGGCAAAATTAACATTTACAAGAGGTTTATTTGCTATTGCTTCTCATTTTAAATTAAACCTTTATGAGACAGCAAGGCAAATATATTTGGCCTCCCAATCACTCTTTTGGGCTTTGGTCAACACTTTGTGGGTATTTGAACCTGTTTTCAAGGAAAAAATCCCCAACTCTGTGAAGGTCTCAGTGATTTATAAACTGATTTACTTAAAATATAAGTACAGATTAAAGTATATTTAAATAAGGAAGAGTTACTTAGATACTGGTAACAATTTGGATAAGGTCAGAAACCATAAAAGCCTTTTTGCTACTTAACGCTGAAGCATTCTTTCAAAATTAAGCAGTCATTGTATAATACTCTGATTTCTGAACATTACTTCCAAAACGACTTTTAATGTATGCTTTAAAAGAAAAAAAAAGGCTTCATAAGTTAATTAATTACTGAAACTATAGTGAAAATGCTTATCTTTTTAGAAGAACCAAATATGCTTTAAAAAAAAATTTGTTACAGAGCATGATAGAATTCATTATGTTTCCACCTTTGCTTTGGTTCTCTGGGAAGTTAGAGCAGTATTATTGGTTGTAGTTTTCATCAGCCTAGGGATTCTGTCATGAGCTTCTCCTCTCCATGGCTACACGTAAAGCATCTAACGAGGGGTGTAGCATATCCTAGGTGTTTTGTTTCCTTTCCTTCTACCCATGTTTGCTTTTAAATCTTGTTTAGTAGTTTTCAATTTTACCTCTTTGTTTTCTGACCTTTGTTAGCCTGTTGTAGAGTTTGCAAAAGAAAATGGAGAGTTATTAATTTGTGTAGGAATAAAATGTATTTTCATATGTTCTTTAGCATATTGAAAGTTTTAGCAAACTTTGGGTTTGAGTTAAAAATTACTATTTTGAATTATATTCGTTCATTCAGTAAGTAGTTACCGTGCACCTATATTGTATGTGTCAGGCATTATATTAAGTGCTAATATACAAGTAGACATGGTTCAACCAACAGTCTTGGGGGATTCTGGCAAGTAATGATAATAGAGTTTTAGATAGGGCTGCGAGAGGGATGCCGTGAAAGGGCAGAGAAAGGACTCTTAAGTCTGGCTCTAGGCTTCTCAGAGAAGGCTTCCCTGAGTAAGGGAGGGAGGTATAAGCTGAAATTTGGGTAAACAGTTACTATAATAGCCAATAGCTAACATGAATTGTTTACGATCTGTGAGGCACTTTCTAGGTGTTTTACATACCTAATTTCATTTATTCTCAAACTTACCTTAAACGTTGGAAATTGAGTTGTAAAAGACTAAGCAACCTGGCAAGATCTCTCAGTTAATAAGTGGTGAAGCTGAGATTTGACCTCACGAAGTTTTTGTTCTAGAGCCTATATTCCTAACTACCTCTCCTTAGATAGACAGGTAAAACTGGGAGTGTTCCAGGTAGGGCTTCCCTCCTTTTTCAGTATGTAGGTACTGTGGAAAGCAGCTTACAGTGTTAGGCCCTTAGTAAGGTTTAGAACATTATTTTGGCCAGATGGAAAGAAATTTGTGTGTGAGTGCTGTTTAAGCTACTCTGGAGTTAGTCAAAACTGAATTAAGACCCACGTGCTCAAGGAGCTTGCAGCAAGTCAGGAAGAAAGTCATGGTTTGTGCTTGTTACTGTGACCACAGTCTCCCCATTGATCATCTTGATGAGGATTAAAGATTACTTCCTGGAGGGTGAATAATTTGAGTTGAGTCTTGAAGGATGAATAGTTTGCAGAGGCAGAGATGGGAAGTGGGAAATCTAGGTAGAAAGATCCTAGAGAGCAAAAGCGTGATGGTGGGAAAAGCTTAGGGAACTTAGGAAGATGGGGATATATTTTGTTTGAAAAATCAGGGTGATAAAGGTAAGCAAGTAGGTTGGAACTGGACCCTAGAGTCTTCATTCCAAATAAACATGTTTAAGCTAGATTCCTACCAGGAGAGCTTGAACACATGGAACATTTTCTTTCTGTCTTTGGAAATAGGTCACTTCAATTTGTTTGATTAGGCCTTCTCTGATTCATTTATGTCTTTGTTTAATAGTTCCTATTCAGTGTAACAAATTGTGATACAAAGGATACAAAAAACAAAAATTGTTCAATTTCATAACTTGAAAAATAGCCACTATTAAGATGATTTACCATCTATATTTTTATTTATAATAAACGTATTTACAAAAAATAAGGTTACGTTATATACACTATAGCTTAAAAGTTGTTTTTCTTTTTTTAATTTAACAATACAAGGTATGTAATCTTCATAGCCAGAATTATTTTTAGTGGCTAGATAATATTTCACTGTACGGACACCAATTTATGTGTCTAGTACTCTTGTGGATGTGTGTGTGTGTATGTGTGTGTGCTTTGCTATTACTTATATCTTACCACTCTTTTACACTATATATTTCTAGTTTATTTTACACTATAAAATTCTAGTTTATTTCCTTCTAAGTTTCTTGAAGTGGAGTGGATGGCAGTTAAAAGGGTATGCACTTTTTTAGGGCTTTTGATACCTTATTGCCAAATATTCTTTCGGCACGTAGAGCGTATAAGAGTTCCTTTTTTTTAGCCTCTCCAACACTGGTGATGTCACTCTTTTAAATATTTTCACCAAACAGAACATATTGGAGAGAAGAAATTAGTTTTTTCCCCCGATTATGTATTCTTTTACATCTTTTTTTAACCCATTATGCACATCTTTCTATACTTCCATTGGCTAAAAATGTTACATTTTGTGGCTCTCTCTTGGTTTATTTAATTAGTTTCCTGTAAATTGTTTATTTAATTTGTTCCCTATAAATGGACATTTAGGTTGTTTCCAGAGTTTTACTATTGTAAATAAGGCTATTTATTCATCTTTGTTCAACTGACCCATTTTTAAAAAATATTTTATCTTACTAAAATTGTTATTGCAAGGTTAAGAGCAACTCTTTCTTACCTTATATGGTTTACTGAATACTTAGTATTAATATATTTTGATCAAATGTGGTAGTCCAATAAGTTAATAAGTTGAATTAACTTCTGTACTTAAAATTCTGCAAATAGTAACAGAAAATATTATATGTGGGTATACTGTACAAGATTTTAGAGAATTCGAAGGTGAAAAAGACACTGTCCTTGCTGTAACAGGAGTTTAAAACCCAGTGATTGTAGAATTTGAGTCAATAGCATAGTAGTATGAGACTACTTTAGATTGTTTTATGCCTTGATCTTGCCATAATGACTCTTAAAGGAAAAACCATAGAGATATATTTATTTATACTTCACTTATTTTTTTCCTAAACAGGAAAATAGTTCTGCTTGCAGGATGGGCATTGTTCTTATTCCTTGCATACAAAGTTTCCAAAACAGACCGAGAATATCAAGAATACAATCCTTATGAAGTATTAAATTTGGATCCCGTAAGTAGTATTTTTATATAATGCACATTAGTTTAATGATCTCATGAAAATGCTATAGGTCCATATCCTTAAAGAAATTAGGCTGTACCTAAAAAAATCAGACTTTGTCCATTAAATTTTTTATTAAAGTAAGACATCTAATCCATTATTATTCTAATGTACATATATTTTTTAAGCTCCAGATGTTTGCCATCCTATTAAGGATTGATTTGTAATTGCTAAAATATAAGAATATTTGAAGATGAGATGAGAAGTTAGTGAGTGAATATATCTTTAAAAAACATGTAAGATTGGTTTAATGCAAAGTTAAAACTGGGAGGTTCATGTATGTTAGTTGGATGATAAAAATCTTATTACTCTGTGTTAGTTGACACTAAGGCAGTGTATTAAGTCTTTATGTCTTATGAAGAACTGGTGACATTGTCTTAGAAATTCAGGTTAATCTTAGGTATACCTGTTAGATGATCTCTTGATTGAACCTAATTGATGGGTCCCAACAGAAAATTAGTCTTCTAATTTTATCAGTGGAAGTTAGAACTGAAATGAATGGAGAAAATAAGGCATGCAAAGTTCGTATCTTTGCGGGGTCCCATAACTTCTTAATAGTCAAGCTGAATCTAGTGCTCTTTCCATCTTCCCCCCAAGCCACTTTCTTTTACTTCTAGTCTCTGCTTAGTAGGTGGCTTGTTCCAGAGATTCATATAATACAAAGTAAGGAGTGTGTTTATCGTCCAGTTTTCTGCTTTGTAGAAGAAAAGTGTAATTACATATCATTCGATTTTTCTTGTTGTGATGATCATGGTCATCAAGAGAGATATTAAAGATTAAAAGGTTTTAGGGCAATTTAATGCTATAAAAAGTCAGTATGAAAAATTTATTAATAGAAGTTAAGTCTAATTAGGGAATAATAAGGTAAACTTATTATGTAGTTACTTAATATGAAAATATTGACAAGCAGATGAAACCATATTCTTCATATTATTTCTTAGAAAGGAAGTTAACCTTTGACTCGAGGGTTTTTTTTAGCCAGACTTAATTTACTGTGATCATTTTTTGATATTTAAATGTCACTATCCTTTTATTTATTTAAATACAGCATTACAGTTGACCCTTGAACAGTACGGGATTGGAGCACCTATCCTGCTCAGTCTAAAATTCAAGTATGACTTTTGACTCTATAGTCAGCCTTTGGCATCTGCAGATCAAATGGAAAACAGTATTTTCGATCTGTGGTTGGGAAACTGCAGGTGGGAATGTAAAAATACTGTTTTCAATCCGCAGTTTGTTGAATCTGTGGATGTGAAACCAGGGGTTACAAAAAAAAATCCATGTATAAATGGACCTGTGCAGTTTAAACCTATGTTGTTCAAGTGTCAACAGTATATGGTTTCATTCTCATATTGGTGCCTAGTGTACTGCATGGCTCATAGTAGGTGCTCAATAAAATAAATATATTGGACAAAATATATTTTATTTAAAAAGTACGTGGGGTGTAATTTATGGGACAAAATAAGATAAAAATTTCCTCTTTCTGAAAATACAGAGTAGTTCATATTTTAAGTTCAAAATGGGATAGATTTTGTTTTTACAGCATCGTGCTTATTTTTATTAAAACAAAACTTTTCCTTTTAGGGGGCAACAGTAGCAGAAATTAAGAAACAGTATCGTTTGCTGTCACTTAAATATCATCCAGATAAAGGAGGTGATGAAGTTATGTTCATGAGGATAGCAAAAGCTTATGCAGCGTAAGTATAGAATCCATTACACATTTTTAAGAAGTAGTAAAGATAGTTTTCTATTCAAATAAAATACTGAGTAAAATAGGTGTCATACACTTTTATTAAATACTGACCTCATATCTTGAGTCTGTCATTTATAGAATTACCTGGCAACCCTAAAGCAGTAATCTAACTAAACCTTAATTTTAAGTAACTTAGAGTAGTGCTTTTGCCATATGAAGTTGGTTAAATTAAGCAGTAAGTGATATGTTGAGCTATTTCCTAAACACCCTGATTAGAAGAGTTATACTTATATCTGTTTTCATTCCTAGGCTTTTTATTAGGCTAGATCTATTTTTCCTGTTTTGGCAATATAACTTATCTCATTTAAACTCTTTAAAGACCAGTTTAATTTTTGGGAAACAGGGTAGAGTATATAAAATTAAAAGCAGGTTATTCCTTGAGTGTTAACTATTACAAGAGATAAAAGTTAGCTGGTACCTTTAGGACCCATGATAGATGTATCTCCACACAGCTCTTTTGTTGAATTAAAGAGTAAAGTACAGACAAGATGTCTGTTTTTCAAGGACTCAGTGATATATAATTTTGTGGGTCAATTTTAAGAATATAAGTAAATAGGATACTCAGGTATAACAGTGAATGGGAAGTGGCATGTAAATGACAGAAGTTTGAGAAATATTGTCATACTCATTTTTGCGCTTAATAAAAGCATATTGACTATCTCCTCTCTCCACTTTTCTTGTGGACTACTTGTTACCCATGTGAATATTATTCTGTAATAAAGCAGTCCCTTCAGGAGCTTCTGCAGTGCGTACTTCATTTTCTTTTCTGCACAGCAGATGTCCTCCAAATTGCTGTCTTTCAGATGATGTCACTTTTTCCCTTTTTTAAAATTGTGTCTCCTTTAAGCATTTACTTTTCTTGCATAGCATTGCAGTGCCTTAGTTGCTGTCTTCAGGTAATTTAAGAAAAACTGAAGATTTCCAGAGGATATCAGATAGCCAAGATTATTTAATTAGTAGTTTTAATTTTAGGGCTTTTGGCACAGTTATTTTTTTCCCTTCATTCTTTAGATATTGTAACATTTTCAAGTTCTCAGGTTACTGGAAATCTGACTCTTTATGACATATAGTCACTATTTGAAAAAGTACAGAAGAATAATACATAGCCTTTGGTTTTGATTGAGGTATAGAATGTTTTGTATGTAAAATGTTGATGGTCTCTTAGACAAATGAAGAAGTAAATGATTATGGGACCCAGACTTTGATTTCTTGCAACTTGTGCAAGTACAGCTAAATTAAAGGTGTGCATTTTACTAAATATAAGTTCTAACTGATCGCATTGAAGCTCCCATCTTCTGTATATGTCTAGCAGTCTGAGTATAACTGAAGCAACTTTTGGAATGCAGTTATAGGCTTTGATATACAAAATTTTTTAGAATTTGTATTGGTTATTTAGGATATTTTCTCTTCCCTTATTTGCCCATTCTGATAAACTAGCTGGGTCATTCCTATCTCTTCACACCAGATTTTAACTTAAAGGAAAGGAGGTCTGAGGAGCTAGATCAACTATTGAATTCTCTGGTTTAGTCGTCTGGATATAGTTGGGATTTGGCTTTCAGGTGTAAAACCTATCTTTAAGATACTTTATAACAAGTGAGCAGCAGAGCTGTTACCTTAAAGCTATTTTAATTTTTAAAAACTTGTTTTTATGTGTTTGTGCACCTGAACATGGAATTTAGCTCTACAAAGCTCACTCATATAATTAAGTGAGAGCATTCTCAAGATCAGACTTTATAATCTGAGGTCCCTGAAATTGTGTACAGAATTTATGTGTGTCTATGAATGTGTGTTTTTTCCAGAGCAAAAGAGACATAGATTTTATTAGATTCATAGTTGGATTTATGATACAACCTCCTGCTCCCAAAGTTAAGGGATAAAATCATGTTTAGGAAACTTGATACTCATTGAATTTTTAATAATTAGCATCATTGGTCTTGTTTAAGTTGTTTTATGTGAATTAACAAATCACATAGCTTTTAAGTACTTTAAGTCTTAGGAATGGTATTATACTAAAACACTAATAAAAAAAAATCAGTTGTGTTTTTACTCTGACTTCTAAAAGTTGATTCCTTTAATTTGATTGAGTATCCAGCATTGTGCCTGTCACACAGCAATTGTACAAGCTGGTTTAATGAATGAGTTAATGGATTGTAATCAAGTGTGTCAAGTGTTTCTATAATGTGAGCTGTGCTTTATTTTGCAAAATTTGAAGGTATTGTAGAGAGAGCAGAGCAGTTTATTGTGCTGCCATCAACAGAAAGGCAAAAGGGGACGGAGGTATTCATTTGGGGGAGAAGAATCTTATTAGAAGACAAAATATTGAGGGAAACCATAGCTTAAGCTCTGGGAGGGGTGGACAATTGTATAGGTAAACCAGGGCAGAATTTTTTGAGAAACATCCTTATTTGGATGTTTTCCTTAGCAGAAAAGGATCTTAGCACCACTTCTTATTAACTTGCAATTTCTCTAATAATGCTTTACATTGACTCTTGTATTTTACTGTGGCCTTAGTTCAAATTGTATAAGTAGAGATAAAATTAAATAAGGATTAAGATGTCAAGGTACTTATTTTCGAAAATGACCAAATGATAAGTTTAAAAATATTTTCAAATTGTCGAAAAGTTTTGCTATTTTATAAATATAAAGGTACTTCTGCATTCTGTCAACCTGGAACTTGGTTGAATAGAACCTTTATTGTATCTTAAATGCATGTGTTTGGGGAAATAGAAATGTCTAAAATTAGATTTGGACATAAACAATCTTTTGCCAACTGCTGTACAAGAATGCCTTCCTTATTAAATTATTGGTTATTTTTTGTGTGTGTGTCTGCCTTGTCTCCTTAACAACATTGTAAAAAGTTTTTGCAGGAATTAAAATTTTCTTTTAATGTTTTCTTAACATTTATTCTGAGACCTGGAATAAAACCACTCTTTCTTCGTTCCTTGAGCCATTGCCCAAGTCAGGGGTTATGTTTATATTTAGGTTTTTGGTTTTTGTTTTTTTGTTTTCTTTTGTTTTTGTTTTTAAATCACTCTCTCACTTTCATATTGGCCTGGGTTAGAAAGCTGTTGCTTTAACAGGTCTTTTCCTAGTCCTTTTGGCAGTTGGTTTAGGAGAAAACTGATCTCAGCACAATGCAAATGACCTTTTCCACAGCAATGGAGTTTTATAGGTGTTTTTCTTTTTTTTCTTTGAGAATGTGGTGCCAATTTTGGAGGGATTATTATCACTAATTTCGTATTAGGTTTATGTTTAGGAAGTAGATATATATCATTCTTAAGTATGAACATGCTCATTGAAGAACTTTTGGAAAATGTATGAGCGTATAAGAAAGAAAAGATTACCTGTAATCTTCTCTGCTTTCTCAGGAAATGTGTTAGTCTTTAAAGTTTCATCTCAGTTTCTACTGGCTAAACTTGAGGACCCAAAGGCCAACCAGGAATTTGTATCAAGGCTAATTAATAGTTGGCATTTTCTGTTAATGCAGAATTCCTTTCTCCCCTCTCCCGGCTTTTTTTCTAATTTCAGAGAGGCTTTTCTTGATTCTCTGAAATTAACATCTTTAAGAAATGAGTTTGTTGGTTAATGGAGATTGTATATATGAGTATGTATTTTTAAAATGGGGCTTTATAATTGTTAAACTTTGTTCTTTTGGTGCTAGTTTAACTGATGAAGAGTCTCGAAAAAATTGGGAAGAGTTTGGAAATCCAGATGGACCTCAAGGTGTGGTAAATTATTAAAAAGTACTGGGGATATGATGTTTATTATGAAAATGTTGACTAAATTGAAAAGAATATTTAGATTTTCTTAGTTTATGAATAGGAAAATTACAACCACATGGAGTTAAAGCAGTTTTGTAAATTGAGTTCCCTTTAATTTTTACATATTTTTTTTTCTAGAGACTAGCTTGGAAAATAGAACTTTGATTTGATGAGAAGAATAGTCACTGTCATTCATCATTTCATAGAAGTTGATAAAAATTGGATAGAAAAAAATCTGTTTTTCTTTGCTGACTTTAAACATTTTTTTATATATTTATAGTGTTTATATAAACTCAGTAAATATAAAAGAATTTAGGTTTTCTAGGAAGAAGGAATTCATTTACTTAGTTTGAGGTTTTTTCTTTTTTCCTCCTGGAAAAATTTAGTTTCAGATATAAATGATATCCATTAACTTTTGTGTAATGGGAACACACATAATAAGATGATTTTTCTCAAAAAACTTTTCCAGGGGGTGGGGGACAGAATTTTGAGCTATAAAGAAATAAAACAAAGTAGAGACTTTTCAGAAATATTCTTCCTATTTTAGCCACAAGCTTTGGAATTGCCCTGCCAGCTTGGATAGTTGACCAGAAAAACTCAATTTTGGTGAGTGCATTTAATAAGACACGTTATAATGTGTTTGATATATCTTGTTAATATGAAGAGAGCTATTCAATAGAATAGTGGTATGCTGTTTTTAATTTAACTATGTATTGTGAAACAACATAAGGGAGAAAAGAATTGGTTCCTATTAACTAGGCTGCTGATTTGGGGTAGTGTATTCTAAATGTAGTTTTAAAATCTTAGAATTGTGACAGTTTTCTTTTGAAGACAGTTTCAAATTGGATTCTACCCTTGGTTTGGGAAATTACTGTTTTTTATGGTACCTACATTTATCCTCCTAAGTAGTGTTCAAAATTTAAATTATCCTTCATTTCACATTTACCCAGACTAAATTAATTTTTATGTATGCTAATTAATGGTATATGTTCCATACAGTACTTCCAGAGGCAGTAGGATATTAGACTTTAATAAATTATAAAATTTGAAACATTAGAAATTATTTTAACCTATTGTTAAGAAATATGTGATTTTCTACTGTTTTGAAAATAATTAGGAGCTATCTTTGAATCAATAAAAAATAAAATCTGTGTAGTTTATAAGTTGTTTTGAAATGGCTATTTAATGTTATAGCAGATTAATGTTATCTTCAAAGGTATATGGTTGCTGTATATAAATGTGTTGATCATGCTTAGGGGCACTCTGGGAGTACTAGAGAAGAGAAAGATAGTTAGCTACCAGAATTGAGATCAAGCAGTAGGAGAAAAATCTAAGACCAGCCGACTTCAAACAGAAAATTATGAAGTTGGCTCCCTCATATTTAGGCAAAGGAACCAGGCAGGGTTCTATCATTTATTTCCAAGGCACCAGCCACTAGCCAGGATGGTTTTTTGTTTTGTTTGTTTGTTTGTTTTTTATTTTGGAACTATTTTATTTAAATAACTAAAAACAATTAGATGTTCAGAAGCAGCATACAATGAAAAAACATCAAATCAGTTACTTTATCATGTATTCCCTTCACAACACACAACGAAAGCAAAAAAAAAAAAGGGCTTTCTGCTTTAAGGGAAAAGTCAGAAAAATAGGCCAATATATTTTTCATCTCCATAATAACATGAACAGCTACAAGAAATCTAATTGTAATAAGAGAAATTGGATGTTGGCTTGCACATATCAAATGTGGATATACAAGTATTTGCTTGGCTGGTGTTATCTATAGAGCAAATTAAAAGGTAATTTATTATGGTATAAAAAGAGCATAGGTTCTAGAGCTGGAATGTCAATTCTGGCTCCATTATGTGACCTGGACAAGCCATGTAACCTAGATATGCTGTGGTTTCTCTATCTGCAAAAGAAAAATAATAATGGTACCTTCCTTGTAGAGTTTGAAAATAGGATTAAATAAAATAATACATGAGGAGTGCTTTTTATAGTGCCTCCTCCATGTAAGCCTCAAGATAATGTTCGTGGCTGTTATAATTTGCCTTATGAGGCTATGTTCTTTTTTTCTTTGCAATTCTAGGTTTTACTTGTATATGGATTGGCATTCATGGTTATCCTTCCTGTTGTTGTGGTAAGTTCTAGCTCTTTTTAATAACAATTTTTTTTTTTTTTTGGAAAGGGAATTGATGGCATACTTTAGAGTTTCCCTATGAGATTATAATTTGTATTAGAATATAATCCATTGATCCTTGAATTTTTAAGAATCTTTTTTTATATAAATTTATTTAAATTAGTTTCAAGTATACAGTAAATGGTTAGACATCTATATTGTTCATAAAATGATTCCCTCAATTGCTTAAGTATCTTATATTCAGCTATACGTCAGAGATCTTCTAAAGGTGGCATCACTTGAGAGTATTAAGTCTCTCTTCTCCCAATCCAAAAGTTACCCACAGCTGAGATAATACAGATGTATTTAAATGAGTTTAAAATGAAAGTCTTCCTTCACCACCCCTCTCAACTCTCTCTCTGTCAGAGATAACCAATCACTGCTAAGTTTGTTTTCCTTTTCAAATATTTTTCTATGCATAATATATATATAAACATTTTTTTTTAAAAATATGATCTTAACTATATTGTTCTGTGAGTTTTTTTGCTTCATATATTAGGGGCACAATGTATAGAGTAACCTTATTTTTAAAAACATATGTGTAGTACCTCAGTATAGAGATACCAGAAAGTTTATGATTTACCGTTTGTTGCTTTTATGACTTGGTGGTATTCTTTCTGGTCTTATAGTACCTGAGCCTATTTGTGAAGTTAATAATTTACCTGTCTCGCCTTCTTCATAGGATTATTGTATAAGGATCTAGTTGTATGGAATGTTAATGAAAGTTGTATATCAAATGTAAAATTGCTCCTACACTTATTTATCAAATGTTTATTGTAGAAATACTATGTGTTAAGAACCAGCTTGTTGCTTATAGTAATGGGTGGTTTTATTCCTGTTTGTCTTCAAATAATTTCTAGCTGAAACTTAATCATATATATGTAGTGAGTAGGTTGGTGCTTAGGCATCAGGCAATGTAAATATTGGCTAAATAAATCATTAGAAATATGTAACAAAGGCATTTGATCTAAAGCTTAGGTATTATTGGTTTATGAACATTTCGAAAATTTGACTGTAAACATTTTGCATCAAACAACATTTTTATTACAGTTTTTGTGCTTTTTTTCTTGTTTAATTTTATTTGTGTTTTAGGGCTCTTGGTGGTATCGCTCAATACGCTACAGTGGAGATCAAATTCTAATACGTACAACACAGATTTATACATATTTTGTTTATAAAACGCGAAATATGGATATGAAACGTAAGTAAATTTAAGTACCTGTGACATTAAATTCTTTTCTGTGTCATTTATGTGGGGTTGATATACATTCAGCTGGAGAAATTCCATTTTACAGTTTTACAGATAATCAGTTTATATAACTAAATCTAGGGGAAACACCCTTTATCACATTTTTCGATATGTATTTCTGTTATTCTCATTTACTCAGCTATGTGTGTATGTATTTTTTCAGAAATTATATGGTAAAGCTTCATGTGGACTAATTTTTCTTGAGTATTTGTGTGCCAGGCATTGCTAGGGACTATACATGTTTTAACTCATTTAATCTTTGCCAGGCTCCCATAAGTGCTGTTTTTAAGCACATTTTATAGATGAGGAAACTGAATCCAAGGATATATAGTAAGTGATAGAGCCAGGATCTCATTGAACCCAGGCAATCTGGTTTCTGAGCCATAACCAGGACATTATACTGTATTTATTATAGTAAAATAAGTGGAGTTCCTAGGTGTGTGTTGAAAGAAAACTGCTGGAATATTTCATTGCCAGAATTTTATTTCAAAATTTCTTAAGGAAAAAAAAAAAGAAGTATCATCTTAAATACTTTCTTTGCTCCCATAAAACTAACTGTAAATTTTATCCCTGGAATATATAGTATTGCCATTCTTAAATTAAAAAAAAAAAAAGATATGTGTTAAATTGTGATTCACTGGAGAATGCATCTTTTTTCTAAACTTAAATGGACTTTTCTGTATTTTGGATTTGCCAATTTTACTAACTTTCTTGGTGACCAGAAAGAGACTCCTCAGGATCATGGCTGTGTTAATAGATCTTATATTTCTGAGGCATGAGCACATCTTTATTTCTGAGGAACAAGTGAATGTTACCTTCCCTTATGCACATGTCACTTTTTTTTATGCTGGATTGAAATATTAATATAGAACTTATTCCCTTATGAAAATGTTTCATGTTTATAATCTGCTTTAATGTGTTTTTTGCATCAGCAATCTTGATTACTGTTTTATTTCTGAAGGTGGTACTTAGCCTTATACAATTCTATTAAAAAAAATATCGTTTAGCTGCTAAGCTTGGTTATATATCCTTGGTTACTTTAGCACTGGCACCATCTAAATAGCTGTCTTAGGAACAGTTTTTTTTTTTTAAAACATTTGAAGGTAATAATAGTAATAGCTCACACATATTACTGTGTGTCAGGCACATATGAAGAAACAGGCCCATGGAGAGTTGAAGACTATTGTCTAGGTCATTTAGCCAGTAAGCGAAAATTCCGGGGTCTACACACTTAATTGCTATAACTATCCTGCTTTTTGTGAATACATTGCATGTATTTTTCTGCTGTAAGGTGAGATTAATTACTATAGTGCCAGTCATTAAAGAGCTTGTATAGGCTAACAAGAGTAATGCTAATACATATGGCTGCAAATTATGTGTATTTCAAGAACAGTAGTCCCACAAAAACCTCCAGGGTTCCATAATAAAAATTTCTATAAATGACAGTGTGTTTTAGTTTACTCAGGGCTCCAAGCAGTCATGAAGAAACCTAAAACTGTTTTTAACTATTTCTCAGCCATATTTAAGCATAGAGCCCCCTTTTTTCACGTAGCATTTATTAATATCACATGGAATATTTAATGCTCTATAGAAAGTTTCTGTAGACCACATGCTTAGGTCTAGAAACAGATGCTATTTGAAGTGATTTTAATGTATTCAGTTGCTTTGGGGCCCTTAATTTGATATTTATTTCTATTCACTTGTGATAATGTTGCCCATGTTCTAAAAAGTGAGACTTTTTTTAATGAGATAAATTAATACTTGCTAGTAGTAGAGTTCAGATGATTTTTAAGCATTGTGTGTGATTGGAAAACTGCCTTGCTATAAGATTAATGAAGTTATCATAGGAAGAGAAATTAATAGGTGAGCAAATATATTTATTTATCCTCATATTTCTTTTGTTTTCTTAGGTCTTATTATGGTGTTGGCTGGAGCCTCTGAATTTGACCCTCAGTATAATAAAGATGCCACAAGCAGACCAACAGATAATATTCTAATACCTCAGGTTAGGCCTACCTCTGAAATTCCTTGATAAGCATTTAATTATTAAAATTAATGCTTTTTTAAGTGTGTATTTTTGAATAATTATTTTATTTATTCTAGCTAATCAGAGAAATTGGCAGCATTAATTTAAAGAAGAATGAGCCTCCACTTACCTGCCCATATAGCCTGAAGGCCAGAGTTCTTTTACTGTCTCATCTTGCTAGAATGAAAATTCCTGAGACCCTTGAAGAAGGTATCTGTGACTCTACTATCTGCAGAGTTTTAGTGGTACAAAAGCAGTGGATTTAATTATACCTTATGGTGCAGTGTTTTTGTCACTGTTCTTTTTTGTTCAGATAATTGCTCAAGGACCTTTTAAAAAGAAATCTATACGCTGCTTAATTATTTCACAAATACTTTGAAGGTATGAGGAAGTCAGATGTTTTGGTAAATGTTAAAATTTAGTATTTCAAAGTGAATACTCTATGAGAAATATTTACTCATTTTCAGATTATATAGTAATTCTTAATTACTTTAAAAAGGATTTTGTAAGCTTTTTGGGAGGGGAGAAAAAATGAATCTCACAACAGATATCTCCATCAATTCTTTTACTCCACCACAATTACCCTTCAGCAACGGTTACCAAGGAGTCCATGAAACCATCTATTCTAGTTAAATGAAAAGTAGTAGATTGGGACAACAGTGTTTCCAGGGATGTCATGAATTTGAGTGTCATCTCTTCTTCATTTGCATTGTTTCAATTAAAGTTTTAAAAGAAAGTTATTTTAGGGACTAAATATTCTTTCTGAATGAAATTTCTCTTATCTCTTTTAAGCCAGTAATGTAGTCAAGGCAAATTGATGCTCAATGATTGTTGATAGGACAGGGTACATATTATGATGGAATGAAGGAGCACTGTTTAGGCATTGTTAATTAGAGTTGCAAATTAACGAGTAATTCTGTTCCTAATGTTCTGTACAGATGCGAACCATCTTTATTTTTATCAGTTATCTAAGAAATAGGAAATAAATTTTTTTTAGGTTGAGTATTAACCCAATGGATGATCTTAATGATTAAGTATTAAATGCAGTATAAATGAAAGAGTTGCTCTCTGTCCCTCATCCCCCACCCCTCTTCTCTAAATTTAGTTAACAGTCTCAGTTATAGTCTTTGGATTTATCTGTAATTATACTCATAGAAATTTAGGTACACACAAAAATTTTAAAAGTTTTTGAATATAATATTAAGTTTAAGATTAGACTTTCTTAAAAAAAGGGGGGAGGTAATAAAGCCCAACACCATAATACTAAAAATTTGCCTGTGATACATCTAATCTGAGCTAGAGTTTGCTGACTGATTTTTGACATAGTGCTGCTGAGGAGACACTATTGGGTTCAACCTGTAAAATTCTGAGGTCATGTGAGATATTTGTAAGACAAATTTAGTACTTGTCTTAGACTACAGTTGATAAAGATGTTTTATCTTTAAAAGTGGAATTTGTTTCAGGTTTTTTTTTATTGTTTCACAGATCAGCAATTTATGCTGAAAAAATGCCCTGCCCTACTTCAAGAAATGGTTAATGTAATCTGCCAGTTAATAATAATGGCTCGGAGCCGTGAAGGTGAGGAAGAAACATGATTAATTATGTTGTACTTTTTCTTGCAAGCATATGCAGATTACACTTCATAGTTTTAAGATTTATGGTACTTAATATATTTCTGTCTATAAGTTGAATCAGCTTTCCCAGTTTTGTCCATGTTTTTTCTTATTTCTTTCCTTATATTTTCCATTATGTAAAGTGTTTATCACAACTTATTATGTTTTGAATTTAATTTTTTCGTGTTTTATTGTTCGCAAAGATTTAAAATATCCTTTTCCTTCCTCTGAATATTTTTAGATTTGGGTTATTCCTGCATTTTAACAATGAGTTTGAAATAATTCTTTAAGTGATGTAATGAAGATTCATTCATTCATTTGACATGTAGTGTTTTTTTTGCCTAAAGGGAAAAAGAATGAGAGAGTTTATGGTCAGTAAGGGAAAGGGAGACTCTTAAAAAAGGAGATGGTGGTTGTGGTTTGTTCTCAGGGATGATTTCAGTTCTTGGCGTGGTGTCATTATGTTCTTGATACTGATATGTCCAACAATTCACTGTTTTTGGAGGTGATGCAAAGAATTTTCCTATTAAATCAGGTGGTTGTTGCTGGATAATGAGCACTTTTTTTGTGTATATTTTGTATTTTATCCAATAACTTTTAAAGGAAAATCAACACTGAGATTTTAGAATTTGAGGGGTTCAGGATATTCACGTGAATCTTATTTTTGTGATGAATTGTATACTCCTGAGCATATAAAAAGTCCAGCTCTGTTTTTTCTTTTTCTCCTATTCTTTCTAAGAAAGGGAGTTCCGTGCTCCAACTTTGGCATCCCTAGAAAACTGCATGAAGCTTTCCCAGATGGCTGTGCAAGGCCTTCAGCAGTTTAAGTCTCCCCTTCTACAGCTCCCACACATTGAAGAGGACAATCTTAGAAGGGTTTCTAATCATAAAAAGGTAATTGTTCACTACTTTAATATCAGTTTTAAGCAATTTGTCATATCACTTGAAGAAAACATGAATGAAAGTTTTCTAGAAAGGGTTACTGTGAATTTTTTTTTTTTTTTTGATTTAGAATGTCTTAAACATTTCTAAAACTATCCCTCAAGTGTTTCCATTAATGTTTTCTTGATTAGGTAGCTGTTTTACAATATCTTACTACTGTAAGTGATTTTACTACTTCAGAGGTCAATGCACTTTAACAGCTAACACTTTTTTCCTTATGTTACTAAAAATAAATGTACTCAGTAAAAATGCACTGTATACTTTCTAGTCGTTTTATTTGTAAGTTAAATGGTGGGCAGTGGTTTATTAGTTTAGTATGAACAGAATAAGTATTCAAAAATAAGTAGATCAAATAAAGAAAATTCTACTTTAGAAACAGTTATAGTAAAGGCATGACAGTGAATCTTAAGACATAGCAAAAATATGTATAAATGAAAACTTTGAGGAAATATGAGAAAAAAATGAAGGAAATTATTGGTAGATTTTAAACATTATTTTTTATATATTAGGCAAAGCAGGCAGAAGATAGACATTAGATTTGATAGTATACTAAAGTAGAACTAATAAGTGTATACTAGAAATTTGTGTCAGAGTTCTCTTTTCAGGTAATTGTATTACTCTTATAAATTTGATCATATTTTAAGTCATAGTTAAAATTTTGAGCATCCAAAAGTGAGCATTTCACATGCCTCATGATCTAATCTCTGATGTAAAAATTAATAACTATCACCAAATACCTGGAAATTAAAGAACACTCTCCTCCTAAGTATCCATTTAGCTGAGATGGATAGTATTGCAATAATGGACAGTTATATTTAGAAAATAACAAAATTGAGAATATTCCATAGTAAAACCGTTAGGGTGCACATGTACTTGGACATAAATTCATACTCTTAAAGGTTTTTATCATTAAAATAGAAAATAGAGGTCAGCAAACTGAGCACATCAAATGACATTAGTTTTTGCTTGGGTCAGGATTCTATATGAATACTGTTTTTTTCCCTATAACTACTTCTAAGTTTAAAAAACAACCATGTATTAACTGTGTAAATAAAAAATCCTAAATTTAAAGTTTTTTGGAGAAAAAGGCCATGAAATGCTATAAAGTTGTATTTTCTGCTTTGAAATTATCATCTTAACATTTTTCCAAAAATGTTTTGGGATTTGTTTTAGTAAACATGCTAGTAATTTTCCTTTTATGAATAAAAAGTTTTATTACTTTAGGATTTATTTTCCTTTCTCTCTTTTTAAATTCAGTACAAAATTAAGACGATACAGGATTTGGTGAGTTTAAAAGAATCAGATCGTCACAATCTGCTGCATTTCCTTGAAGATGAAAAATATGAAGAGGTTATGGCAGTCCTTGGGAGTTTCCCATATGTGACTATGGACATAAAATCACAAGGTAAGTGGGAGGTTTTCCTATGGAGCATTGCTTCCCTTTTGACAGATTGGCTCTTGTATGTTTAGCGCAAGGTTCTCAAAACACTTCATTTAATAACATACCTTGTAATTAGATTTTTCAGAACTATAGTTTATCTATCAGATATACTGTGATGGGAAATGATGTATATTTAATAGTTGTGAGGACACTGATAGAGCCCTGCTTTTATTATCCTTATAAGAGAATTAAGTTTGAGGACTCTTCTGTTTTGTAGTTCAGCTTTCAGGAATATCTAACTTTTCAAAGCATGAAAGAATTCCAGATATAATAAAAGACATTTAAGATATAGCTGTTGTTAGTGTGGAAGACAAAGCTGTTTAGTTCTAAAATTAATTTAAAAAACCCAACCTATTTACGTTAATTAAGCCTTAAAAATTACTATATTCTCTATCACATTTCATTTGTTTTTCTTGACTTACCTTTATCTAGTGAAAAAAGAGATTATTTTTCTGCCTAATTGTTTTTTGAGTTTCCATTTTAATAGCTGAATAATATCATAGAATGGTTACAGAATTGGAGATTAACTGCTCCATTCCTTCATTGTGGCATTGCTCTGAGCTCTAACATTTACTGAGTTACTTTGTGGTAAGATTCTTGTGGGACCAAGATACAAAGATGCATTAGGAATGTTTTCTGTCTTTAAAGGGTTTATAGTCTAGTTGAACATAAACCTAGGATTAAAAACACAGAAGCATAGGCGAGTGTTAAGTGAATGACAGAGTTGTACATTTTCTCATTCAACAAATATTGCATGCCATTTATTCTCCTGGGTTCTGAGGAAGCAGTGGTGAGTAGGACAAAGCCTCTGCCTTATTGAATATGCATTCTAATTGGAATCATAATTGGAATTAGAAAGACTGGGGTGTTTGAGAAAGGAAGGTAAAGTGCAATTTGGTTGGAGTGTAAGAAATGTGTAGTGAAAGCTGTGGCTGCTTTGGTGGGGAACTGGGATTTCTTAGTGAGTCCACAGGTTTAAATATTAAAACTATTAATCTCAAAGCTTCACTTAAGAACATAACTAATTTAATCAGAAACTATTTAAATATCTAGTTTGGGACTGAAGATATACCATTTGATATAATCAAGGGTATTAAAATGTACATGCTGCTTAGAAAAATGAATGTTGGAGTGATTTTGATGTAAGAATATTCAGTCTCACTTCAGAACATTATGTGTTTCAATCCATAGCATTTTTTATTGACAGTTTATTATTTTACATTTTTACAGTGCTGTCCAAATGTGTAATATGAGTAATATAGTTTATGGAGGAAGAGTAGAAGAATTATAGAAGCAGGAAAGGGTCATCTGCATGATCCAGTGCTGGAAATGGTGGATCTCTTTTCCCACATCAGTAGAGACTATATAGAATCCCCTATAGGCTTTTCTTTACTTTAAAGCATCAAATGACAGACATTGTTATAGCTGTTAGTTCACATGCAGTGCTCACGCACATACAGCTTTGCAGTGTTGATGAATATATAGTCCAGATTTGATGATTTATGATAATGGAGACTTCTAGGGTGAAGAAAGGATGTTGTACCTTTTTTTGATGCCCAGCTGTTGTGCCTTGCAACCAGTAATAGAGGATATTATCAGTTATAAATTGTTGGAGGCCATTCTCTTCCAACTGATAGTATATTAGTGCAGACCAGAACAATGTGCTAATCTAAATCTGTGTAAACTAAACGTGACAAATTTAGAAAAACCTGTAAGCAGAAATACATAGTGAAGAAAATGCTTATAGATAAAATCGGTAGAAAAAATGTATTATATCTACATTTGAATGGAAGATATGTTTGACACGTTATATTAATTTTACTCATTAAACTTAATGTTAATTTATTTTAGTGTTATTAGTTTTAATGTTTATTTTATTATTAGATTTTTGGGAGTTTGTGTGGCAGACATGGTTTTAAAATAAACAATTGCAAAAATATATTTTAAATATAAAAATATTTTTAAGTACTTGCCTTAAAAAATCTCTTTAGTGTGGCTTAGAAGACTAGTTTTAATTATTTTATTCTGACAGGCAGGCATTAATCATACAGATAAAATCTTGTGAATATAAAGGTTTGTACAGCTTAATAGAGTGACAGAAGCCTATTTTTATATCGCTAGGAGAGAAAACTATGACATGGTAATCCTCACATTATACTGCGTTTTAAAAAAACCTGGGTTTGAAACTTGGCAGTGCCATTAAAGCCATTATGTGACCTCGTGAATCTCAGTTTCTCCTTTAAGTAGAAATAATAATTCTTCATAGAGCGAGTTTAAAGATTAAATGAATACATTGTTGAAGGCATTTCCTGGAGAGCCTTATACAGAATAGACAGTCAGTAAATTATTTTTTACTGAGTAAGTTTAAAAGATAATATGTCTGAAATGCTAAAGTACCAAATTGATTTGGATAAGTCATTTTGCTGTTTATGTTGACAAAGAACTTGATTTGTATTTTCTACTCAATTTTTTTTTTAATTTTTTACAGTATTGGATGATGAAGACAGCAACAACATAACAGTCGGATCCCTAGTTACAGTGTTGGTTAAATTGACACGGCAAACAATGGCAGTAAGAAATCTATTTGTATTTTTATGCTTTAAGTTATATGTTAAGGTTTTTGTATTTATTTTCTTATTTTAAGTTATACATTCTTAAGTCGAAACTATTGAGTAACAAAATCTAATTTTGCAAGTTCTGTTAGCTGTCTCGAAATTTTAAATTAATATTCATAGTTTTTCACACTAGTTTTCACACACAAAAAAACCTTGGAAAATAGATTAATTCTTCATGTGGTGATTTGTTAATTCCCTATAAAACATTTTAATAATAGGGTAATGTGGATATAGTTCTTAAACTTTAAAGTGCTATACAGAGATTATTATCAATTATTGTTGATAATTTTATCACCTGCTCCTTTTCAGTCAATTCTTTAGAGAATTTACTCTCTATTTTAAATTATTTTTATTTTTTATTTAAAAATTTAAAAATTATAATGAAAATAACTTTTTTTAATAATTATGTGAAAAATTTGTGCCACCTGAGAAAAAATTGAGGCAATGCAAGAAAGTATAGGAAGAAATGGACATCATTAATCCTACCATTCTGATGCTCACCCCTTTAGATAGCCTCATGCATGAATATCCGTAGCGTTAAATGGTATTTTTATCATATTCTCTTTCTCACTGACCTCCCCCAGGAAACCATTTGTCAGCCCCTGATGACCAGAATTCAGTCTTGTGTATATCCTTTCATATCTTTCTCCAAGCTCGTATTTACTGTCTGGACCTTTATAGTGCATATATGTATATGCGCACACAAACGCGCGCACGCACATGTGTACTTTTCTCATTCTTTTTTATTAAATCCGATCATATTATATATGTTTCCTGCATCTAGTTTGTCTCAGTTGATATTACACATTTATAATACTTCCCAAATTACAACTCTAGTTGTAACTCGTGTTTAATAGACTGGTATTTCAACTCAGTTTTTTCAACTAGTGGTAGATTTTAGCCTGTTCTGCTCTGAAGTCTGTGAGCATCTGCAGAAGATATATGCTGCATTAAACTCCATGTCTAAAACCTCTAGTAGGAAAACCATATTTTATAGTAGGATATATCAAATCAAAGATACTGATTTTATGGTAGCAAGTGGTAAGGAAGCATTTGTGTCACAGACTGGATGAGAGTTGCTTCCTAGGAGAAGAGGAAACGCTAAGCCAGTGGCCATGATTGGGTTTAGAATCCAAATTTATACTACTCACATGTTTTTGGGTTCCCAGCTTGAGAAATGAGCAAAAAATTGGCCTTGGGTTGTTGACAGACGACAGTCTGGGGGAATTGGTAGGAGAATAAACAAAACTGCCCTGGAGGAAGGGAAATGATCGAGTATTTATCATCCGGTTCTTGTATAAGTTTTTATCATCCAGCTCTTGTATGAACTATATCTTAGAGTAATTAAGTATTAAGAACTCAATAATAAATGAAGAAACGAAGCACGGATGATAGAATTAGACTAGGGGTTGGCAAAGTTTTTCTGTAAAGGTCTAGTTAGTAAATATTTTAGGTGTTGCAGGCTGTATATTCTCTGTAGCAACTACTGAACTCACAAACAGGCGTGGTTGTGTTCCAATAAAACTTTAAAAGTAGGCAGTGGACCATAGTTTGTTGATCCCTGAATTAGGCTACTAGTATAGATTCTTCCTGGAATATAAGTCCTAAATAATAGCCTCTGTACTGAATAGAAACAGTATATGGTGGTGGATATGTCTTAAGGATATGTGGATTTTCTTGGTGTTCCACTTAGTTACAGATCCGATGAACAGTATCACTGACAATAATGAATAAACTAATATTGGTCTTTTGAAGTTTTAATATTAGAAAATAATGTAAAATTTCAACCTCTCATAACATTATGTCATGTCTGATTACTATTAGAAGTGAAAATTTAAACTGAAATATTTTTGACTTTATAATGCGTTTACATATCTTAAGTCATTGCATTTATAAATTTAAGTACTCTGTACTCTATATTCAAGACAGACATGAGATATTTCAGAAGGTAACTTCTGAAGTATTTAGTAATTGCTAAATTGGCACACATTCATCATTTACTGATTACTTAGCTTCTTGTCCCCTCTCATTGCCCCTCCTCCATTGTCACCAGTTTTAAAACTTACTGGTAATACATTTTCAAAGATTGCTTTGCTTATCTGAAAGATAAATACAGGTTGACAGACCTAATGTTTTTCTTCTCACTACCTCTAGGAAGTATTTGAAAAGGAGCAGTCCATTTGTGTTGCAGAAGAACAGCTGGCAGAAGATGGGGTAAAACTCAAGTTTTATTACCTCTCTTTCTTGATGATAGAAATGTTCTGTTTAGTTCTCTGACTGATTTATTTATGTTGTTACGGGAGAATAATTCAGTTTATGAAAACATTTAGTTTAGCCATTTCCATCTAAAAATTACTGTGACTCCTGAATGAAACTATTGCTGTAACTTCTGAGTGTGTATATGTGTTGTGATTTACAGCTGGGTGATATTAACAAGAACAGGACAAAAGGAGGATGGCAACAGAAGAGTAAAGGACCCAAGAAAACTGCTAAATCAAAAAAAAAGAAACCTGTAAAAAAAAAACCTACCCCAGTGCCCTTACCACAATCAAAGCAACAGAAACAAAAGCAGGCAAATGGAGTCATTGGGAGTGTAAGTTTACTGTTCTTATTATATAGTTATCTTTATCGAGATGTAACGTGCACTAAAATGTTCAAATCTTATGTACACAGCTTCTGAGGTTGTACATATGTAATGTTCCTGCGCTGCCGAGATCAAGATAAAAAGCCCTACCAGCACCCTAGAGGCTGCTTTGTGTCCCTTTTCAGTCAGTGATTCCTCTCTCCACCTCCACTCCTTTTTTTTAATTTGTTTTGCCTATCCTTAAATTTCATATAAATGAAATTATGTTTCATTCAACATCATGTCTGTGACATTCATCTGTATTGTACATAGCAGTCCATTTGTGTGTGTGTGTGTGTGTGTGTATGTGTGTGTGTGTGTGTGTGTGAGATCCCACTGTATGAATATACCACAGTTTACCTGTTTTGTGGTTGGTGAACATTTGGGTTGTTTCTAGTTTTTTGCCTATTTTGAATAAAGATGCTGTGCTTATTCTCATGTGTGTCATTCTGTGGACATTAATTTTTCTTAGGTATGAACCTAGCAGTGAATTGCTGGGTAATAAAATAGGTGTATTTTTAACTCGTTGAAAGAGCCCGTTTTCCATAGTTGTACCATTTTATGTTCCTACTGGCAAAATATGAGTCCAGTTGATCCATATCCTCACCAATACTTGGTTTTACCAGTCTTTTTATTTTAGTCACTGTGATGGATCTGTTGTATCTCTGTGTGGTTTTTATTTGTATTTACCTGATAACTAATACTGGACACCTTTTTATATGCTTACTGGTCATTTGGATATCCTCTTTTTTTTACTGGGGACGTTTGTTTTCTTATGGATTTGTAGGATTCCTTTATGTATTCTGGATATGAGTCATTTTTACTCTTAATGGTAGCTTTTGATGGTTCCTAATTTTAATGAAGTCTGTTTTATCAATTTTTATATGGTTTGTGCTTTTGTGTCCTGTTTAAGACATCCCTGCCTATTCCAAGAACACAAAGACAAGATAGTTTTCTGTTTTCTTATAGCAGTATTATCGTTTTACTTGTTATATTTAGCACCACGATACATCTTGAATTAATTTTTGTGAGTAGTGTGAGATAGGATTTATGGGCCACTTATTCTGGCATCATTTATTGAAAAGATCTTCCTTTCCTCTGAAGTGCAGTGGTGATTTGTTGTAAAACAAGTGACTATAACTGTATATCGCAGATCTGTTTATGGACTGTACTCCATTTCATTGGTTATTTTATTCTTTTGCCAATACCACACTGTCTTAATTATGGTGGCTTTATGTTATGTATTGCAATATGGTAGTATAGTTCTCAAACTCTTATTTCACGTCTTCAAAGTTGTCTTGACTATGTTAGATCCGTTGCATTTCTAGCTAATTTTTGGAATAAGCTTGACAATTTCCACCAAAAAAAGCTGCTGGAATTTAGACTGGTATTGCATTGAATCTATGGTTCAATATGGGGGGAATTCATATGTTACCAATGCTGAGTCTTTTTATTCATAATCATGGTTTATCTTTATTAATTGTATCTTCCTTAATTTTTCTAAGCAGTTTTTTGTAATTTCCAGTGGCAGAGGCATGGCACATCTTTCATTAGATTTACTCCTGTGTATTTGATGCTTTCTAGTGCTATTGCAAATAACATTAAAATAATTTATTCTGCAATGTTTATTGCTGGTGTATAGAAATACGGTTACTTTCTAAATATTGATCTTGTATCAAGGAGTCTTAATGAATTGACAGTAACTAACCATTTGTGCAAATGTTAAATAGACTTTCTACATACACGATTATGCCATCTGGGAATAAAGACAGTTTTATTATTATTTTTTAATCTTTCTGCTCTTTCTTCTTCTGCCTTACTATACTGGCTAGAACTTTCTGTGTAATGTTGATTAGGAGTGAAGATGGTGGTCACCCTTGTCTTGTTGATCTCAGGGAGAAAGCAAACATTATTTCACTATTCAGTATGATGTTAGTTAGCTATAGGGTTTTTGTGGATAGTCTTTATCAGGTTAAGGAAGTGTTTCCTTCTAATGTTGAGAATTTTTATCATGAACAGGTACTGAATTTTATTAAATACTTTTCCTCTATCTGTTAAGATGATTGTATGATTTTTATTCTTTCTGTTAATGTGAATTATATTGATAAATTAAAATTTTTTAAACAATCATTGCATTCCTGGAATAAATCTCATTTGGTCGTAATGTAGTATTCTTTTTTATATTTATTTGGATTTGATAATATTTTGTTTAGGATTCCTGCGTTTGTGTTTATGAGAGATTATTGGTTTGTCATTCTCTCTTGTGTAATGTCCTTGCCATGTTTTATATTGAGTTTATGCTGGCCTCATTAAACAAGTTAGGAAATAGTCTCTCTTTCTCCTGGAAGAATGTATATAAGATTGAGTTTGTTTCTCATTTGGAAAAACTATCTAGAGAAGCCATCTGGGCTTAGAGTTTTAAAAAGGAGTTTAGTTATAGAGTTCTTTTTAACATATTTTTTTCTTATACCAGTTTTCATAATTGTGTTTTTCAAAGAATTTGCCCATTTCCTCTTGAGTTACCAAATTTATTGACATAAAGCTATTCGTAATATCCTTTATTTTAATGTCTTTTAGATTTGTAGTTATGTCTCTTTTATTTCTAGTATTGCTAATTTGTATTCTGTCTCTTTTTTTCCTTGGGTCTGTCAGTCTTGCCTAATAACATTTATCAATTTTATTAATCTTTTCAAAGAACCAGTTTTTGTTTGGATTTCCCTTTGGTATATCTGCTTTTTCTTTCATTGATTTCTGGTCTTTGCATTTAATTTGCTGTTCTTTTTCTTGCATCTTGAAATGAACTAGTAAGTATACTGTCTGAGATATTGGCTTTCCTTACTGCATTGTACTCTGTCAGTTATGGAAGATAAACTATGAAGAATGACTAAAATAACTAACATTAGACAAATAAGCCAAATGTTAAAGTCTTTAGTCTGACTTCCACATATTTATAAATAAGAATGTTTATAATTCTTTAAAATTCTATATGAAAAGTGAAATTATAATCTTGAGCCAGATTAAATATGGCAATAAGTTACCTTCAGGAACTCAATAATATATTCACTGAGATACTTAGAACTTTTTTGTTTACTTTTTCCTTTTAGGAAACTGCAGTAAAGGAAGATGAAGAAGAAGTTTCTGACAAAGGCAGTGATTCGGAAGAAGAAGAAACCAATAGAGACTCCCAAAGTGAAAAAGAAGATGGTAGTGACAGAGACTCAGATAGAGAGCAAGATGAAAAGCAAAACAAAGATGATGAAGCAGTAAGACTTATAGGTTCAAATAATTGGAATTATACTTCTGATGATAGTTTTGGGTTTTATTATTGTTTATTTGTTTGCTTGTCAGTTTACTACCAGTATATTTTATAATCTTGTATTGCTTTTTAAGAATATTTTCAAGGGATAGTGGTCAGAATTATAAAGAAAAATAGTTCCTAACAAGGATTGGAAGTCCTAATTTTCTTAAATCTTAAATTGCTAGGTGAATGAAGGCCTAGGTCTGAGGTGAAGTCAGTTTGGTGTCTTAAGGCAATTTTCAGTGTTGGAGATGACCCTGGAAATATGAGTAAGGAAAGGTGGGTTATGCAATAGGTAGCAGTTACTTGGAAGAGTCTCAGAAATTCCATGTAATGTTTAGGGGTAAGGAAACATTACTGTGAATAAGAATGTCAAAAGGTTGGTTAAGGGAAGAGCTGACATTTACAAAATGCCACCTTGTTTCAAGAGGTATATAATACATTAAGTAAAGGGGATCTCTAAGTAATTAAGACTGTGAGGTTATAAAGAATAGGGGAAAAAAAAATCTCATGGCATGGAATTAAGTTGCAGATGATTTATGGGAGGGTTGCAGAAAAGACTATTTGGTGGCCAATAATGGTTGGTAGAAAGAAGTTCCCAGCCAGATGAACTATAAACTGATCAGCAGTTTATGTTTGTGTTGTTCTTTTTGACTGGGCCATTGATCTAAAATAATCCTTGTGGTTTAAGAGAGAAAAAGAGATTTCCTAAATAACAACCTCTGAGGCAAAAGTAGAGGCCAAAAAGAGGAAAAGGTAAAGGACAAAGGATTAAAGTAAAGGAAATAATGTACCCGTCCTTGGTAGTGGTGGGGAAAAAATAACAATGGCTGTTTTTAGCAGTTACTGGCCTTTGCCTATTTTTGTATTTTGAGAATTAAGTGGATAGCTAGAAAACTAAAACCTATCAAAGAAATTATCCCCCAGCCTTGCTTTGAGAAAGAGCTGACATATTCCTTTCTGAGTCTGTTAGGATTAGTAGAGATGACTCTTAGAGTTTTGACAGACTAGTTTTTTTCACATGACGAAAAATACATTCATCTAGTTGACAAATAATTATACAAGTAACAAATAATTACTATCTGTCACATTGCAGGTGCTGTGTTAGATGACAGAAATGCAAAGCCAAATGTGAAACAGGGTCTGCCCTTGAATGATAGTAGGCTGGTGGGGAAGGCAGATAAATAAACACTTTAGTACAAAAGAGATGATGTACATTTTGTACAAGGTGCAGTGATAGCACAGAGGAGGGAGTGATCAACTCAGTCCTGAGGCAGAGGGAAATTTGTGGTACTCAGGAGCTCACACTTTAGGCTTTAGCTGCTCCTAAAAGAAGAATGAGAAGGAATTTGCCAGAAAGAGAAAAAGGAAAATCCAAACAGGGTTTAGGAAGAGTGAAATAGCTCAGTGAGTTCAGAGAAGTCCAGGTAGTTTGAAATGACTAGAATAAAAAGTGCAAGGAGGAAGGCAGTGACAGGAGACTGGAGAGATAGGCCCAGGTAGATCACGAACGGCCATGTAGTCATGCTGAAGAGATTAGATTTGATTTATGAAAAGAAGCATTGTAAATTTTGAGCAGGGAAATGATCAGATTTGTGGGACTGAGCTCAGTAGTAGTTAGCATTGTCAGGATTAATAGCTAGAAGAAGATGGAAACTCCTCAAAATGATTGAAAACATACTTGATTTCAAATGTTTAATATTTATTTTACTAGGAGTGGCAAGAATTACAACAAAGTATACAGCGAAAGGAGAGAGCTCTACTGGAAACCAAATCAAAGATAACACATCCTGTTTATAGTCTTTACTTTCCTGAGGTGAGTTACACGCAGCCTAGTGTTTTCCTTACTCCATTCACTTTCTCTTCAGATATTTCTCAGTTGCCATTTATCACTTTGTGGTGTGTACTGGCTCAGATGTGCTAAACGTGGTCTATTCTTGATAGGCCACATTTTTGAAGGATATATTTCAGTATGAATTATGTTTAGTGAATGTGTTATTTAAAAATGGGATTGTTAACTCTTTAAGAATTTCTGTGGTTTCCTGTGCTTCTATCTTTTCTGTGCCTAGATTTCTAAGGGTTGTGCTTTGTGATGATTTTTCATTAGCAGTTCAGGCAGTCTTAATCATTCAAATGCATGTTTTGGCTATTGCTATGTGAATCTCTCACTTCAAGTATTAAATAGGATGAAAAGTTCTTAGTTTTCTCTGAGGGTCCTGTACTGGCCACCTGGAGCCACTAGACTTGCTTTGGTCCCAGTAATTTCTCTAGTCCGTGGGAGTCGTGGGACCAGTTAAGTTTACTAAGAGCTGAGCCATGGCTGAACCCCTAGCTCAGGATAGATCATTGCAATGCTGTTTGTTCCCTTATCCTGTTTACTTTGTGATTGCGACCTGCTCAGCTTTTGATCTCTTTAATAGGCTCTGTTGTTTGTCTTTCAAATGAATTTGGGATTTGCTTGACATTTCACTTTTGTAGATGGTTCCCTCTGTGGCTAGAGGTCAGGAGCTGGTTGCCTCTTAGTTCAGGGAAGCTGTTCCACAGACTGCCTCACAGCTTTGCTACAGAACCTTCTGCTCACCACTCATGTTTGGCAGGTGATTTCATGTATAAATCTGCTCTCTGCTCTAGAATGTCAATCTAGAGTTGCTGGGGGGTGTTGAAGGCAAATTTCTAAGTAATTTGGCTTTCTTAATAAATGAGTGGCTATGCACAGACTGTTGTTTTGACTTGGAGAGAAGTCATTCCAGGATTCCATCTTAATGCACATGCTGATCTTCTGGCATGTCCTGAGCATTAGCCCATCTGTTAGGGGCATTTTGCCCACTGTGCTGGTAGTCTGCCAATACCGATGCTCCTGAAATCAAATGAATAAATCTTACTCATTGATTGTTTTTTAAAAGTGTCATGGGATTCTATAAGCTGCATAATTTTTATCCTTATAACAGTTTCATTTTAGATTATGCTTAGTTAATAGGCAAAATAGTCATTTATTTTCTTAGAACATTTTAGCAGTAAAAATACCTCTTTCTAATTTAGTCTGCATCTGTATAGTAAACATCTCAAAGTACCATTTATCAGATAAAATTTATTTAGGATTTTCTTAATATCTACCTGTCTACCTTCCCGTGTACCTCCCATGTACCTATCACACTACCCACTTAAATTTCTTAAACATTTATGTTAATAATTGGCTTAAATGTTATCGAAACTCAGATATATGTAATATGTTAAGAATGGTTGGGAAAATCACACATAACAGAAAAACAGTTTTGTTCAAAATGAAAATAACTCAGGGTAGAACATCTTTTCCACTTTTACCATGTGCATCAAAGAGTCTAGGTACAGGTGCCATGCCATGGATTGATACTCACTAGCTTCTTCATAAATATTCTTGGGAGAGGGGTGGGAAAGGCATTCTCCAAGTGGAGAGGGAAAGGAGAAATGTATATTTCTTGAACATAACCCTGAGCTTATATTACATGCATGTTCTGGTAATGATATTTATGACAATGAAATGTCAGCATCACTTAAATAATAGGGTGTTTACCTCATTTCATTAATAATCATAATTTATTTGTTGTACTTTATATGCTAGACGTTCTAACACATTTTACTTGCATTATCTCAGTTCATCTTTACTACACGCCCGAGGTAGGCACTTATCATTTAACAGAGAAGAAAAGCGAGGGTTAGAGAAGTAAAATAATCCAGATCTGTGTGGCTTTAAACCAGCATCGGCAGACTGCAGCCTGCAGACAGATCTGCCTCTCTGCCCGTTCTTGCGAATAAAGTTTTATTATAAATCAAGTTTTTGTGGAACACAGCCATGACAGTGGCAGAGTTGAGTAGCTGCAGTAGACCCTGAGGCCCACAAAGCCCAGGTATTAATACTCCACTTTGAGTTCATTATGTGTTTACCTATTTCGTGTGTGCAAAACACATGTAGACAAACACACACACACACACAGACACACACACACACAAAACCTATTGTGGTGTTCCTAATCCTTGGGTTAAGCAGAAGTTGGGTTAATCAATCATGTACTTATGATTTATTTATTCTTACTAATGTTACAGTGCTTTCATTTTTAGCTGCAAAACATTTTTCTTTAAGCCATTTGAGAAAGATATCTTTCCTACTCACTTCTTAAACAGTGAATACTAAGCAGATGACTAAATAATTACTGACGTGCGCTATATAATATAGTGATGGTTGCTGAGCAGACTGAATTTTGGTGCTTCTAGACCACTTAGTCTTCTATAATTTTTTTTTTTTGTTATAGTTTTCTGTCTCTTGTTTGCTCTCCGTGCTGTCATTGTGTATTCTGGTGGCACTTTGTTTTACCCATCTCTTTTTCTGTTTCTGATCTTTTATGAAGTACAACTAAAAATGCTGAGCTAATTCATATTAAAATCATGTGCAGTGAAAGTTATAAATAGGCTCTTAGAATCCAGGATGCTCTCTCAGGAGTAATGTGTTGATGTTTTTAATGTATTGATTCCTCATGGTTGTCCAAGTCTCTACCACTCTTACTTTTTGGCTTTTGTTTATTACTACGTAAGATTACTAAGATTATTTGCTAGATGATACTGTAATAGTTTATATCGCTTTCTTTTTTAGGATATCTTTTGTCATTTAAGGTTAATTAGGGGTTTTTAATACAGAGACCCATCAATAAGGTTTAAGGGGCCATTTGAAACTCCAAAGTTACACACAAAATTCTTTTGAAGAGCTGATCTACAAATAGTTAAGAACAATTTATTCTTTCAGTGTATATTATTTGAACATCTGTTTTGTTCTAGGCAGTATATCAGTGCTGAGCCTATAGCAGTGAATAAAACAAGGATAATACCTCTAAAATGAAACAAGGTGCAAAACTTTATTTCTAGTTCTTTCTGATTATTTATACCCTTCTTTTCTTTGCAGGAAAAACAAGAATGGTGGTGGCTTTACATCGCAGATAGGAAGGAACAGACATTAATATCTATGCCATATCATGTGTGTACACTAAAAGATACAGAAGAGGTAATTAGCCAACAACAGTATTTCAGTTTTATAAATGTACAGCATTTCACCATCATGCTACTTCATAAAATCTTTTTTAAAAAATAGTTTATTATATTTGGATTATTAAATTTTATTAAGACATTTCATAACTTCTCTCTGATGTCTCTTAGGAGAAACTCGTTTAAAATTTATAAAGTTTGAATTGCTAAGGGTAGGCAACTTTGTCAGTCTTTTAAAAACTTGTTCTCAACTTATTTGGGAGAGTTTTCACTATTAGTGTCTAAGAATATATGCCTTTCCTTCTCTCCAGAATAAATTATATTGTACTGTAATAAATTAAATTATATTGTAATAAATTATATTAAAAGTATGATTTTTATCCTCATTAGATCAGTGCTAAGATATATACCTTTTTTCTTAAAAATAAGTGTAAGATTGGGTGATTAGATTTTTAGCGTGGAATATTTGATTACGCGGCATTGTCCACTGGTGACGACATCACTACTATAGTATTTGATGAACATATTTTACCCTTGGAAACTCCTTTCTCTTCTTATTTTTCCTCTTGATTTTTTATGTTAGTTTTTTAGGAAGAAGGTTCTGCCTGCCCAGCCTTGTTGGACAAGAGCAAGGCTTTTAAATTTTGAGATAGTTCTATGATACCAATTTTTAATCCATAAAGACCCCTGCCCCCCTTATAGCCAAGAATAAATGTATGAAACAATTTGTTATTTGACACAGAGCTAACTTAAGGGTATTTCTTTGACAGAGCAATTTAATTTTTCAAATTTAGATTTTATCTATTTTTGAAAATACATTATTAATGTAGTTAATATTTTAGATGATATGCAGAAGTGTATGTATTAAAATATCTTGCATACCTGTCTCTCACTCACCCATGCTCCTTCCTGGAGACCATCAATGTTATTAAATTTTTATTCTTCCTGTGATATTGTGTGTATATTTTTACATCATATTCTGTACCTTACCTTTTTCTCTCAGTGATGTACTTTGAAATTTGTTCCAAGTTAGTACAGAAAAAGCTTCCTCATTCATTTTTACAACTGCAATATTCTTTTGTGTGAGTGTTTACTTATTTGGCATTCTGCTATGTAATAGACTTACCATTGTTTCTTGTCTTTTGCTGCAGTGATTAACCTCATGTCATTTTGTATATGTGTAAACATATCTGTCGGATAAGTTCATAGAGGTAGAGTTAATAAATCAGAGGCTCTGTACATTTGTAATTTTGATAGATATTACTAGATATTTATTTTTCCTTAGGGAGAATGAATTTTTAAGTATGCCCATTGCTTCTCAGTGTGTCAGACATTTTGAATGGCCTTGCTAATCAGAAAGGTGAAAAATGGCATCCAATGTTACTTTTTCTCTCTGATTATTTATTTTAAAAACTTTAAAACTTATAAAAATGTTGTAAGCACAGTACCGTGAACTCCCAAAGCCCCTTCATCTACATTGACCAGTTGTTAACATTTTGCCATGTATGTCTTACATCTTTCTCTGTATGTATACATGCAAAGAACATACACGCATATGTGTATTTCACCCCTCTGACTCACTTTAGATACTTGGCGGACATTATGGCATTATACCCCTCAATACGTGTATCTCCTAAGAATAAGGGCCTTCTACATAAGTACAATACAATTATTATATTCAGGAAGTTTAACACTGATATGGTATTATTATCTAATATGCAGTCCGTATTCAATATTCCACTAATATCTGTTATAGTCATTGTTTTGTTTTGTTTTTAAATTTGAGATCCAGTCAAGGATCACACATTGCTTTTACTTGCCATTCCTCTTTAGAACATTTCTTTGGCCTTTTTCTTTTTAAATTTTTCATGCCATTGACAATTTTGAAGAGTCCAGGCAAGGTATTTTGTAGAATCTCTCTTAGTTTGAGTTTGTCTCATTGGTGAGTCATGATTATAGTTATCTTAAATATTTTTGGCAAAAATACAACAGAGATGATGTAACTTTGTTAAGGATGAAACCGAATATTGAAATTCAGTGTGTTTGAGTTGTATTTCCTTTTGTGTCTGTGACCATTGTTCATTTTTGTTGAGTTATTGGTCTTTTAGGTTGGTTTTGTTAATTTTTAATATTATGAAATCATCCCTTCATGATATGTATTGCAAATACGTATCTCAGTTTGTTTTACTATGAAGGTTGTTTTTACCAAGGAAGATAAATATTTATTTATTTGTTTATCCATTTATTTATATTCAGAGCTTTTTAATAGTGTTACAAATTTTTTTCTTTTATGACATTTAGATTTCGTGTTATAGCTAGAAAAGCCAAAATTGGAGATTAATTTTTTAAAAAAGATTCTCCTATGATTTTTATTTTTTAAGTTTGTTTTAATGGCATACTTTGATAAATAATCTTGCCTACAAAATCTGGATTTTAGAGCTTGGAGGCAGGTCACCAGAATATCCTAATGTCATCTTAAAAATTCATCCTTCCTTTGTCCTAGTACAATGGAAACTTCTAAGAGTTTATAACCCTTTGTGTCTGAAGTTTATGATTTGATAGGACATAACATATATTCTTGACATTTTAAGGTATTTTGCATTTGTAAAGGAAAAAGTCACTTCTCTTGCGTGTTTCTCCTTACTCTCACACTACTACCACCCTCACAACACTTCTGACACCAGATAGCGTGGGGTTTTCCCCACACCAAACAATTCTCTGTGACACCAGCTGAGTGTCCTACAGTTTAATTCAGTGCTGCCACTGTCTACTTGGAGATAGTGTCAGATCCCACAGGTTAAGGGCTCAGTTCCACAGGATGGCTGCCCCCTACTCTTCCACTTTAGATGCCATTCACAAGTCCAGGTTGTCACCTGAACTTCTGACCAAATGGCTATAAATTGGGGTTCTATGACCCCCTTCTTGGTTCACTAATTTTCCAGAATGGTTCACAGAACTCAGAACATTTACCAATTTATTAAAAAAAATATGATAAAGGATATATATGACCATCCATATGGAAGATACATAGGGCAAGGTATGTGGGAAGGGGCGCAAAGCTTTCATACTCTCTCTGAGTATACCACTCTTCCAGCACCTCCGCGTGTCCCCAACTCAGTAGCCCCCTGGAACTCCTTACTTTGGGAATTTTTATGGAGGCTTCATCACTTAGACATGTAGATCATTAACTCAAATTGTAGCCTCTCTCCAGAGAATAGGGGGTGGGACTGAAAGTTTCAAGTTTCTAATCATGACTTGGTCTTTTGGTGATCAGCCCTCGTCTAGGAGCCCACCAAGAGTCATCTCAGAACAAAACACATTCCTATCACCCAGGAAGTTCCAAGAGATTTACAAACCGGAGTCAAAGACCAAATATTAGAACAAAAGATGCACCTGGTGCTCTTATCACTTAGGAAGTTACAGGGGTTTGAGGAGCTCTGTGCCAGAAACCAGGAGCAGAGACCTGTATATGTGTATATATTTTTTCTATTATCTCACATCATTTATCTTAGAAATAAGAACATTTGGCAAGAATTATCGCCTTTCTGATAAGTCTGTTTTATTCTAACATTTCATTTCTTTTTCTTTTATACTCTCCTTCATTTCTGCAAGTTGTCAAGATGTGATGGTCAGCATAGAACTTGACCGCTTTAAATATGCTTTCTTAAGTGAACCCTGTCAGTTCTGCCTAATTTGGTTTCCTTTTGTATAGTATATATAATATGTGACATAAATGTTGTTTGTATATTTATTGTCAGAACTTTTGTAACCTTTGTTAGGGTTTCATGTGTCATCTGAGTAAACAAACACCTAGCTCTTACATATTCTGGTCTAGGAATTTTAGGAGTGAGCTGTTATTTCTTCACTCCTCAAGATTTAGATTTTAAGTGCTTATTTTATCTTCTAGGTAGAACTGAAGTTTCCTGCACCAGGCAAGCCTGGGAATTACCAGTATACAGTGTTTCTTAGATCAGACTCCTATATGGGTTTGGATCAGATTAAACCTTTGAAGGTAAGCATAGTGACTCTTCAATAAATGTGATTGTCTAGTTGAATAAGTGCTTACTATGCTAGAGACGCATATCATACTTGATACATGATATACTTGATGGACTACTCTTTTAATAAAAACTGAAGTTGTTGAGTTAAAGGAGTATAATGATTTAGAACCTTGAACATAAATTACTTAATTGATAACCTTTTAATGTACTATAATATATTGTAACTTTACAGGGCCTCACCAGAGGGGTTCTGTTTTCTTTAGAAAAGCACATGTGTTTTCCCACAGATTCTGTTTGAGGGTTTATTAATTTCTGAAACTAATGTATTTTTTAGCATTTTAGAGTATACTCTTTGTATAGGTATTGTTAGAAGCACACTCCCATTAGTGTTTACCATTTCACTTGATGTTTTTATAAAAAGCATTCTATTGTGTTAGCGAGATCGTGCTGCAGTATTATTTCACTGTGCACTGGAGTCCCATAGTAAAGGGAGCCAGTAAAGATGTGCCTCTTTTTTCCCACAAGGGTACCATATTTCTTACCATTGGCTATAGAATTTTACATCATGAGTCCGGAAGCTGCAAAATACCTCTTTGAAGGTCACATTTGAGTTTTTCTTCCCTTATCAGATTTCTAAGACATTACTCAGTGTTCTTGCTCAAGAACCACAGTTATTAATTGTTCATGCCATGGAATAAATATTATAGCTTCTATAAAATCTAAATATCAAACTGTATTAGAAGTTTAATGACATTTATATATTAGTAGATTTACCTTTTTATTTCTGGAATGAATGTCTATTCTAAATGAATGTCTTAAATTTGGAGTTATAACCATAAAATTTATTTATTTATAATTGCTTTGGTCAGAGAAAACCTTTTCTTTACCATGTATTTGTTTTTTCATCCCCAAATTTCTGATTTCTGCATTTAATTCTTCTTTATAGTTGGAAGTTCATGAAGCTAAGCCTGTGCCAGAAAATCATCCACAGTGGGACACAGCAATAGAGGGGGATGAAGACCAGAAAGACACCGAGGGATTTGAAGATAGCTTTGAGGAAGAGGAAGAAGAGGAGGAAGATGATGACTAAGCAGTACTACAAATGGACCACAATATTTACACATATTTGCAAATTTTTGCTGTTTTGGAAGTGTATAATAAACCAGAAACAGTGTAGAACTGATGTTGAGGGAGGTGTTAGTTCTTTACTAGAATTGGGTGCACAATATAACTAGGCAATGCTGGTGCCTTGGTACAGTCTGAAAAATGCTTAAGGCTTGTTAAAGCCTTTTAAATATGGGTTGGTGCATTTATTTCATTTGCAAATGATAATAAACCCTTTGTTATAACTGTCCAGAAGTGTGGGCTATGTATTATCTGATCAACTTATGGTCCCCATAAAAGTAAAGGTACCTGAAAATCAATCTATAAATGAGCAACTTTTATTTGTTCAGCTTTAGTTTTAGCAAACATTAAAGTATGATAAACACCACAAATACGTTTTAAGTAACATCTGCTGAAGTTTTAATCTTGATAAGCTCTATCATTCATTTATTTACGTTTTGCAGTGATACAAGACTATAACAGCTACATTCATAGCTTTAAACCTTTTATTTTTACCTATCTTGGTCATAAGTTGGCATTCTCTCACATTCCACACAATATAGAGGGCTGCATTTTTGGATTTTCTTTTCTTGATTGTCCAGAGTTAACCAGACAGATAATAAAAATGTCTTTAATGGCTTAGAACATTTTTAAGCCTCTATTTTAAGCAGATCAATGCAGGATCTAATTCTTTTTATAAGCTATAGATCTAAAAATGATTGTGGGACCATATGTTCTTTGACGTTGGTGACTTATGTTATTAAACCTTTTTTAAAAGGTTCACTATAAAAGCTGAAACACATTCTTAGCTTTTAATCTACCTGACTCAATCAGAAGCCTTTTAAGGAAAAAAATATATAACATACAAAGGAGGCATTCTTTTGTATTCATTTTGGACTCCTGTCAATAAAATAGAAGTTTGACTCATTTTCCGTTTGTAATGGTGTGTGTCTTTTTACTCCAGAGAAAGGATATAATAGGAAATTCTTTTGTTTTTCAACTAAAAATTTAATAATATTGTATGTTACTGCTGAAGTGACTGCTATTTCTGTATACTGTAGAAAAACCCACGAGTGGTAGAATCTCCCGCTCATACAGTGCAACCCTGAAGGATAGTGCTCATAAAGAGTAGAAATGTGCCAAAAAAAAAAGTAGAAATGTGTACATGATAAATCATTGAGGTGTAAGATGAATATTTTTATTACTAGATATGGAGGAAGCATAAGTCTATATTATTATAGGACTGATTGTAATTATTCTTTCCTATCAAAATTTCCATAGGCCAAAGTACTGTTGGAATACTAACTTGTGACCTTGTTTACTTAAAAGGTTGCCACTTTCCATGCAGAATTACCACTAGTATTTTGTTACTGCAGTAGTTGGAAATAAAGTTTGAAAATTACCAGAAATATGAATGGTCTTTTCGGTTCTAAATTGAGGATATAGTATTTCCCACAATATGGTCAACATAGTTTTTTCATTGAAATCTCCATCACTTGTTTTTCTTTTTTAAAGGTGATAGTGAGACCCTTCCTTGGCAGGCAGGAGTGCCACTGAGGATTTGTTTCAGTTTACAGGTAGAGGGGGTGTTTAATTTTCAAGTCATGTTTTACTGGGAGGCTCCAGTGTTGGGAGGCAGCTGCTGGTCACATAGTGCGGTGGAAGGGAGTGAGCCAGCCTGTAGTAGCATTAAGTGAAAGGCTGGGGGTTTAGAGAAAACACGTGTGGTGTGAAGGCAAGGCAAGTGAACAAAACATGAATGGTATGTCTGTGTCCTGGTTTTCTTGAACAGTACTTTTTGGGAAAAGTATATTCTAGTGGCTGTTTTGTGTTAAAGAAGCTTTATAAGTTTATTCAAACAACTGGCTTCTTTTCTGTTTGACCACAGTGCTTAAAAGCAGCATCGCCTCAACCCGCTGGTCTGTTTTCCTTTGCCCTTTGAATGATAGATACGTACTTCCCAACCAAATAAATACATTTTCCTCTAATGAGTACTTTAGGTAAAATCCATATTGCAGTAATGAAAGAACTGAGCCTTCAGTTTATGATTCTCATCTCTCCAGCAAGTCTGTAAACTCCACAACCCTTTTTCCCTTGAATGAGATTTAAAAACCCTGGTTTGCATTTAATCTAATAGGAACCCTTCTTGAGTGTAGTTTCAGTTTTGTTCCCATCAAGATACAGTGACATTCTTCACAGAATAGATGAACATAGATGAAAATATTCAGTGGGTGTCTACAAACTGAAATAAATGGGTTATTTATGAAATTAAGTCACTTAAATTCCATGATATTTTTATCTCTTTAAATTGGTGAAATACCTCTTAAAAAATAACTCTCCCATGAGGAGACCATAAGAAAGTCTAGCAGTTGTAAATTTTAGTGTTTTAAAACTTGATTCAAGCCCCGTGTTGTTTTCTGTGTGTGTACCTATCTCAAGATCAGGTGTTCATATCCTTAAAATTTTTAATTGTGACTTTTAAAAATTAAGGACCACATTGAATAAGATTGTATAGAACAATACTCAGATTTCTCCCAGATTGCACTGAGGGATGGGAAAGGGTGAGCCTGTCCCACTGCTTAACTGCCCTGTGGGAAGCTCAGACGGGCGGAAGAGGAGGAAGTGGAGGCTGCAGGACCGATGTGGACAAAGCGGGGAGGGCATTGAAGGTGATGCGGCTCTCTGAGTAGATTATTCTGGATCCCAGTGTTTACCCAGTTATTTGTTTCAGCCAATCAAAACTAGACACTGGAATGTTCTTTAGCAATAATTCTTACTTCAAATATAATTATATTTTTGGAGGGACTGTTCATCATCCATTACATATTTACTGAGTTTCTGTGTTCCTGGATCTGGGGCTAGAAACCGGGGCTATAAAAAGCAAAGAATGCGTGTTCGTAAGAACTCGCTGGTATTAAGGCAGGCAGATGTGTGGCAATCCATTTTAATCCTTTTGCATTTTCTAATAGTCATTATTTGGAATGCCTTTTTTTTTTTTTTTTTAAGTCTTTTCCACTGTAGGCAGAGGGATTTTTTTTTAGGTGCTAGCTATTTGTTTGCTTTTAAGAAAAAAGGCAAATCCTCATCCTTTATTTTTGTGTTTCTTTAAAGCATTTTTCTCCCCCAAATATTTTTACTCAACTCCATGAAATCCCCTATTATAGTCTGCCTTAAAGTGAAACAGCTTATCAGTGAATCATAATGTGACATTTTGCCAGCTGTGTAGTGATTAGTCTAGATATGTCAAGAAGTTAGCATCAAGCATCTTCACATATTTAAACTTGATGCTAGGGCTATTTTGCAAAACTTAAAAAGAGCTGTGATCTTGTACATTTTCTTGTAACCTGAGCTAAAAATCCAAATACAGCAATCACTGGCATGCTTTAGGGCTGTGGTTTCAGGTGGGGATGCATGCATCCCAGGCATATGCAGATGATCAGTCCATTGGGAAAATGTTAAAATGGTTATTTGTATTTAATCTCATCCTTTTAAATTTCTATTTTTGTGTGTTTTATAATGTACATAATATATTGTACAATTGTACACTTCTATAATTTATAAATAAATACTACATTTATCGGTGCATTATATATTCTTTCTGATTTCAGTGCATGATCAAAACATTTGGAAATTCTGCTTTGAGGAACTAATAGGGTGACATTTAAGCTAAAGCGAAGGTATGGGCCTTTGGCTCTCACTGTTTGAGTTCATAAGTTGATGTTACTCTGCTGGAGTTGAAGGGTTGGCATTCGCTGTGCCCAACCCTACTGTCGCCCCCAGGAGCAAAGTGATGCCTTTCGACATGGAACCGAGTAGGTTTGGTGATGGGGTTAATTGACAAGGGGAGGGTTCTAAACAGCTGTTATTTGTGGAATGGAGGTGGCACAAATGAGGGCAGAAGGGCAAGGCGTGGCTTGCTGGGACTTCCAGCAAATGCTACCGCTCCGTTAGTGGTCCCTGCAATCAGCAGCTGCTACAAATTAAAGGTGAGCGTGAGAAGGACTGTCCGCTCTCTTTTCAGGACTAGGTGGTTCAGCATGAACCTGTCAGACAGGTATGCAAAGTGAGCTGTTTCCTCTTACCTTTCTGAACATCTGAGGTTCAGAAATCTGGATAAATGAGGTTAAAATCTGGATAATGGCAGCAATGGATGGATACCATATAAGTACGAGCAGATTCCACAAAGAGCCATTTCCAACTATTGCCCTGTAGTTTCCAGCCTGATTCCAGTAGAGGGCGACAGGGCATAGCTTTATTCAGCAGAATGGTTTAGTTTGTGACTAAACCCAAATTAGAGACATGCTTTGGAATTCATTTCAATTAACGTCTAAGATTACTTCCTTTCCCTTTGATCTTTGTTTTTCCTGTATAAAGTTTTTCTTTCCTACATGTATCCTTTAATACATTAAGTTTACTTTTGGTTTTCTGGCTGGAAACACGAAGACTCTGCAATTACAGAAGACGATCCATATTTATTTATTTGTGCTAGAATTGCGTTAGATTGTTTGCTTGAGAGAGGTGGGATCTCAGGTAAGACAAAGAAGTTCATTATGCAAGATTAAAATTTTCTGGATGTTTGTTAAGAACTGTGAAGGTTGATGAGATTTTTACTCTACTTGCAAGCTAACGAGTTAACCTGCCACAGTGTCATGGATGCTGGCAGGAGAATCCCAGGTCAGAGGCAACTCAGGCCACGTGAGCTTTATGTTCCCCCATCTGCTTCTCTTGTCCCCCAAGTTCCATGTGGGTGATGCAGAGTAGCCCAGGCGGATGCTGCACTTGCGGTGTGTTTGTGTCACAGCTGAGGAATTTTGAGCTCAGGAAACCTTTTAAAGGATCTGCAAGCAAAGCTATCCAAGAGGGAGATACTCTCTCTCCCACGGTTGTTCCTTATACAACCATAAAAGATGGTCTGGGGCAAAGCCGTGTACCTCTGCTCACATGGTGGGCAGAAACATGCGATACTCATAGAAAACTATCAAAGTTGGAGTTCAAAATATATAGTACCCCTATTTACCAAGAAGTACAGAGTACTTATTTTCAAAGAGAATGTGTTTTATTTAGTGAAAATTAGGATTGGTGAGGTCATCTTCCTTGAGAATAACGTGCATTTAAACCTCTTGCGAGTGTTTTATTGTCAGACAGTTTTATGTTAAAACTGAAGATAATTCATCGACTAAAAAACACCCAGAATTTTCAAAGTTGAATCAGTCCAGTGTGACAATGGAAAGGGATGTCCAAAAAAGGAACACTGTATCTATTTTATATTGAAACCATAAAAGATTTCGATTATTGCTCTCTGTACCCCTCCCCAAAACCTCAATTTAAAACCTGTTCCCCGCCCACTCCCCTTCCCCCACCCAGGGCTACATCAACAACAACAAAAACCTCCACAGTCTTCCCAACAAACTGACTGTTGGCCTCCAAGTAAGTCGGAGTCCTTGTAGAAGAGTCGCCATTCCTTCAGTGGTGTCCTTTTTCCTAAGATGCTGCCCAGGCCCAAGGAGCATTTGGATCTTTTGTTGGTTGAAATAATTGAAGAACCTCTGAAATATTCTTCTGAACTGTCGTTCTGGCACCTAATCATATTTTGAGGGAAAATGTATTTTTGTTTTTGACTGTGAAAAGTCATTTAGAGATGGTGTAAATGGATAAGGAAGGTAATCAAATTTGCTGATATTTTGATAAAAAATTAGGCATGTGACTAAAATTTAATGAGGCTTTAAAAAAAATTATGATCTTTGAACCACATCTGCAGATTCCCAAGAAGATACCCAATAATAGCCCTGTAATAATTATAGCCTCCCTCATTTATACACATTAGTCAACATCGATATCTTTGGAAAATCAGTCTACTTACTTTATAGTCACACGCCAAGTTTCTTTTTTTTTTCCCCTTGATTTTCTTCTGCCAATTCTTGGGACTCCAGTCACTGACTATGCTATACATCACTTTTCAAATTTCCCCAGAAGCCTGAAATTCCTTTTTTTGACATGACAACACATATGAGAGAGAAGGAGGAGCACCAGAAGAGAAGCCCTAAGCTGAAGGCAAGCGAATCAATCCTCCCAAGTGCCTTGGAGTGGCAGCTCTTTTTCCCATGATCTCAAGATCTTACCCCATCAACCCCAGCCCTACTCACAAAACACTGATCTGGGCTTATTATCATGGAAATGATAAGGTTTAATGTGATTTTCAGCAAAGTGCTTATGAGGATTGGAGGTGAAACTGTAGTGTTATGATTCACAGCATTATTTCTTTATACACTGAAACCCCCACATCTTTCAAGTCTGCTGACTTAATGACACGGTATTTCATGAAATGTCAGCAGTGACACTTCAGGAGCATCTCATTTCAGATAGGAGTATAGGTTTAGTAATACTCAACCTGAATTTTGAGTAGAATTGTGAATGTTTCAGTGTGTGAGAAAGAATAATTTTTAGAGTAAGAAAAAATCTTAAAAAAAAAAAAGCAAGCATTCGTCTATCTCAGTATGATTTGTAAAGTTTTCTTTGCATTGAGTAGTGGGGTACTTATAATCTAATTGAACTAAGTGCCTGACCCCCAACCCCTCCACAGCCTAATATAAACACAGCTGGAACTTAGGGATAGAAACAAAATTTCGGATTTGATCTTAGAGCTATCTCCATGGGGTGGAATTATTGTGGGAAGTCAATAACAGCGTGTGTAAGAGAACTTGTGAGTTGCCCTCTCTGCAAGCTCTGATTTGAAGTAAATTGCACTCCCAGTTGCACTCAGGCATTGACATAAAGGGGAGACATAGAAACAATGACCCAGAGAAGAGAAGGGACTTGTTATAGCTGGTGACAAAACTGGAGGCGGGACCCAATCGCCTTCCTTCACAGGGTGCTGCATAGCATTCCACGTCCACATGTCTTTACTTTCGTCAAACTGCTTCCCACAGGAGAGCTACAACAGGATGCTCCATACCTGAGGTTCCTCACGGCTCCCAGTCTGGGGGTCTGAGGCTGTAGAAAAGGGCAGAGGACGAAGCTAACAGTAGGCTTTGTCTACTTTTCTAGGTGCTTGGGATACAAAGAGAACAAAACAGAAAAAGAAGCAGATAAAGATCCCTGCCATACATTCTAGGAAGGGGGAAAGAGGTTGAACAATAAACACAGTAGATAAGTTACTTAAATAGTATGTTTGAAGGTGATTCGTGTGATGGAAAAAGAGTAGAGGACGGACGGCCAAGAAGACAGGGGAGGATAGGATTCACTTTTCATGGTCAAGACGGGTATCATCTCAAAGCTGACATTTGGTCGAAGGCTTGAAAGAATGAAAAAGTTAGCCTTGCACTTATTTGGGAGAGAGTGTTCCAGACAGAGGGCAAAGCTGACACGCAGGCTCTAAGACAGGAGGAGCCTGGTACGTGAAGAACATCAGAGAGGCCCGTGGCTGCAGCGGGGCGAATGAGGGGAGAGCCGCAGGAGATGAGCTCTTGAGAGATAATGGAAGTGGCAGGCTGCAGCAGGTTCTTGTGGGTCCTTGGAAGGACTTCGTTTCTACTCTGAGTGAAGTTGGGGGCCACCGCAGGGTTTTGAGCAGAAGAGTGATGGGATCTGGCTTATGTTTTAAAAGCATCCCTCTGACTATTGTGCTAAAAAAAAAAAAAAAAATTAAGGAGGGTTTGGAGCAGAAAGACCAATTAGAAGGTTATTGCAGAAATCTCTGTGGAATTTTTACGTATGTTGTAAGGCAATGGTTGCTATACAGCAGTCCCCCCTGATCTGCTGTTTTACTTTCCGCAGTTTCAGTTAACTGCGGTCAATGGAAGACCAAAAATATTAAATGGAAAATTCTGGAAATAAACAATTCATAATTTTTAAATTGCATGTCATTCTGAGTAGCCTGAGGAGCTCTCTCGATGTCCTGCCCGAGATGTGAATCATCCCTCTGTCCTGTGTTTCTACTCTGCGTACACCCCCCGCCCCCCGCACCTATTAGCCACAGCCATCAGGACTCCCTTGGTATCACAGTGCTTGTGTTCGAGTATCCTTTATTTACTGAATAATGTCTCATTCACCTCACTTATCTCCTCACGTAGGCATTTTATCATCTCACATCACCATAAGAAGGGTGGATACAGTACAATAAGATATATTGAGAGAGGGATCATATTCACATTACTTTTACTACACTTTATTGCAATAATTGTTCTATTTTATTATTAGTTATTGTTGTTAATTTCTTTCTGTACGTAATTTATAAATTAGACTTTATAGGTTTGTATGCATAGGAAAAAACATAGTTCGTGCTACCTGCAGTTTCAGGCATCCACCGGGGTCTTGGAACGTATCCCCTAAGGATAAGGAGGGACGACTGGATAGCTATCCATTTGTCCTTGTGGAGGCTCTGCTAGGGTGGCAGTCATGGAGGAGGGGTGCAGAGTTTGGATTTGGGATGTGCATATTTTGAAGGTAAACCCAGCAGGATATTTTAGTGAATAAGACGTGCTGTCTTGAGAGAAAGAGGGGAGTAAGGATGATTTTAAGGTTTTGTGCCTGAGCAACTGGAAGAATGGAGTTGCTATCAGCTGAGAAAGTAAAGGCAAGGGATAGGACAAATTTTGGGAAAAAGATTAGAAGTTTTGTCTTAAATATGTTAGTTTGAGATTCTTCAACTGAAAAAGTTAGGTAGGCAGCTGAATGTATGAATCTGGAGTTTGAGAACAAGGTCAAGTTAGAAATATAAACGTGGGGTTAAATGGCATTTGCGTGCTGATGAGATCACCAAAGAGATGAGTGCAAAGAGGTCTGAGCTCTGAGGACTAACATTGTCAGGTTGGGGAGAGGAGGAGGAAATGGTGGAGGTGATGGAGAAGGAGCACACACTTCGGGTACAACATGAGAAAGCAGGGGGCTCTGGAAAAGACAATAATGCTGGGAAAAATTGAAGGCAGCAGGAAAAGAGGAAGACCAAATATGAGATGGACTGACTCCATAAAAGAAGCCATAGTCTTGAGTCTACAGGAGCTGAGCAGGGCTGTCGAGGACAGGACATTGTGGATATCACTCATTCACAGGGTCACCCGGAGTCCGAGCTGACTGAGGTTTGTAACACACACAGTGTGGTAGGAAAACCAGGTGTGGTGTTCCGGAGGACACTGTGTCAACAAGAAGCGGGTATCCCTGGTGTTAATTGCTGCTGAGAAGGCAAGTGAGCTGAGGACTGAGAATTAATGACTCAATTTAACCAGGAGGGGATGTTGCTGATCTTCATAAGAACAATTTCAGTGGAAAAACTGGAGACAAAAACCCTACTCCAAGTGGGCTTGAAAGAGGATGGGAATCTGACATCGTGGTATTGATACAAGAACAGATGAAGAGGCCGATGGTACAGTATGGGAATCGAGAAACAGACCCACACATGTGGACAGACTCACGCGCTTGATGTACGTGACAAATTGGAGCTGAAGAACAGCGTGGGGAAGGAAGGCATCTTCAAAATATGGTGCTGGGACAACAGGATATCCATCTGGGAAAATAAAATGATACATGGCCCCTGTCTCATACAACAATTAATTCCAGGTGGCTTGTAACTAAATTTGAAAGGCAAAACAATAAAAGCTTTTAGAATATAACGTAGGAGAATCTATTCATGACCTTAGGGTAGGATACAAAGAGCATGTCTAAAAGGAAAAAAATATGATAAATTGAATTACATCCAAATGAAGGATTTCTGTTCTTCAAAGACACAATAAATAAATGAAAAAGGCAAGCCCCAGAGTGGGAGAAGATATTTGCCACACACATAATTGACAAAAGACTTGAATACGTACTAAAAAAAAAAAAATTCCTACAAATTGTTAAGAAAAAGAAAAAAGACAGACAACTCAATAGGAAAATGGGCAAAAGCCTTAAAAAGACATTGTGTCGCAGATTGGGTTCTTCAGAAACAGACCCTGAGAAGGAGTTTGTGGTGCAAGATGTTTATAGTGAACAAAATGGGAGGAAGCGGGATTGGGCAGAGGAAGGAGCTGAACTTCGATGTAGGCCTAGCAAAGTCTGGACCAACCTGGTGGGAGTTCAGGAGTGAATATTGTTCATTAATGTGTCCCGCGTCAGGATGAAATGGCCCTGCTCAGAGCAGGAAGAACTTGACCTTGGACAAGGTGGTTCTCTGAAGTCAAGGCCAATTCAAAAGGAGCTGCTGGCTAGAGGCTGTCTGCTGACCACACTCCCTGTTACTGGGCAGCAAGTCCTTCCTTGAAGGAGGATCTGGCTGCTATGTCTCCATGTCAACTACTTCACAAAACACTGTATCTTAAGCCTCCTCTCCCCATACCCCCCCCCCAAAAAACCATGAAATCTCTTCAAGCTCTTTATCCATCAAGGAAATGCAAATTAAAACCACAATGAAATATCACTACATGCTCCCCAGAATGGCAGAAGTTGAGACTGACAATACCAAGTGGTACTGAGGACATGAAGTAATGGGAAACCTCATCTGCTCCTGGCGGGGGTGTAAATTTTGTAGGTCACTGTGTAAAACAGTTTGCTATCAGTCTAAAGTTGAAGTTAGGCATAGGCAGTGACCTAGCAGTTACACTTACAGGTATCACCTGACAGGAATGTATGCAAACACGCACCAACAGACATGTACAAGAATGTTCATAGAAGCTCCATTCATAACAACCCCAAACTGGAAACAACCCAAATGGATAAATACAATTTTTTCTGTTTATATACAAAGATTGTGGTAGGCAGCCTCCAAGATGATTCCCAATGATCCCTGCCTCCTGGTGCTCACATCCTTGGGTGGTCCCCTCCCACGGAGGACCAAGATGGTCTGTGTGATCAACAGCATACAGCAACAGTGATGGTGTCGCTTCTGAGATTAGGTGACAATACAAAATATAAAAGTCTTTTCAGCTTCCATCTTGGCAGTTCTCTCACTCATATTTTTTTTCTCTTGGATACTTGCTCTGGGGAATCTACATCATGAGCAGCCCTATGGAGAGGCCCGCGTGGCAAGGAGCTAGTCTCTTGTCAACAGCCACGTGAGTGAATCTGGAAGTGAATCCTCCAGCCTTTGTTAAGTCTCACAAGATTATAGCCTCAGGCGACAGCTTGACTGCAACTGCAGGAGAGACCCTAAACCAGAACATCTAGCTAAGCCACAATCGATTTCCGACTCTCAGAATATAGATGATATAATAAAGGTAAGTTTTAAGCTGCTAAGTTTTGGGGGTAGTTTATTACACAGCAATAGATAACTACTGCAATGGGGTTCTATAAAGTACTAAAAATAAATTAAATGCAGTTACATATGTCAACATGAGTGAATTTTGCCTACATAATATTGGGTGAAAGAAGCCAGCCACAGAAGAGACTTTTATTATTCCATTATTTAAAGTTCAGGAACAGGTAAAAAAGTACAGTGTTTAGAGATGCATGCCCAGATGGTAAAACAATAAAATAAATCAAGGAAAGTGATTTCCATAAAGTCAGGATGCTGGTTATCTTCGGGGGCAGATGGGGGTGAGAGATGGGAGGGGCCATGGGCCAGGCTTCTGTGCTTTTGCTAGTGTACTATTACTTGACCCAAATGATGGTAGCAATCGTTAAGCTGTGTGCTTCTGTTTTCACCCTCCACTCCTCTTTTTTGGTATATGTGTTATATTTCACAATAAAAAGACAAGCAAAGAGAATGAGAGGAGAGAACTTGGGGTCAGAGAACATAGACAAGCCTGTAGAAGAATGTTGTTGCAAAGAGGACCAAAGAAGCAGAGCAGCAGCTGGAAGTGAACTGAAATCAATACATGAACCTATTTTTTAAGATGAGAGGAAACAACAGAAAGCTTTATGCAAAAGGATATCATCTACTGAAGAGGAAAAACTGACAAGACAGAAGAAGTTGTATTGTTGGAACCAAGTTCTGCAGTAGATGAGAGGGATGGGTCTAGGCTGAGCTGGGTACCAGGCCCTGGGGATACTAAATTAGTCAGGGTTCTCCAGAGAAACAGAACCAATAGGCTGTATCCATAGCCATATATCCTATTAATAAACCTACATCTATCTACTCTCTATTATCTATCTGTCTATCTATTATCTATCATCTATATATATGCTATATACATAGATATATGCTATATATATGATATATGATATATATATATATATGCGTTATATATAGGCAGTGACCTGTGTTTGACCAAACCTGTAGTCTAAACCTGTGTTTGACTAAATATCAATGTATCTTGGCCTAGCCAAGTTGACACATAAAATTAACCATCATGAACTGAAGACTTTGACAGTCTCTGTCAGTTAACTTGCTCGGGGTAGAGAAGGAGGGTGAGAAACGAGTTGGGCGTGTGGACATAAAAAAAAGGGGGGTTCTATAGAAAGTAATGGTGTGGTCTGATCATAAATTCCTAACTGGGCAGGTCATGGTGGGTAGTCACACCCCAGGCCTGTAATTTCTTTAGTAAAAGATTTCAAGCCAGCCCTACCCATTGTTCTTTTGCATCTAAGTTAACACACCTTTGAAATCCAGAAGGAATACCCCTCCAGGGGGCATTAACTCTCAAGAGAGCACATAATCTTCTTAACTATCCTGTAGTCTGATCTCCACCTTGCTTTCTCCCACCTCCATGAATTCTTCCTTATGTCTCCTCCTTAATTTCAAATGCGCAAAAGAAGCTGCAACCTGTTATTCTCCAAAGCATTTGAGATCTTGCTTCCCAGAATATGCCATCAGTTTGGCTCAAATAAACTCTTATAAGGGTTTGGACGTTTCTTCCCTCCACCAGCATTTGGACATCTTGTGCCCTTGGTTCTCACTTAGAACATCTGCCTCCTGATTCTCCCATCTGCCTAGAGAATAACCCCACAGCACTGTGGGAAGGGAAGAGAGGATGGACTCATTGGGTGAATAATGCATAAAATAAGACCTGAGACCTTGATCTTTTTATTTTGAGTTAGCAGCAAAAGCCTAAGAATAGTATTAATTCTGAGTGAGGAAGATGTCCACTTGTATTTTTCTTACAGTTTGGAAAGTCATATTTGAAAAGATGGGATTGCCTCATCACACATACTCAAGGTGGACTAACTGGTGGGACCAGCAAATCATTGGCTACATAATACCTGCAGAAGAGGTGTGCAAAGATGCTCTCAGCGGCAGCGAGGGTCTTCTCAGGGAGACATTCTGGTACCAGATGGGGTGACCAGGTAGATGCTTTTGGGGACTCACCGCTGTGATTCTGTTGTCCGTGAAAGCACTGAAAGAGGTGTCTTCAGTGGAAACGGTCACTGTCTTCCTCCCTGCTCCAAGAAGCACTAGATTCCCCAGGAATCTCGCACCCCAGTCCTGGCGCTCAGTCCCAGGTGTCGCGATTCAAGCTGGAGTGGAGTGAGCGAGCAGCGTCTCCAACTGTGGCCGCCAGGGGGCGAGCGGTGGCCTAGGAGGACCGGGCCCAAGCAGGCAGGGAATCCGGCCCCTTCCTGGAGCCGGTGGCCTGGGCGGGTGTGGCTGGAGTGTGGCTGCAGTCCCCCGGCTCTGCCGGCGTCCTCGGGCCAGGGCCCAACCACTCCGGAGTCAGGACAGCCAGGGCATCCGCTATTTCACTGACGCCGAGTCCTGACCAGATCCCTTTTACCCTCTCCCAGGACGGAGCTGCTCCTCCCCAGATCCCTAGACGCAAAAGGGAGACACTGCTGCTTCAATTTTTAGTCTCTTGGATGGCTAGAGCTGGAGCCCTGCCTCCTAACGGGGCTCCCTCACTGTTGCCAGGCCTTAGGCCCCTGATCCCCAACCCTGGGAGAGGAAGACAGTCCATTGCCTCAGAGGGGTGACTGCGTGAACTTTCAGGGACTCTTCCTGGAGCAGAGGGGAAATACAGCTCCCCCGCCCCGTGCAATAAATTTAATCCGCGTTAGGACGCGCCACCACACATCCCACCATCTGAGCTGTCTGGGGACTTGCTTTGGGGCCAGGAACAGGGATACCAGATTTAGCACACACAAAAAAGGATGCCTAGGTAAATTTGAATTTCAGATAAACAACAAATTATCTTTTAGTGTAAGTGTATCCCATGCAATATTTAGTATATACTTAAATATGTATTTTTAAAATTATGTATTTGAGACAATACTTATATTAAATATATATGTATACGATATTCCTTGTTTATCTGAAATTCGGATTTTACTGACCTGTATTTTTTCTAGCATCTCTAACCTGAATTATATTTATGTGGAGGGAGGAGGGGAAAGGTTGTGGGGGAATATAAGAATGTGTGAAGCTCTCACTATGAGAGATACTCATTTTTGTCTGGTCTTTTGAACATTTTCCTATCTACATATTTTTCATCTCATTTATACAAACCCAGCTAGTTAACAAAAAAATCCAACTTCTTTCTGTTTTGTTTCAGTTAAATTCAAGTACAACCTTGTCCGTGACTTTTTTCCCAAGCCATCAGTTTTCTTAACAGATTTTAAAGAGAAGCTATGGATAATTTTAATCATGGCATTCAGCTAAAGCTGCTGCCCTTTATATCTATGGAACCTTTCCTTTCGCAGAACTTAATGTATATATATATATTTTTGAATTTTTGTAAGAGTTTATTTCAGCCAAACTGGCGACATATGTCGGGGAGCAAGATCTCAACTGCTCCTGAGAATAACAGTTTTGCAGCTTCTTTTATGCATTTGAAATTAAGGAGGGGGAATATTTTTATATTAAGTTATTTTTATGGGAAAATCTGTATTTTGCTATTTTGGCAGAGAGGCTAACTTTCTGACTGGAGTTCAAGCTGAACAGGAACTCTTCTGTGGGGCAGAAATACGGAAGTCAGGCTACCACCTGTACATCACCCTGAATAGGCCTCTAGGCACCTCCTGGGGACCTTACTTCTGGGGAACCATTTCACACCCACCATCCTATGGGACACACACACATCTATGAGTCTATTCCACTTAGGTTTGGGGGTCAAGGGACTCAATCCCCTATAAGAGAACAAAGCCTTTATAATATTTCTAATAATACTGCTTGCTCTTCATCGAGCTGGTGTCCCTCATTCCACTTTGGAATCCGTCCAACATCAGACTGGCTCAAATGTAGATATCCTTCCCCTTGGTTCTGACCTGCTTCATTTTGAAGGACAGGAAGCCAAGTGTGTTGGTTTTCTAGAGCTGCTGTAACAAAGTACCACAGACTGGGTGACTCCCAGTTCTAAAGGCTGGATGTCTGAAATCAAGGTGTCAGAGGGTTGGTTCCTTCTGAGGGCTGTGAAGAAAGGGTCTGAGGATCTCTCCTCAGCTTGTAGACGGTGTCTTTTCCCTGGGTCTCTCTACCTTGTTTTCTCTCTGTGCATGTCTATCTCTGTGTTCAAATTTCTCCTTTTTATAAGGACATTGTTCACATTGGATCAGACCAATCCTAATGACTTCATTTACCCTGAGTACCTCTGTGAAGATTCTATCTTAAATAAGGCCATGTTGTGAAGTACTGGGGTTAGGATTTCAACATAACTTTTGGTGGAGGGGACACAATTCAGCCCATAACACCAAGGAAACCCTGATGACTGAAGGTGCAATTCATTGGTGCCAGAGAGATGACTCTTTGAGGGGTCCCATCAGCACCTCAAAAGACAGGGCTTCAACTGTCAGGCTTTGGTCAGGAAGCTCCTAGAACCTGGAGGTGCCGGCTTCGTGCTGGAGCTGTTGGACACCTAAGCTTGGTCTGAGAGGCTAGGTCAGAAGAGCCACTTTCCTCTCCACAGTGAGCCTGTCATCTCCCTTCAGGGAGGGTTCTTCTCCTCCCCCAGGTAAAGATGCACATGTCTCCTCTCCCTGTGGGTGGGAACAGGACCTCGAGTAGAGAATTCTCCACAGATTTGACCAACATGTGTGACACCCCAAGTTCAGTGGGGAGCTGGGAATTGGTCCAGGAAAGAAAACCAAGGGCAGGTATTCAGAAGATTTCAGGAAAAAATTTAATAGCATGTGTAGTAAATGTTCATAGTAATTTGGGTCCCATAAAACCCTGCCTCCCCACAGAGGATCCCCCCACTCGGACAATAAAACACTAATGAAACTGTGTTCTGTCACACACAATTGAAATCTGAGATTTCAAAATAATATCTTGCCTTTTTCTTTTTTTCCTAAGAGAGCACAGTCACTGAAGAGTTTCAAACTCAGACTTTGGTCATCTTAACATCCTCATAAGATTTTTATATTCTAATTAGTAACAGGAAATCATGCAAGTAAGCGAAAAAAAAATCCCAGTTCCTCCATTGGTTCTTGGAGAAAAAAGAATCCAGTTAATCATTCTGTAATTTCCAGAGAACTATCACCTTTCCCGTAGCTGCCAAGTCCAGTGTAAAAACAAGCAAATAGCACGCATCCTACCCCACTGTTGTCGGTCCCTCTGGGAGAGTCCCCAGGCTCCAGCATTGCCAGCTTGGTGGTCAGGCCATTGTGTTCTGCTGTGTTAGGACAGATTTTTTTTGACCCCAACGCCTAATTTCAGATGGTTCTTCTTGGCAATGTGAGCTCCTTGGGTCACCACATTGGGGACATCATTTTTTAGTCTCCCCAAAATATGTAGTGTGTTGGAGATTCAAAATTTGACATATGAACAAATGGGATGGGGAACTGACTGCAGTCCCCCTGCTGTGACTGCCCGTGCGATCTGGGGCTTTGGAGGTAGTTGTTTGGAAAAATGAATTGGATTCTGTCCTTAAAAATAAAGTTATTTGGTAAAGTGAGGAAACCTTGATGCAGCCGAGAGCTACAGGAGCAGCTGGCGGTGGAACACCCTCTGCACAACTATAAGGACATTTGAGGATCATGGCTGCTAACCAGCACCTGCACATTGTGTTAATCATCCGCTTCTTCATACATTGTGAGCACACTAATAATTTTTTTTCAATACATTTAAAGTAGAAGATTTTAGTAGGAGACTAATTTAATCACTTGCATACACAGGCACGAACACCCTTTTTCTGCCTTACCTCTTTGGTGCCTTCCTTCTGGACACAAGTCCTAACATGCTTTTGTGAGTCAACCCTGCTCCAGGAGACCCACTCATCCTCTCAACACAGGCTTTCTTTCTGTCAGTCTCTTCATTTCCTTTTCTCCTCCTTACACACATTCACATCTGTTTCCCATCATTCAATTGTTCTGTGCCATGGTTTACATTTTATTTTTCAATTTCCTCTGTCTACCATCTTACATCTAGCTTAGCAAACACATACTCATTTCATTCTGCTACTGAATCCTCGATGGTTTTCCCTACTTGGTTTGCTATTATTATTATTATTATTTGCTTTGGTTTTTGTCTCTCTCTCAGGGGTAAGGAAACCAGAGTGCAGGTACCAAAGTTGGTCAATAGGACATCACCAGCAGCCCTGGTGCCATCAGCCCTAGGGCTGTACATGCCGATCTCTTCACTAGTGGTCTCTCTAATTCTCGTAAGGGCAGGGTGTAATAAAGTCCCCTTCCCATTGCCTTCAACTGGGAAGTTTGGGTGGATCATTCTCACTGGGTAACATGTTCAGTCTCCTTCCTGTACTGCTCTGCCACAACCCCCTGTGTAAGGGCCTGTGGGGATAACAGTACAGAAGTCACTGGCAGGGTCTGTGAGCAGAGCAGGCAAGTTAATGAATAAGTTGGTGAGCAACAGAAGTGTACTTTGTGTGGGGCGAGTGTTTTCCTGGGCTTCTTTGAATAAGGCATTTCTCTGTGCTTTGGAATACCTGCTGGTCAAAAGACATTCTAGTGAAAGTTTTAAGATTGCTGCGGAATAGGTTGATGTAAGCTTGGTAAAGTCAATCCTAGATTTTTTTTTTTTTAAATTTTGGATTGATGACCTTCTAAAGGGGCACTGGAATGATGTTTCTGACTACTCTTTGAGAGTCTCTTACCTTCCTCAGGAAATGTAATATGCTTTTTTACTCTGGCTGCCTTCAAGATTTCCTTTTCATTTTTCATTTTCAGCAGTTTGAAAACAATATATCTAGATATAATGTTTTTGTTTGTTTTATGCTTGATGTTTCTGAGCTCCTTGGATTTGTGGTTTGATGTCTGTCATAAATTTTGGAAGATTTTTAGCCATTACTTTATCCAATATTTCTTCTGACTCATTCTCTCTCTCTTCTCCTTCTGGTATTTCAATTGCATATATATTATACTATTTCATATTGTCTCACTTTAAATATAAAAATATAGATATATTATGAGTAAAAGATGAAAAATAAATATTATGTAAACACTAAAGAAAGCTGAAGTAGCTATATTATATTAATATCTGAGAAAGTAGACTTCAAAATAAGGAATATTATCAGGGATAAATAATGACATATAATGGTAAAGGGATCAATCCTCTAAGAAGACATAACAATTTTAAATGTGCGAGTACCTAACAACAGTGTTTAAAAAGACACAAAACAAAAACTACTAGAACCAAAAGATGAAAAAAACAAATTCACAATTATAAATGGAAACTTCAATGATTGATAGAAAAAAGAGATAGAAATCAGTAGACGTATATTTGAATAATATAATCAACTTAGGCTAATTGATGTTTATAGAATACTCAACTCAACAATAGCAGAATACACATTATTTTTCAGTCATACACAGACTATTTACCAAGGTAGACCATATATTGACCTATTAAAAAAAAAACCTAACGCGTTTTTAAAAATGGAAATCTCTTCTCGTCTCCCAGAGTTGTGGCCATTGGGCAAGAGTGATAATGTCACCTGGAGAGTGTGCTGTGCACCCCTGCTGAATTAGGAAGCAGAGGGCAGGACAAAAGTTAAAATTAAAAAAAGGGAAGAAAGAAAATCTCACAAAACATGTTCTTGAAGCATAATAGAATTAAACTAGAAATCAATAACAATAAGATATCTGGAAAACACCAAATATTTAGAAACTAAACAACACATTTCTTTATAGCCTATGAACCAAAAAAGAAGTCTCAAAGCAAATTTAAAAATACTTTGAACAAAATATGAAAATACATTATATTTAACTTAGGGGGTTGCAGCTAAAGCAGTGCTTAGAGGAGAATTTATAGCATTAAAAACTTACATCAGAAAAGAAGCAATGTCTCCAATAATCTAAGCCTTTTTTCTAAGAAACTAGAAAAAAAGTGCAATTAAACCAAAGCAAACAGAAAGAAGGAAATAATAAAAAGCCTAAATCAATAAAATTGAAAAAACACCCCACTTTCCTACCCACCCCCCACCTCCCCAGCAGAGTCCTAAGTCTCTATGTATATCAGTGGATGCAAGTAGAGATGTGTGGTGGATGAGGAATTCACCCAATTACACAGGTCAGACTTGTCAGCATTAGCTCTCTCCTACTCAGGACATCTGTGAAAACTAGATGTTATAAATGTTTTAAAAAATATTATAAACTATTTATGTTATTTTTAAAGCTAACATCTTTTGAGAGCTTATGATATTCCAGGTATTGTTGTAAACACTTTAAATGTATTAGTTCATGTAATCCTTACAAGTAACCTATTTTTCCTCCATTTTATAGATGTGGAAACTGAAGCAAATAGAAGTTAAGTAATCTGCCAAAGGTCACTTTGTGACAGAGTGACAGAGGCAAGATTTGAATCCAAGCAATTTGGTCTCTGAGTTCAGATGTAAAAGAGTGTTTTTACTGGTATCTGTGACTGTGAGGTCCATGATGGAAAGGCTGTATTTGCTTCCTCTGTGCCTAGCACTGTGTCTGGCACACGATAGCTCTGTATAAGTGTTAGTTGGCTCATTAACAATTTGAGACCATTTTAGAATAAAAATGGAAAGAATCTTGGCCTATTAGAAAGGTGACTTCAAAATTGCTATGAGGCTAGATCTTAAATGTTCTCACCACAAAAAGGAAATGGTAGTTATGTGATGTGATAGAGCTAAGGCTATGGCGGTAATCATTTTGCAATATAGTAATGTATCAAATCGCTATGTTGTATACCTTAAACTTATATAATGTTATAAGTCAATTATATATCAAAAAAAAAAGAGGTGAGACTACAACTCTACATTTTCAACTATAAGTTACTAATGTTGGTTAATATTAGATGACCCTTCATTTTATATTGTATGATGTGATATAATGAGTGAGGGAAGGGAGATGATGTGATTGGGGGTTGAAGAGATAAGATGAGGAGTGAGGTTTCTATGGTAACATCATAAAAGTCATAGATGAGAGCAAAAAATTCAGTCTCTGGACTTTTCATACCCATTCTGTGAATTAACTGTCATTACGCTCACTCTGAGGGACCCAGAGAGAGGTTAGATAACTTGCCCAAGGCTGCTCTGCCAACATGCAGTGGGTGGGGGGTTCACCAGAGCAGGCTGATTCTCCTCACCCCCCATCGCCTCATCACGCTTTTTCCACTATGCGTTCCGGTGGAGGAGCTGAGGCTCAGATGGCTCCCCCACTCAATATTTTCAGGTCTTAACACATCTTCACCTCCAGGACACTTTTCCAGCTACTTCAGAACTTCATGGCCTTAGATCTTTTCTCGGCTAAAAGAGAGGAGTATGTAATATTGTTGGGGAAGAGTGTGGAATTTATATCCCAGACAACTTCCCAAATATATAGGATTTAGCAAGACGCACATATAAGGAAATAGCTAAATATAGGCAGATTCTAAGTGATCTTTAGGATATGTAGTCTTGGTTCTTATTTTTTTGAGAAAGTGAGAGCTTATGTACTACAATGTGAATTATGCTTTGTTTTGTATGAACTGGTTATTTTAAAATATTGATTAACAGATATTATCACCTGTTTGAAGATTCACCACACTTATCTGAGCAGTCAAAAGTTATCGGTGGGAGATCTACTCCAACTCCTGACCAAAGAAACAAACAATGACGTGCGCTGTGGCCAGGGCACTACTTGTGGGGGGCGGGGGCGCATCTTAAAGACAGCGAGGGTGTCCCTTTTGGTAAGCCCTGGATTGTAAAGTCTCAGGTCTTGTGATAAGGTCAGAGGTTCAGTATCTGGAAATTGGACCTCACTTAAAGTGCTACCTAAAGTGTAGTTTTATCAGTTGAGATGCTGATGATGTGGCCTCTGGGTGAGTGAGGGATAAATGTCTGAGAATAAGGAGACAGTGCCCTCTGACCTGCAGGTCTCATCCCCACGTCAGAGCCAGACCTATCTGTATGTCTTTAGAGTGTGTCTCCTACTAAAATTTTTTCAAATGAGGGAGCAATAATATTCTAATTAACCTACTTTCCAACATAGCATGGTTTCTTAACAGAGTGTATAACTTTGCCTTAAAAAAAAAGTAAAGGGAGACATAGAGAATAATGTTGTGTTAAGTTAGACTTAGTGTGGTGATCACATTGTAAGGTATGTAAATGTCGAATCACTATAAAGTACACCTCAAACTAATATAACTAATATGATATCATTTACCAACTATAGTGAAATTTTTTTAAAAAAGAAATTTATTCTATGCTTCCAAGATACATCTTCAAACACAGGAACAAAAATTGCTTGCAATCAAAATTTACTTAAGGTTATTCATGTCGGGAAAATGGACTAGGAAGCTCCAAAACCCTGGTTTCCCCAAGCAGACGTGTGAATATAACCAAAAACTGGCTGAAATAAGCTAGTAGGAGGGTAAAGCCAGGAGGAACATGCATCTCACTTCCGTGAACCCCTAATGGGGCGTTGACCCGCAATGCATCTCCTAGACTGATCCTCTGATTTCTTCTATTTTCCTTTTAGTTTTTTTTCTCTATTATCTTGGAGGTTTCCTTGACAATATCCACTGATCATTCTATTAAATTTTCATTTCTACTCTTATATTTTAAATTTCAAGGACACTCATTTATCCTTTTAATGCTTTTTTTAAATAGCAACCCATTCTCATACAATATATTATATTATGTCTTCTAAGACATAAATCATAATTTTAAAAAAAGGTTTTTTCTCCCTGAGGATTGCCTGTTTTATCCAGATTTATCCTTTTCTTTGTTTGTTGGTTTTGAGCTCTGTCTTTCATGCCAGAGGCTCAAACTTAGTGATGCTCTTAAAATGTGACTGGAAACTCTTTGCACATGAGCAGGTTTGGCACTGGCGGGCTTCACTGAAGGGAGTTTTGCTGGGCTGTCCCGTGTGAACCCCACCTGTCATTGTGGGTAGATCTTTTCTCCAGGGCTGGTCAGTTTCCCCGGAGGAATGTCCTGCTGGGGGTGTAAGCCTTGCTGCAAATAAGTGGGGGTGGGTGCTGTGGGTCTCACTGTTAAGGATGCAAATTTTTTTGAATCCTGTTGACAGTGCAGCACCTCTGCCCTCAGCTGCGTCTGTGTCCTTGAGAACAGAGTAAACCTTCATTAAGCCAGGGATGAGAGCCCATCACCAACACTAGAGGGGTCGGGGAGGGGGCCTAGCCTCCTTGTTCTTAGCTGCCCCTTGCTTCTCCTTTTGGAGATTCTGGAAGCCTCCAGTTTTAGTGCCTTTTACGCTGTGAACTGTGTGCTTCTTGAAATCCCCTACTTCAGATTAAATGGTCAGATTTCTTGGGTGCACCAGGTCAGTTCCCTCTTGTGCATCTGCTTTTCAGCTTCTACAATTTTATTGCTTTATCCTCCTTTCCTTCTGTTTCTCATAGTGTATTTATGCCACTTGGATTCCCTTTCCTTATGATAGCACCTAATACTTATGTATGTATATACCAGGCACTATTCTAACAGCTTAACATTTTATTTATTCTAATTTATTTAATCCTCGTGATGGTATTACTATTCCCATTTACAGATGGGAGAAGCTCAAGCACAGAGAGGTTGAGATTCTTGACTATCATAGACATGGCCAAGCCAGAATTTCTGCTCTGAGCCACTGTGCTTCATATAAAAGTCATGCGTTTCCTATTAAACTTTCTTTTCATTTTAGTTTTTGCTATTCCCATCTCCTTTAGTGTTCCTATAAATATAACTCTGGGCTGGACTCCTTCCCACAAACCAGAAGCCAGGCATTCCCCTCTGGAGAGTTCCCCCAACTCTCTGGGTTTTATACTTCGTCCAAAGAGGTTATTTCTGGTCTTGGTCAGTGAGAGGTCAATAAAGAGCCTATTCCCAGATGGTGCCACCATGTCCTGTTGCAGCCAAAAGCAGGCAGTCCCTGAGTCCCTCCGGTGTCCCCTGAGCCCCAAGCCATATGGCACCTGGTCATCAGCTCCTTCAGTTTCCACCTGGCCATTTTCCCAAGGCTTGTCTGCAGCTCCCACATGGTTCAAGAGGACAGAACGGCTCCTCTTATCAATTCTTTTCAGGCAGGGCCTGGCTCTTAACCCCTACCACACAAAACACACACACGCAGCTGAGGGGCAAACAGCACATCCAGATTAAGGTAATTGCAGTAGTCCACAATCACTTCTCTCAAAGTGTAAATTATTCAGTCTTAAATAACTCGTGGAGAGTACCAATTCCAGTCAGGTCGTCTTTCTCTCCAGAAGATCCTTCTCCTTTATTAAAGGATGCAATACAGCTAAATATTCATCCAACTTACATGACTCTACTCCCTTTGTCAGCTAGCTGCCCCTCTGCCTCTTAAACTCCCAATTTTCAGATCCCAGGAAAGTCTAGAGTCCTCCTCATACCGGCTACCTACTTCCTCAGGCTTAGCAGTTTCCGAATCCCTTTGCTTTTGGCCCCTGCGCCATCTTGGTTTTACCAGCATCCATCCAGGATGCAAAATTCAACCTCTTCACCAATTTCTACAAGAACTTCAACTACATCAAGGACTTCACGATTTCTGTGGTCTTTCCTGAAGATTCGGATCTGAGAGCACCGCAGAGGTGAGGGTCACATGCTCAGCGCCCAGCATCCTACCACCTCCCCAACCCCATGCTCTTCTTTCTTTCCCCAGACCTCCCCCTCCCCGCTGTCTACTAGTCATTCGTTTCTTGCCGATTTTGGTCCTTTAGCACCCATTCCTCCTCCTTTTCGCTAAGAACACCGAAATTATTCAGGTATCCACCCCACCCCAGGCAGCTCCTGTACCTGAGAAAAAGCAGAGCCCCCTTCCCTCCCCACGCCCCCAAATGTGGACTCAAGCCAATCAGCATATCCTGGCAGCAGTAATTGGTTCAAGGATGGGGCGGGCCCAATCCAGCCAATGAGATGAGAGGCATGTTTGCAGGAAGCTCTAGAAAAGAAGCTTCTTAGCTTCTCTGTGGAAGGTACCTGGAGAGGTTCTCCTTTGCTTTGGATGTAAATGGAGGAGTATATGCCTTGGAAGCAACTGGTAGCCATATTGTGACCATGAGAGAAGCCAGGTACAGGATTATTCAGACCTGGTCTTTGGTGAAATCAATGAGTTGTCGGGTCAGCAGTATCTAAAGCTCACTGGACTCTGCCGATGAATGTTCCTTATTTTTAAGCCAGTTCGAGTCGTTTTTACTGTTACTTGGAACCTCACTTCCCTCTTCCTTCCTCTTAGCCCCAGGCCCAGTTTTCTGGGTTCAGCTTCCTTCCCAAGGAGGTTTATCAAAAACATGGTCCATACTGATGTTGATTATCCGTAAGGGGAATTCATCAACCAGTTACTTTTTCTTCATTAACCAGCTGCTTTTTTATTAAGAAGAGTGAAACTTTCCAGACTGCATTATTTGCATTCGGATTCAAGCTTTGTTTCAAGAACAATGGTTGTATCCTATGTATAAATTGTATGAACAATGGGGCCCATCTTGGAGATCTTCCCTCAAATAAAGAGAGATGAAGCCTAAGGTGATCAATGACTTTATTCTAGAAACTGAAACTGCAGGCAACCTCCAAAAGGCTATTTTCTAAATGAAATTTTTAAAAGTGCAGAATCTTTGTTAGCCAGTCCCCTGCTATATGTGGCATAGTTTTTAGATCTTCCCACAGAAACCCTATAATTAGATAGCAAAACCTCAAATCCTTGGACAATATTTTCTTTCTTTTTTAAAAAATAATTAATTAATTTTTTTTTTATGGTGACATTAGTTAACGAAATCCAATAAGTTTTAGCTGTACACTTTAACAGTAAGGCATATACATATTTACACTATGTGTTCACCTTCCATAGTTAGATTTCCTTTTGTCACCACATATTTGACCCCCTTTACCCCATTTCCCTCCCCACTGCCCCCTCTCCCCTACCCTCTGGTAACCACTAATCTATAGTCCATGGCATACACACCTTTCTGTAGAAAAATTGGGCCCAGAAGCAGTAACTGTTACCAGCTGAAACTGCATATACTCTTTATTTGAAATCTCTTTTTCTATCTCTTTGAAGTACACATATAGATCTGGCTGAGGCTCACTTTCTCCAATTCTCAGTTTCTCAGCACTCCAAGATTGATTTCTCATATTTAACTCGGGGAAATGTTTTAAGAGGAAAAGGGAAACCTAGCAAACAGTCAAAAGTTCATGGAGAACACCTGTACGCATTTTGGATAAAAGTTAATTAGTTTTTAACAACAATTGCTCAAAGCAGGAGTGATCTCAAAGAGATGGGAGCATAAAGGAAGAGAGAGATAGGAAACAGAAGTCATCCTTTCAATTTTTACAAATTAGGATATTTTTTCCCTTTGATTCTAGACATCCAAAGTCAATCACTTTTTTTGGGAAAAAGGAATCAGGTTCTAAAAGCCTATATTTATATTACAATTAACCCCTAGTTTATTTTGTTCATTCAGCAATAATTGTTTGTTGATTTCTTACTCCAGAACAGACACTGAGTTATATGCTGGGAATACGGTGAAGAGCAAAACTCGTTCCCTGCCACCTTGGGGTTTACAGCCTAGTGACTAAGGAAAACGTCCCTGCTGTTGTCCCCCTGAGCTCTCCCGGCTGTCGGCACATGCCCTCACCATACCAACCCTGTTACCAGACACTGCCCCTGGGATAAGGGTCTCCTGGCTTGCTACCACCGAAACTGCCAGATCTTGAGACAAATATTTCCACTAAGTCAGTCCCTGAATATCAGCCAGGGCCACAGGCCCAGAGCCACAAAGAGAGAAGGCCCCATCTCAGAGGAACCATGTTTTAGGTCCAGGAGAACTTGAATGAGTCATCCTTTCCTTGGATGAGAGCGATTTTCACTTCATTTGATCACCTTCCCTCCTCCCCAACGACCTGTGTCTTTAACACATGGCTTTACTAAAACAAGACCAAATATTATTAGCTCTGAGAGGACCCCAAAGAATGTAGGAGCCCTGGAATGGGGAAGGACAGGGGGTCTGTCCCTGACTTTGCATTGGCTCTGCTGAGTACCCTGTGTGGGGTCCAAGATGTAGTGACGGTGAAGCCCAGAATGGAGACAGCAGGATGACCTGAGCGAGCTGGGGATAGTCTTCGAGCTTGAAGCATTGGCTGAATGTAACCTACAACCAGTGGGCAAAGGCTTTATTTTCATTTTTTTGATGAAAAAGAAATGAGACTTAAGGTTTATAAAAATTATAAGCAAATAGGTTTGCAGATGTTATATGGAAAAATTTTGTTACTAATCAATCCATTCATATAACTTTTTATTACAAAAGTAGGTCTTCTTATGTAGAAAATGTACAAAAGAAAGATTAAAAAAATGACTCATAATCCTATCACCAAGGAATCATTACTATTAACATATCTCCAGTATTTTGCATACCTCGAAGATATCATGGGTTCTACTACAGACCACTGCAAAAAAACGAATATCACAGTAAAGCGAGTGATAATCTTTTTGCTGGGGGTGGTAGGGGGACTTGCTTTCAATTAGTAAAAAACGCAATATCTGCGAAGTGCAATAAAGCGAAGGAAAATAAAATGAGGTGTGTCTGGTTTTTTTCTCAAAATAAGATTGTAATCTATTCTGAATATTATTTTGCAACCTGCAATATTTTAGCAACTATATATTAAGAACATCTTTTCCTGTCATCCTATGGTTTTCTAGGACATCCTTTTTGGTAGTTACAATGTATATTCTATGATATGGACACATGATACATTTACTTAAGTAATCTGTTTTTATTGGATATTGAGGTAATTTCCCATTTATCTTTACTACCAAAAAAAAAAAAAAAGTCCTGCTTTTAATTTAGAAAGATCCTTGCTTGCTTATTTGAAACTAAGCTCTGACCCCATGGAAGGCAAGGTTGCGAGTTGACAAAGTGACAGGTTAGGGGAGCCAAGAGGTCCGGCATCTACTCACTCTGTTCTGCCTCTCTTGTCTGACTAATGAGGTTCCCTTTTGGCAAAATGGTGATCGTAAACCTCATACCTTCCATAACCCTGAAACTCCTTAAACTTTCAGGACCACTTACGGAAAAGTCTGTGTCGAATGATGTGGAAGAAAAGTTGGGGGACCAATTGAATGTGGGAGACTGGTCCCCCGTCACTACTTCAGAAATGCAATCTTGGCTTTTAAAACTTCCCTGTTCTTTCTCCATGCTCTCTCTCCCCAACCTCCACCCCAAATTGACAGTCCAAAGCACCAATTTGCCAGGTCTTACTCTATTGACAGAGAGGGTAATTTTTGCCCTTAGTAGTCATAGCCATAGCCACAACCACAGCTGAGTTCTCTTCCAACCCAAAGCATTGGTCTGCTCCAGTCCAGCAGGTAAAGCAATTCATGGAACTGTAGAATGTCAGACGTGGGGACCACAAAGATGACCTAGTCCCCTACACCCAACCCCCACGTTACAGAAGGACAGTGATTTGACCAATGCTATTCGGTTAATGGCAGAGCTGGAACAAGGGGCAGTGCCAGGAGGCCATGTGGCCATATGATTAATTACTGTGACTTTGGTGACAGTCTGCCTGGGTCAATCCTATGTCCAACACTTCTGAGTAGTGTGACCTGGGCAACTTATTTAACAACTTATTTAAGTCTCAGTTTACTTATCTGTAAAATGGGGGATAGTACTAAATAATACTTACTTCATAGGGTTGTAAATTGGATAACATATGAAAAGGGTTTGTATATAGTATTTCTCCAGTAAGTGTTAGCTATGATTATGTAACAAGGGTTAATTTTGCTGTAGCACTGACTCTCCTGTTTAGGACACAGACCTCCCCACCTGATGCTTGGAGTGGAACCACAACTCGTTACCAGCAGCTGACAGAGGGATTACTCTTCAGATGGAGACTCCTGTAAGTAGGTTTGTGTTTGGGATGCCCACAAATTAACCTGCTCCTACTGGCTGCCTCTCGATAACCGCCAAACCAGTGGCATTTGTAGGAAAGAGAAGAGTGTGCTGCCTGTGGTCTGAGATAGAAATGTAACCACAGCACCAAAGAAAATTAACAACATACCATAACCTAAGCATCCTGATTGTAGCCCAGGGATATGCAAGACTTATAGATAGATACATTAGCTTAGAACGGCCCCTTTGTTTCTTAACAGACTCCTTAGCTTGCCAAATTTCTTTTCTCTTACATGTCTAACTTAAAATTTTTCTTGAAATTAAAAACATTGAGGATTTTTAAGAACATGGATTTAATTTTTAAGGCCTTTAGTCTTGCTTATATAAAGAAATCTCAGTAAGATTATATCTACCTACCTATTTTTTTAAGCAGGCCAGCGTTAGTTAATTTCTATCGTAGCCTCATTTTGCGGTTTACTTGTGATGCGGATGCCTGCATCCCAGCCACACCTGATTTGAAGACAGGCCACAACAATAATGCCTCTGGGAGGAGGTCAGGAAGTGTGGACTCAGGATCGGAATCACAAATTCTCAAAAAGCTGGGTAGGAAAACTGAAAACTCCTTTCTTTCAGGCAGATTCTGCCAAACCTTCTTTCTCTCTCTCTCTCTCTCTCTTTTTTTTTTTTTTTGGATTTGGGAAATATGTTTGATTATTTAAGAAAGACTTATTTTATTTGACTGAAGAAACATTTTAAAGTAAAGACTTGTCTAGCATCTCAGACCACTCAAGGTGCTTTGCGGAGGGGAGCGTGAGACTGTGTTCGGGGCCACAGGCATATATACAACCACTGTGGTTGATACATAGATGATGGCCAAATTGAAATCATCCAGTGGGTCCTGTTTTCTTTTTTCTTTCATTCTCCTCTTCCTCTCTCTCCCCGTCCCTTAATGAAATCAACTTATATTCAATGACCAAAATGAAAAACTACCAGAGTTGCCTTTTTCCACACAAAACAAAACAATAAAATTAGACGATGAAATGAAGAAGTAAATTAACTTCTTGCTCAACAAAGACAATGCTTTGACTTCAAAAACAATTATTTTTTTCTATGTTCATAACTTAAGGAGAAAGATTTCTTATTTCTTTCTATTGTGACTCTGTCTCTATATTCAGAAAAACCTCAAGTTGTAATTTCATTTTTTTTTTTTTACTCCCAGAAACTGTCCAAGTTGTGGCCTAAGCCTTAATTAGCCTTAGTTGATGTTTAGTCCTGGCTAAATTTGCTTGCTGCTCACCCCCAGGAGTAAGTCTGTGGGTGGCCATGTATTTATTGAATGGATGTTTTATCTTGTAGGAAATACTTGGGAATAATACCCCAGAATGGGGTGAATAAAATGGACAATGGGGAGTCTTGCTTCACATTACAAAAAAAGAAGAAAAAGTTCTCTTTACCAGTATAGACTGATTTGTCACAAAAAGCACAAAGGGCATGGAGAGTGACTAGTAGCCGTTTTTTTTTAAGGATCATCCCACCCCACGCAGGCCCTGTCCATGTTCACGGGTGTGGAAACGCGTCTGCAGTTACACATGCAGGTCTGGAGCCCAAGTCAGGGTCCTGTTTTAATGAACTGACCATGTGTGTTGTATGCAGCTGTAGAGTTAATATGTATGACCATGGCGTGCTCATGTGTAGGGCACTACTCTGGCAAACACAGTCTCTCCTGAACAATGATGTCATTAGAATATTTCTTTTTTGTTTTATTTGTCCAAAGTCAAACATTTACTCCTTCAGCTCACTAGTATCTCGTAAGCCTGGTGCTGGCCCACACTGCTGCAGGACTTGGACAAAGAGATGATGTTACAGTCTGGTTTCTATGGCAACAGAGGAGGGGTAATGAAAACCGAAATGTTGGAAACACCCATTCTAACAATTGTGACATAATTCAGGTTATTACAAGGACGTAACTACCAAAGAAGCACAAGTATCATTACCTTGCAGCTCATGTCGGCAAAAAGCTACACTGCACATTTCTCTTAGTTGGGCTGCTAAGAGGAAGGAAACATGAAACACACACACTCACACACACACACACGCCTCGTTTTCTGCATGTAAAATGTGTGTGTTCTTTAAAAGCCAGTGGTTGGCTGGTTTTCCGGACATGATGTGGTTGAAGCTGTCATCGTAATGGAAATTCATTGCTGTAGCTATGGTAAATCGAGTTTTCTGCCTGTGCTGAATGCATTAGTCTAATGAGATGTTTGCAGCCGGAGAGCAGGGCTGCTGGAGACTAACTGTGAGCTACTAACACACGGGTGGAAGATTAGTTTTTGCAATACTCGGTTTGCATGCACTGAAAGTCTTCTGTCTTCTGAGTCAACATTCCCGGCCTGGTAAAGAACCTGATCAGGGCTCTGGTGAACAAGCCGTAGGTAAGGGAGATACACAATCGGAGGGTGTGCTGTTGACATGGGATCCTTCTTTTTCTGTCAGCCTGACAGGTTACCTGTTTCAGTTTTTCTGGGTTGCATGCCTACCTCTGTGGTAATGCCTGAGTGTCCTGCACTAAAACCACTGAGGCCGGCAGGTAAACTTTCATTTCTTCTACTCAAAATACAATGGTTGATTTCTTAATCATAGCTCAGAGGAGAAGATGTAGTATAGAATTATATAGTCGATAAATTTTGGGTATGGACATAGTCATTACTCTTTAAGTCTGTATTTAAATATGTAGAAAGTTGTTTTTCCCCAAACGTTAACTCAAATAACTAGTTAGCTTTTTTTTTATGATGATGAGTTTGCTTTGTTTTGTTTGTTTTTGAATTTAAAAAATGTTAGCATGTCTTGGAATAAAAGTATTTACTTAAATTTAATTTTTAAAATTCATGTGCTGTGAACACGCAAGAGTGGTTTTTTAAATTGAATTTTATTTGTTTCGTATACCAGATGAAATATTTTATGTGTCTTTGTGCTGTTTTTTACTAATTTACCAGGATAGATGAGAATACTATTTATTGCTATTGCTGGTGCTAGTTAAGTTGGGGAAAAAAAACAGGTAACCATTACGTGTCAGGAGCAGTTTTCCCAAATTCAAATATACAGTCACCTCCTTTCCAGGGGGGCATCGTGTGACTTGAACCCGCTTCTACATGTCCGTCCTGGTGACACAAGGCTTTCTCTTGAGGTTGACTGCTGTGCAGGACAGGACAGTAGATGAGGGTGAGGTGCCAGCTTCATTAAGTCATTTGACTGATAGTAGAGGTGCTTGGTCAAAGCTCTTTGCACGATCTGTAATAATAAACAAGAGGCACCTCGTAGTGTTGTCTCCAGATTCTATGACAGTACTCAAGAGGGTTAGACAATCAGTAGCTCTCTGAGAAAGTGGTTTTTTGGTTGGTCTCAGATGTTGTGGTATTGGGGAAAGAAATCCAGATGCTTCCGAATCAAGATATTTGTTGTATACTCTTTTTTTCTCCTTTTCAAACAGAGGAACCATTTTTAAAGAGTGAGAGACATAGTTGCTTTTTTTCCTCAAGATTTTTTTCTTTTTAAATAAAACAGAATATTTGGAGTGAAAGCATAAAAATAACTGTGAAGGAATTTACATTGTGGTAAAGTAAGCTATCTGGGGGCACGATATCTGCGTGGAGTATTTTTTGTGTTGCTTGGTAGAATTAGCCTGAAAAAAATGAGGCGGGTATTTGAGTAAAAACAGCTGGGTGAAGATTACCTAGAAAAACAGTAGTAAACTCAAATAAAATGTTAATGTAGAGCCTTCAGTTTTAGGGAAGTTGCTTGGTGGTTCAAAATCTTTACCTTTTAAACATATTTGTGACAGATATTTTTAAAAAATATGAATGCGTTTTCTTTAGTTCTTTAAATTGTGTATGTGGAAGGACTCTAATATTTTGGTAGATGTATCCATCTGCTTGTTTTGTGAAATTATAAGAAAAATGCAAATCCCACGACAACCTAGTTCTTTTATGTTTAACATGTTTACATTTCTTTCCTGCACCACCAAAATTACTTTTATTTTGCTGCAGAAAGGGGGGAAAAAAAGTAAATGAACGATAATAAAAATAAAAGAAAACAATAAGAGAAAGCGGAGTAAATTGGTTTCGGTCATTTATTTTCTTTTGGTGGTGTTTTTTCAAGGCAAGTGAAACCAGCAGAAGCAGTTTCACTTTCTGGTTCTTGGCTCCTGGGGGCGAGGGTCGTAGGGTTCTCCTCCAGCAGCAGCAGGTAAGACAAGCAGACCAGCTGCTGGAAAGAAAACAAGCCAACACAAGGACTCTTGCCCTGCTCTAAGAACTTTTATATTGAAAATTCAAAAAAAGTAATGACTTTTTAAAATGTTAGATAATATTTGTTCATTATAAAAATTCAAATAATACCCCAAAATACAAAGGTTGAATTAAAAAAAAATTTTTTTTTTTAACTTTAATATGAAAATCAGATTGCATTAAACGTCTCTCTTAAAGCGGTGGCTTTTATTTTTTTAATCTCAGTTTTGGATCTCAAATACTTCAACAAGTTCAAACATCACTGAAGTTCCCCTAAATCAAAACAAGGAATGCTCAGAGAGAACCTTTACACACATTTGGAGAGTTAGATTTTAGAGTGTTTTGCAGGCTGTTTACAGCCCATACTCTCGTCCCTTATGACCCGTTACAGTCAGCATCGGGGGTCCAGACAGAGGTGGGGGCGGGAGCTCGGGACTCGCTCCCAGGGACCTCGGGGCAGAGCTCCGCGGGACGCTGTTGCTCCCCAGACTGCACCCCTGGAAGCCTCGACATCACACTGACGCCAGGTGGCTGCGGAGGGCTTACCGCAATCCACGCGTCCGGAGGAAACAGGAGGCGACACTGTCCCTTGTTAGGCTGGGGGCTTCAGATTCCAAGCACCTCCAGTTTCATCCCGTTCCGTTTCTCTTCGCCCCGAGCCTTCTGCTTTTATTCGGGGATATTGTGTGGGAGAGAAGGGAAAGGATACGAGGAAAGACTCTCTTCCCATCTAATTATCAAAGAACATAAAATTCGGTCGAACATTTTGGAGAGAAAGTTTGTGAAAGCTGTCTCTTTCGGTGTGAGCACACGTGCTTCTTAATTTTGGTGGGCAAATTTGGCATTTCTAGGAGGGAGCTTTGACTAAATGCCTCCTTTGGACATCTTACTTTTTTAATCCTGCGATCTCCCAAAAGACTAGTTTGAGATCTACATGTTTTTAATACTTTTTGTTCCCTTCAAAGGCAGACAGGTGAGGAGAGACTGGGAATTAAAAACGGCCCCTGGGAGAAAATTTAGATGATTTGGTACATACATAATGTAACAGAAGCCACCACTGTGTCTAGTAAATTACTCTAAATTTTAATTAATGAGTCACAAAAGCCACACCATGAGCTTTAAAAAATTACCCCTTTATCAATAAGATGATAATTAACTTTGGAATTAGCAATTCTCTCAGCCCCGGGCAGCCTAGTAAGTTGTCTGGAATGCTGCCAATTTTTAACAATTGGTCTTTTGGCAAACGTACTGGATTTTAATTCAAACATCTATTGTGACATTTTCCAACGTGGTTCAAAGACCGTTTGAATCGCCCAAATCATGGTAGAATTTCTGAGATTGAAAGAGTGGCTCGGAATGTTAAGATTTCATTAGAATCTGTTGCTTTCTTTCTTTCTTCATTTCATTTTCTACCTCCCCCCGCCCCAAACGCACACAACCTCTGCATCTGCAAGAGCACCACTCTCTAGTCTCTGTTATAAATCTCTGCTAGAATCTGTTATAAATCGCTGTGGCGGATCCTGCGTTTGTTGGTACGCGTATACCTAGTTCGAGTGCTTTGGCTGCAAGCCCACGAGGTTCTAAGTGTTTTTCATTGTTGTTACATTCATCTCCATTTCAGATCTGGCAAAGGTTTGTTCCTTAATATTTCTGCAAACTCTCACCGCCATTTGTCAGATGCCAAGATTTAGATTGAGACTCGAAGCAGAGGAACTGCAGGCAGAAGGGCCATTTTGGAAATGCTTAAGACTGTTTGAAATTTGACTATTCAGTCTTACATATATTAATGTCTGAAGAGAAACAGGAATATTGGACATTTCAGAGCAGCCTGCTCCACAATGAATCCTCTCTCTTTCTCCCTTCTCTCTCTCTCTCTCTTTTTCTCTCGCACGCGCGCGCACACACACACACACACACACACACACACACACACACCCCAGTGCTGCCTGTCACTGGTTGGTGGCTTTCAGGGCAGCCTTTTGAGGGATACTGCTATTTGGCCACAGCAGCTGGAAAGCAAGTGGTGATGGGTGCAAATCACTCCTTCAGAGGACGGACCTCTCTATCCTCCTTCTGGGTTTTCAAACATTAGCAATGGTGGGCTCCTGCTT
>NW_006494612.1:4013392-4069742 GCF_000325575.1 Pteropus alecto | reverse complement strand
TGCTGAGTTAAGCTGGTAGTTGTGACATAATCAAGAGCATCCCTGCTTTCAGGAGAATGGAATGGAGATGAGCAGCAAGCAGGATTTGTGCATTCTGGAGTAAATAAAAATTTTTCATCAGAAGAGGCACTTTGCCACCATTGAGGAAATAAAACACCTTTTGCTTCTTGCATTGCTTATTTCATGGACTACTATTTTAGGATAGAAAGGAATTTATTACCCAGTGGCAGCTCTCACTTTGTGTTAAGCTGAAAAGTCATTCCACTGAGTCTATGTGACACCTCGGAGTAATGGGGGTACTTGAGATCCACCTCGTGGGGTTCCCTGGGATCGCTGTTGTTACTGTTTGACCGGGTGTATTTTACAGAGAATCTGGTGGCACGAAACCATATAAACTTCTCTTTACACTCTCACCACCTCAGACATGTTCTAATGAAATTTTTGTTTGTGGGGAGGCAGATGTGCATTATTTCCTTTTAAACAGCCGCATTTACTGATCAGATAAATGGAACTTGGTCCCGGTATTGCTGATTTCCAAGAATGAGTGCACACTCCTGCAGCCAGGCTGTGCCAGCCCTTTGAGGAAGGAACTGGGCTGACGAGTGGTGGCCTTACTTTCTCCATAAGGCATATGATACAGAAGTACAGGAGTGAAATTGCTGTTATGAGAAAATGTGCCAGGGAAAAATAGTGCCAACACTGTGCTTTGAATAGTCAGCTCCATGATGGTGACTCAACTTTTGGGAGTTGAATATTTGGTAACAAAAGACTTTGCCCTTTTTATTTTTCTGTGGTGATTATTATAGAGAAAAAGCCCTTATTCTTTCAAAACAGAAACATATGGCTTGAAAGTAATTCTAAAGAAATATGCAGCCTTTCATGAACATGAGCATTAAACTTGGGAACAAATGCTGAACTGGGCAGAGCAAAGATTTACCCTGTTTGGGTCCCAGTCCAACCGAGGGAAACTGGCAAATTCTAAATAAAGAGGTGCTGGGATAAAACTCAGAGGGAGAAGCCTGTTCTATCCCCTCTTCCAATGGACTTGACCATCATTTTCCCCAAATTATACCCTGGTGCAGTTCGGAAGCGATTCAGTAATAGCTAACAGTAGCATACAACTGTCATCTTACAGACATTATAGGTCTTTTTCCTTTGGATTGATGGAAAGATTTTCTGTTTTCTCTTTTGCATTTGTCCACAAGTCATCCTAGAACATCATTGTTCTGATGAAAGAACCAGGGTCAAAAGTCAAGGCGTGAGCTTTTCCCTGGTATCCAGAGCTGGACTGTCTCACCAGACCGAGGTTCACACTCACAGTGGCCATGTCTGAGGATCTGCCTTGGGGGCAGCCATGGAGCCAGTCTAGGGCTGACCTCAGGGTTTTAATCCTGTTTTGACAGGCATCTGTGGCCTTGGTGAATGAGGAAAGGAAGAACTGAAGGAAAACACAAGGTGAAAGCCAACTCCATACTTTCTTACTTTTTGTTTGGGGGACAGGATTTGGAGGTCGTTTAACTTAAACAAGTCCTTTGGGCCTAATATTTCCAAACTGTGACAAACCAATAGGAATCGTTCTCATTCTTTATGGCTTTTCAAAACAGAGGCTGACTTCTTTCCTTCGCAGTCCTTTAAGGTTTAGTACACTCACTATTGGGAAATTATGGTGATGTCAGGGCTTAATTAAACAATTAGCTATTAAGATATGCTATTTATCCCAAAGACAATAACTCAAAAATGTCATTAGGTTTATAGATCAGTAAAGAATTCCACTATGGGACTAGATTTCTGTCATTATTCAGTCTTCAGAAACCTGTGGTCATTGGTTCATGCTGCTGCCATTGTTGCCTGTGCTGGGGAAGTTTGCCATGAGAGTTGGAGGTCAATCCAATCATCTGTACATTTCTCTTTACATTGGTAATTCTCCCTTTCGGATGCCAAAAGATGCTCAAGCATAGTTAATTATATCACTTTAACAGCTAATTTGAAAAAATGATTCAAGTAGAAAGCTGTAGATAGCTTTACATTTTGGTGCACAAATTATGCACAAAACATAGGAACAGTGAAAAAAAAAACCAACTAGTTCTTATGTCTGAAATCACCACCCACAGTCTGAAAATATGGCTCTCATTTTGAGTGTTTATAACATAATTAATACTAGGTACTTAACATAAATAATGACGACAAACTGTATGGTGGGGTTATGTTGGTGCCTGATGTGGAAATGGTTAATTGGTCCCACAGTGAGAAGCTGTACAATTGTGCGTTGCCTTAATGAGACCAGGTGAGTATAAACTCTCTCCAGGGAATTGAGTCAGAAACTCAAACTGGGTGTGATATATGTGACAATGTGTAGGGGCCAATGATATGTGATGGTATAGAGAACTGGTCCTTTCTTCCTATTGCCCTCCCTTTAAGTTAGAAGTTGTTTGTCATGGACCCAGCAAAAAATAAAGGAAATAAAAGTTCTCTGATAGCAGAGTAAGGAAAAAGAACATTCAGAGAACTCTGTGTCACACACGTTTTCGTGGAATCAACCCAAATCTCTGCTAAGGTCAAATCGGTGTAATGTCATAACTGAAGTGTAAAGAGGAATGAAGGCAAAGTAACTTATAATTACTTCTGAGAAATTGAGTTCTTACTAATTGGCTTGAGACCAGAGTAAGATGGAATAAACTAGAAGTATAATCATTAAAAAATATGTTTATGGGCACAGGTTAGGTCACTGTTTTTATGACTATATTTGACATATTCATGCCTGGAGAAAAAAAATTTCCATGGGACCAAAGACCTAGCTGGTCCTTTTAGATTTTTCAAACAGCAGACAGTATGGGGTCACATGACGAAGTCAAGCAAACCAAGAACACCCTTTCGTTAAGATTTTCTGTATCCTCTTTGCGTACTTGGTAGATTGATTATCAGTTTCCAAGGGGTTTCTTTCTCATCCTTGAGAACATAGATTTAGGACAGGATAAGGAGAATTTACACCGGGACCTTGGAACCACTTAAGTCCCAGACCATTTTCCAGCAGCTCACCCCTCTATGGAACCTGGAAGCTTAAAATACTAACCAAAATAATGAGCTTGAGGCAAAAACATCTAACATCTGAAGGGAAGAGATAAAAGCAAAAACCTATACTCTGAGAAGTGGTCTCTAAATAAGACCTAGATTCTTAGATAGAATGGATTTTGAAGGTTCTCTCCCAGGGCAAGCCTCAAACTCGTCCCCAGTGTCTTTGGAGAATGCAGATAGAACAGCCTCCATTCTCAAGAGGCTGCCCCTTCCATTGCTGGGGACTCTACCTGTCAGCTAGGGCATTTTTCCCTCCAGAACTGCCCCCAGCTTCCTCCTCCAGTAACTTCTTCCTCCTTCGAGAGTGACTTTTGCCCTCAGAGCTGCACAGAAAAAATGTGAATGGAGCCACATGGATTCCAAGTGGGAAAACCCAGTTTAATGGCTATCACTGTGATCCTGGGCAAGTATTGTGGCCACTCTGGGCCTCCCTGAACCTCTCCTCCTCCCTGGGGATGGTATTCCTGTCAGTCTTCACTACGGAGGCCCAGTGCCTTGAATGTGGCAGGGGCTCAATAAATATTTGTTGAACGAATAAATGAATGAATGATTAAATGAATGAGAATGTCAGCATGGGTGGAGGCAGCATGATGTTGTGCAAAGAGCATGTATACTCTTTGTTATTACCTCTACTTTATTAGATCATAGGATATAATATTTCAGAATTTGTTGGGAAAGTCACTTGGGATAATCTATATAAAGTTAAAGGAAACAGTGTATGGAAAAGGGCTTTGTAAACTGTAAAGTGCTGTGTGAATGGTATTAAATACATGTTCCCATTTATCGAAGAGCATATGCTCAGGGATGCTGAGGGAAGCACTAAACAGGATTTATCTTATTTGTCTGATTTAATCCACATAGGAAGTCAATATGAGAAGAGCTATTATTTATCTCCTTTTTACAGATAGGGAAACTGAGGCTTACGTTAATAGATTGTTGAGGGTCATGTGGCTGTATAAAGTCTGCTGAGTCTTTCCTTCAGTTTGGAAAAGCTGATGGGGCTTCTGTGTCTTTTCACCTGCAAGGGCTGAAGAGAAAGACCTCTTTCATGCCTCAGAGCCAGCTGTTCCTGCCTGGCCTCGCTGGGCTGGTCCTCGGTCTAGCAGGTTCCAGAAAGGAAATGATCCCCTGATGTTTCCACTTGGAAAGGCGTTTTTGATCCATAGCAAACTTCTTTTAAAGCAGTAGGCTCTTCGTCCTGTCAGACTCAACCCTCGTCTTTATTATAAATATTTTTTAACTCTCTGTTCACAATCCTGAAGTGACATTCATAGATAATATAACCTCCCCACACACCCATAATGTTAAGAAAATTCAGTGTAATGTCATAACCGAACTATAAAAAGGAACGAAGGCAAAGTAGTTTACGATCAATTCCGGGCAGGCACCCTGCTCTGGATGCCATACTGAAGTGATTAGGTGCTTGTCATCTGCTACCTCCAATGCAGCTGAAAACAGGCAAGTGGTATCGGTGACTGGGGTAGCACAGGCTGGTGCTGTTGCCAGTGACATGATTTTCCAAAGAAACTCTTTGGAAAGAAACTCTTGGAATTCTGAGCAAAACAGAGAACAGTCTTTCCTTGATTTATGTACTCAGTGCATTTCTGAAAAATAAAGTGTCTATTATAGCTAAGTGGAATTACATTATATTTATGCGTAAAATAAGTTAGTCCTAGGTTCTGAAAAACAAGGTTTTAATTTCCATGACTAAATGGAGAGATAATGCTTCACGATGCAGGACAGCCCCGTGCACCAGCATCCCTGGGCTCTGCCCTCTAAGTGTAGTAATGCTCACCCTGCCCCCAGCAGTGTACCCGGCAAAACCATCTCCAACACATCACCTAACTGGCCCTCTGCAGGGGCGTTATCACCACCATCGAGTACCTGTGGATCAGAGCTTGCCCATCTGCATCGCATTCTCTCCTCCCTCCCCACACCTGATAAGTTATGTTTTAGGGAAAAGACGATGCTGTTTTGCCAGTTCCTTACATGATTACTAAGCAGAGCCATCTCAGATATCATGGCATAAATTTGGGGGTAACTTTGAGATTCTGGGAAGATGCTTGCTAGTCAATTTCCACTAAAAACTGCTGCTTTAAGAAGACCCTTTCTATCATGTCTCAATCTGCTTCAGATTGTGCAGCTGTTTTTATCATAAATACCGTATTTTAAAAATACCTTTGTAAAATCCTCACTATTCCCTGGGTTTGCTTAAAAGGGTGAACACTTACTGGGGGTGATGATGGTACAGGCTTTGTACTAGGTATCTGCACGAGGGCCCTGGAATGTATCATTATTCTACTTTACAGACAAAAATCCCGAGATTCAGTGAGTTTAAGCGACTGGCTCGAGATCACCCAGTAAGTGGTGTAAGTGGTCTCTAAGCCAGGTGCGATTCACTCCAAACCTATGCCTTTGCTCCAGTGGAACCAGGCTCCTGCATTAGTTCTGGATACACCAAACACTTTTACCTGTGAGGTGGAAATCCCATGTCTGAGGTCTTTCTCCTCAGTCAGTATGTAAGAATGGGGTGAAGGAGTAAAGACGATTGCAGATTCTTTGACATTTCTCCATGGAGATGTGGGATCTAATCCCCCTCTCCTTGACTCTGGGTGTCCTAAGTGACTTGCTTGGCTCATAGGATGTGGCAGAAATGACATTCCAGGGCTGACATAAGAAGCCTTGCAGCTCCACCCAGGATTCTTAGAATGCTTGCTCTTGGAGCTCTGAGCCACCACATAAGAAATGTGAGTACCCTAAAGCTGCTATGTGAGAAGCCAAAGATCCATGGAGAATCCCTGGAAGATGAGATAACGGAGGAGGGTGGGAGGGGGGAGAAAGAGGCAGGAAACACAAAACCACTAGACGTGTGAGTAAAGAAACCGTCTTGGAAGTGGACCCTTCCATCCCAGCCTCCCTAGCGGATGCTCAGAGACAAACTGCCCAGTCCAGCCTTTCCTGAATTCCTGACCCGCAAATGGTGAGACATAATAAGCCACTAAGTCTGGAATAGTTTGAAATATAGCAACCGGCAACTGGAACTGATAGTAAGGGCATTCTTTCTGTTGTACTGTGTTTTGTGGATTATTTTTCATGCCTGAGAGAGAAGGAATGTCCATCCGAAAAGGAAGGGGAAGAGTCACTTTAAAAAAATAGTTGTTCTCCATTTGCTATGGACTGAAATGACAGACAGAAGTTTTGTTCCATATACAGTTACCGTCAGAAGTGCGTGTGTTTTCAGGAAGATTATTATTTTAATAGTGTGTATTTAATTTTACAGTAGTTTATATATATACATTTTTAACAAAAATACTTGATTTGAATTTATGAATGCAATATAAAGTTGCATTTAAAAATGTATTTATTTAAATAGGCCATTTAAAGATTTAGTGAGTATTAAGGAAATACAGTACAGGAAATGTATTAGGGTTCTCCAGAGAAACAAAATTGAAAGATACATAGGTAGATAGATAGATAGATAGATAGATAGATAGATAGATAGATAGATAGACAGATAGATAGATAGACAGACAGACAGACAGACAGATAGATAGGGATTTGCTATAAAGAATTGGCTCGCATGATTACAGAGGCTGAGAAATTCCAAGATCTGTAGCCAGCAAGCTGGAGACCCCAGGGAGCCAATGGTGTAGTTTCAGTTCAAAGGCAGGCAGACTTGAGACTCAAGAAGAGCTGATATTTCAGTTCCAGTCTGAAGGCAGAAAAAAAACTTATGTCCCAGCTTGAATGCCATCAAGCAGGATGAGTTCCCTTATACTCAAGCTTTTTGTTCTATTCAGGCCTTCAACTGATGAGGTCCACGCATATTTGGGAAGGCAATCTGCTTTACTCAGTCTACTGATTTAAATGTTAATCTCATCCAAAACACCATTATAGACACACTCAGAATAATGTTTGACCAAATAGCTGGGCATTCCATGGTCCAGTCAAGTCGATACATAAAACTAACCATCATTGGAGGTGTCCATACATGACCAATATTGCAAATGTGGACCTAAGGATATGAAGTTTGGTAAGCACTCCTTTAAGCCCTAGGCCGTCCCTGACTCTGGTCCAAGGGTTGGTAGCTGAGATCATGGGTGGTATTGCTCAGTTCAAAGGGACTATGATGCTCCGAGTTCTTCCCATGATGCCTCCTGAGAAAATTATTCTTTGGCTTTCGAGCTGCTTTTAGAGAATGTCCCCATTGGTGATGCTAATTCTCGGGAAATTTGAGCCACTCTTCGAATTTCCAGCTGCACTCTCGGGAGTGGCCATTTCCCAGCATCCCACAGCTGGCTGCCATGGTTCCTGTCAGTGCTTTGAATGGCCCACAGTTCTGCAGCTGCAGTTCAGGCACCCTGCTGGCTCCCACACAGGATCATATGTCACGACAAGCTTGGTCTTCTAATGAGAGAATGTCTGCCCTTGAAGTCAGGGTCGTTTGGACACCCTGTCTCATTGTTTAATGTTAAGTATGGCTCAGTGGTGACAAAGAGTTCAGATGTGATGTATATAATATGATATCATAGGAGCTATGATTGGTCTATGTCTCATGGCCATGAAAACAGCTGGACATTTTCATGTCCCCCACTGGGCCCTGCTTGTTTAGATGACGGTGTGTGGCGCCATCAATTTTACTTGCCCACTATCCACTCTCTGTGAATTTGTGTCCAAACTGCCCCTAGAAGAAGGATAAAAATCATTAGAACAACAGTTTTATCTGTGTGGCCTCTTTGACCTGAAGTGTCATTGCAAAACAGAAAGTCAGTGGTGGGCGCCTCACCGGGACTGAAGGAGACACAACGTTTTCTTTGGTGGACGGCTTCTGATTTGGGGAGTCTACACCAAGTGCTGCAAATCATCACAACCAATTATTCCCTACCCTTGTCTTCAGCTGTCTGAGAGAGAGATGGAAGCCTCCACCGTGTATCAAGATGAGTTCACTGTAGGACTATAGAGGACTAGGGGCACGTTGATTCAGAAGTTATACGAGGAACAACAAGAAGCACAAAATGCAATAAAGAAAACAAGCACGTTCACAAAAACGAGCTGTATTATTTTGATTACATATTTATAGGATAAAAACAGCAGCGATCTATATCTGTAATTGTTTGCTAGCGGTGCCATAATAAAATACCAGAGGTATTTAAACTGGGTAGCTTAAATAGCAGAAATTTATTTTCTAACAGTTCTGGAGCCTAGAAGTCCAAGATCAAGGTGTCAGTGATTTGTTTTTTCTTGAGACCTCTCTCCTTGGTTTGTAAGTAGTTACCTTGCTATGTCCTCACACGGTCTTTCTTCTGTGGGCTTGCATCCCTGGTGTCTCTCCCTCTTCTTATAAGGACACCAGTCCTATTGGATCAGGGCCTCGCTCTTATGACCTCATTTAACCTTAACTGCCTCTTTAAAGGTTCTATCTCCAAATACATTGGGGGTTAAGCCTTCAACATATGAATTTGGGGTTCACAAAGCAGTGTACAACAGTGTTTATTTTAAAATTTCATCTGATAGCTTGCATATATTTTCCCTGTAAACTATCAATGGTAAATGGGCTATAATTTATAATGTTCTCTGATGACTTAGCAAACATCTATATTTCCTTGAATTTTAGGTAGGTCACATTTCTGCTGTAGCCACTCCAGATGGCCAGGGGATGTACTTTACAAAGGTTCCGACCCTCCTCTTAGGATAGAGGAGGTTGTCTGAGGTCTCCAAATTCTTTTAAAATGGCAACTAGAATCTTCTCCTACCTCCTCCTCCCCTAGAAGTGCAAGTTCACAAAACCCATAAAATGATGAAACTCACCAAGGAGGGTTGTACTGATAAGAGTCTAGACCCCAGAGCTTAGGCTTTGCTGACACGGCTCCCACTGTACATTCATTCTACCTGTCCCAGTGGGACATAAGACAGTGGCGAGGAGACACTTTGTGCACCAATTGGGAGGGGGAGTCTTGAGGATACAGATTCTGTTTGAATGAAAATGTTAATTTTACTTGCATCCCTTTAATTAGATTTGTTGAATTTTTCAATCCGGGATTTCCCTCTAATTCTTGAGAGATTAATCTGTTAAAATGAATATTAGTTATTGTGGCCTGAATTTTAAAATTGATGTTCAAATGTATTGCATTGCTTCCCCATGACGTGTTTCACAAACTTCATTGCAAGGAGACGTTAAATGTCTTGCTTCAGGATCAATGACAGTAACAGGGTTAGGACAAAAACCTTACCTTCTTGAATCTTAGGTCAGAACCATTGTCAGCTGGCCCATAAAGTTTTCCTAGAATCTTCAATTTGAGGATGAGAGATATGTGATGCTTGAGCATGGAGAAGTACGAAAATACATTGTTTACCACGTGTAACTCAAACACTCTCCTTACTCATGTTGGATGATGTGAATTGAATTTGACTCTGGCCTGTCACACTTTTGATTGACATGCCAAGAATTGAGAGAAAGCACCAGGAGAGCTGCTTAGGCTCTTTAATGGTTTTCCTGGGGGCTTTGTTGGTGTCCTTCTTTATCCACATACCACCCAGTCCCCTGACTAAAGATTTCCAGTGAATTCTGGGCCCTGATATGACAGGCAGTGTGGAGAAGACCATATTGAGAAGAGTGAGAGTGAGTGCCCTTGGCTTTGGGCTCCTCACCTGATAGTGATGGCATCAAGATTGTCGTGTAAGCCTTCAGGACAGAGGCCGATGCCCAAAGCGGCTAGCACCAGGGCTTGGCCTTATTAGCCCAGAAATGGCCTCTGCTTGTTAACTATCCCTTCCCCTGATCACGTGAGCCTGGGGCCCGGCATAGGGAGGTTCTCCTCATGTTTTCTGGGCGGATTAAGGATATATGGACAGACAGGGGGATTGGGTGATCACGTGAGAGAGTTCTGCACCCAAAGACTTTTTTGGCTGGCTCCTGGGTTCCAGGTTGGAATTTCAAGTTTTAACGGACATCTCCACTACACGTTCCACAGGCATCCTACGCTCAACATTTCCAAAACCAGACTCATCGTTAACCCCCTTCCCCACATTTTTTCTTCTCCTTTATTCTGTCTTCAGAAAAGCTGCCACTGCTTCCTCAGCTATATAAAATGATAGTTTCAGAAACTCAAACTTTCCTTCCATTTCAAACTGGAAACCAAGTGCTCATTGATGCTATTTCCAAAAGAGCTTCCTGCACTCCTCCGTTTCTCCCCCCACCTCTCTGCTGCCCTTGCTCAGGCTCTTCTTAGCACCCTTCACTTGGGCCATGGCCATGGCCTTCAGCCCTGCCTCTCGGCCCAGAGTTTCCTCCCTTCACCCACCTCATGCGCTGCGCCAAGGTCACCTTTGTAAGACGCAGATCCACTGTAGTCACTTAATTGCTTAAATATCTCAGGACGATTCTATTGCTTACATCAGTGATTGCCAAATGTTTGGACGGTATTCTCCATTATAAATAATTCCTTGAGTGCACATCTCATATACGTATATGTATATAGATTATATACATACGACTATATTATTGCATTATACATATTATAAAACATATGCAAAGATAGAAATGAATAAGGTCACATGAGCCTTTTGCCCTCCTCCATACATTCTCAAAGCCTCTGTGGTTTTCCACTTTGTACTTTCGTTTCCTGAAATTCTCTTCCCTCAGTTCTCCAGGTGATGACATTTTGTGTGTCCTTGAAGATATCGCTTACGTGTCCTCCCCTTATCCTGATTCTCCATACAGACTTTCTCTGTGTCCCCTCTTTCTATGGTATGTAGATCTTGAACCTTCTCTTGTTGCATAACTGGAGAATATTTTAGGCAAAGAGGAAGAAGGAAGGTTTCAGGATGTACGTCAGGTTGACATATAGAACAAAATTGTAATACTAACATCTTTCTTTCTTTATCAAACATTCCAAAGAAGTGTTTTTTTGTTTTGTTTCTTTTTTTTCTCTCATTCAATTTTTCTATTACTAAGGGTAAAATAAATCTCCTGCAGATAAGTATGGAGGAAGCAGGCGGTCTGACAGACACAAAGAGGGAGGGGAGTGATTGAGGGGGACTGCAAAAGTAAACTTAATTCTGGTATCAAGCAATTAGGCTAATGTAATTTAGAAAAACGTCATGGGTGAAGTTTGTGTTTGTTTTCCCAGACTGTAATTAATTCATGGAAATGCCGTAGGTTGTTACATTTTAGTCAACGGATAATAGAACTGCTCTTTGAAATGAAAGCAGTGGCAACAACCTAGTCATTTTACGGTAGCATGAATGGAAGATAATTACAGTTTGAGAGAACGTTGTCTCCATCCAGAGCGAAAGCTTGTCTTGGGTGGGGGTGGGGGTGGGGTTGCTTTGAGCACAAATAGCAAAGTTTACGTGTGCCTCAGGGAGATGGTTAAGCGTTTTCCTCGTATAGCCAAGGAGAGAGCTTAACTCATTTTTTTAGATATTCCAACCAGGGTCCTATAGGGAATTGTGATAATAAATATGACGATAACATTGTAATGAAACAAGAAGGGCTGACGCAGTGTTTTCTTAATTTGTGTTTAGCATTAGCAGGGAGCTTTGCAACCCCTGGGCAGTGGAACAGGAGCATATTGGTTTGACTGTAGGCATTTTAATTACAGGACCTGGGGATATCTCTGTGCTGTGGCAGCCGAGTGAGACCTGGTCCCACAAAGCTTACCCAAGGCATGCTTTCCTCCTGGCCCTCAGCAGCCATTAAACAGTCTTACTGGAGGCAGGGGGCTGGGAGTGGGGAGGAAAAAGTTCCTTGGAAGAGGAGGACTCCTGGTGGGCTGGTGTCCAACACCAATTAGCTACTCTGGCTGTCAGCACTCAGAGCCCTTGTTTTAACAAAGTGGTGGCAAACACTGACAGAAATGGCTTAACCCCAAGATGGATCCCAAAGCATTTTTAAAAGGCTCTTTTTACCCTTATTACCTTTTCATAATTTGGCTTAAATACAATGCAGGAATAAAGACATTGTAAATCAAAAGCTGTTAGCACGCATGGCCCCTGAAATTTATGGGTATTAAGTAGAAAAAGCTTAGAAACATTTCACCAAATAATTTTCCAGTCCCCTAAGACACATTTCAATTTCCCTCTCTTTCCTCCCCATTGCTAATGAACATTTGCTGGCTGCCAGCTACTTATTGAACAGGAGCACCTGAGCCCCAGGGTGAGGGGAGCCAACTTTTGCCCTTGGACAGGCTGATTGATTCTTATGGGGTGAAAAGCTCTGCCCAGCTACCAGCACCGTATGGACAAAGAGCCAGGAACCAAGAGAAAGATGTGGCCACTGCCCTCAAGTCAGTGATGTAGCCTTGAGAATGACAGTCCGTTTGCACCGAGCCTCCATCCCCACTTCTTTCACCTTTAGCCTGAGGTTGGAGGGTGCGGAGCTTCAGTGGGAGATGGTGGGACTAACAGTAGGTAAGGGACTCACTGCTGGGCCAGGATGGGGACAAAATACTCAAAGGCAGCCACTTTCGTGATGGTTCAGGGAAGCAAGTGCTGGCTTTGGGAACCCAGTCTTGGAAGACAAGGTGCAGAGCAGTGGGCCCTTTAGAGGCCAGCACTAAGGAGTGGAACCACCCAGTTTATGCCCTGGATGGTGGTTATTGGGTCTCATTATGTTTGTGGAGAAGTAGAAACCAATTGGTGGTATTACTTTCATTTGTTAGTGAACTTGGCAAATAATTATTGAGCACCTCTGATGGGCTAATGGATGAGGAACATGGAATAACTTACTCTAGCCAGGCAAAGTCAGGCAAGTGTCCACAAGGTCCAGAAGTGGGTCTCCTGCCCTTTGAGGACCACTTCCAGGAAACCCCCCTGCCCTTCTCCCACCCAGAGCTTCTTCTCAGAGGGCCATTCAGGTCTGTATCAGTCCTCTGCTCCCTCGTGTTGGGGTTTAACTCTGTGTGTGCATGTGTGTGCATGCATGTGTGTGTGTGCATGTGTATGCATGTGTATGCTTGTGTGCGTGCGTGTGTGCACGTGTGTGTGTGTGTCTTCTCCTGATTTAGGGCAAACTCTGAGGGCAGCTGCTCCCTCGTACATGAGGCTCTGTGGTACAGCATCGGTGTCCAGGCAGCACAAGGTTTAAATCCCAGCCTTGCCACTGCCTAGGTGGCAAAATCACCTCTTTTCATCTCTCTGAGCCTCAGGTTTCCCACTGTTAAAATGCAGACAATAACACCTACAGCACAGGTTGCTATGAGGAGCAAATGAGCTAAGATGTGCCCAACGCTTTGTCTATTGCCTGGCCCACAGGGAGTACGCAATAAATTGAAGCTATTCAGGTTCTATCATTTAGCACATGGATTGTCGACTGAGCTCCTGCTCGTCTATTAGGAACAAAATCTCTTTCCGATTGTCTTTCCTTCTTGAGTTGAGAAGGGGCCCTCTAAGTTAAAAGCTGTCTGGGGAAAGCAGAGAAGGTGGTAGGGACAGCACCCTCTGTGGTGTCACCTGGCCCTGGGATAAAATATCCTATTTTATTCAACAAGGGAAAAAAAGAGAGAAAGGGAAGGGCATTTCTTTAGACGTTCTTCAGAGGCTGATGGGGAATATAGAGATCTAGACCTCCCAACTGTGGCCTTCTCCCCGTGAATCCTGTGCTCTCGTGCTTCGATCCCCCACCAGTCCTGGTTCCCCTGGAGATAATGTCTGTCACTTTAAATGCCATCGTTCTTATCATAATTAGGAATATTATATTTCTGAATCAGGCTGATTTCTCATCAGGCCTCACTGCCCATATTACAGCTGCTATGTGCTCTTAGATCCGAGGACCCATAAAATAACTCACCACATATGTAAAACTTTACGTCACTCTTCACTTAGCTAAGCTGGAAAATTTATAGTTTAGAAGAACACACAGTCAAGTCGAAAATGTGACTTTGGCTGGGTCTGGGCATAACCGGGGTTTTCAGGTATAGTTTGGCAGCTTTCATCTAACAGAAACATCAAGGCCTATAAAATCAGTTCAGTGTCAAAGAGTTTTAAGGTGTTGCATTAAATATTCCTGCGTGGCTGCCATTCCTCGCCTTTTTAAAAATGAGGGTATAAAAATGGCAGGATGTGCTGCTTTCAAAAGGCCACAATCTCAATCTTTCTCACATTAGTGGGAATAAGCATGCCGTTAAAAAAGATGGTATCCAATGTTTTCTCATTCATTTATACTTTCTGAATATCTATCAACATCCCTATATTTTAGGCACAGTCCTGGAATACATAGAAAAGTTAAGATGTGGTCCTAGTCCTCACGGAGCTGATGGTGTATTAGAGGGGCTGGCAACGTTTTCTGAGAAGGGCCAGATAGCAAATATTTAGGTTTGGGGGTCATATGGTTTTGATTGTAGTACCCTCAACAGTGATTCCATGCCTTTTCCACACCCCTCAAACCTCCAGTCACCCCTTCCTCCCTTAAGGCTACTAACCCCTTTCTCTTCTCCCTACACACATCATCTCCTTGCCTATAAGACAGGTAGTAATATCTATAGCACAGACTGATTGTGAAGATAAACTCAGTTGGCACGTGCAAAGCCTTCACTCATGCTCTAGCTGCCACTTGAAAATGTTAATCTGCCTCCCTCCTTTCCTTCCCGATGAATCTGCGAAAGTAAAACCCCTCCTCTTCTTCCAGGCTAACCCATCTACCTGTGTCCCCCTCCAACCCAAACATCTTTCCCAAGACCTTTATCCACTTAGCTCTTTCGACATTCGACCTTTTCCTCTTCCTTGCTACCCCTCTGCCTACAAACACACTTGGGTCTCCTCTATTTAGAAGGGGATTTAAAGAAGAAGGTGAAGAAGGAGGAGGAACCTCAATGTGATCTTACACTCACACTCGCCTCCAGCTACCGTTCTTATTCTCTTTTATCTAATTGACCTCTAACTGCCTTCACTTTCCCATAATCTCTCTTGGTTAATTTCTGTTTCTTCCCTATGTTTTTCCTTCTCAGAGACATACTGGGCTGTGGAAAAGGAGGGCTTTAGGGTCAAGCACACATCTCCACGTTACCATTTGTAGTGAGTGTCACAGACCCTGTGCAACCTACACAGTGCCAAAGATCCTCATCTATAGAATGGGAACAATGAGCCCTCCCTCTGGAGGGAATTGTGGGAATCCAACCAGGTGATCAATGAGAGGCACTGTGTCAGGGCTGGGCATGTGGCAGTGCCACTTGATAAATCCTTGTTCTCTTTCTCTTCCATAAGCTGCTTAGGGAGGGCAGAGGCCTCTGTCCTCCAGGAAGTTGGCAGTGGGTAGATAGGGGCTGTTTATTGTTCCAAAAGTATCTGATACAGTCTTCTGAGGTAGGAAAATATGCCTTGACTTTTCTATTTTTGCATCTTTGTTAAGGCTTGGAAAAAATGTTAATGTGGGATTCTGGTCATGTGAAAATAGATAGATGCTCGATTAATTAATTGATCTACTCAGCATATACTTATGCAGCATCGGCTTTACGTTCAACCCTGTGAAAGGCCTGAGGGATACCAAGGTAGTTCCTGCAGGAGCCAAGCAAGTCCACGTAATTCCTGTGCACTGAGAGTGAGCTGTGGGAGGAGTACCCACAAAGTGCCTGGGAATGCGGGAAGGGAGTGGCCCTCTGCTGGACGAGGTGAGGAGGGAGTCTTGCCAGGGAAATGCCCATGGAATCATCCAGAAGTATGACTTTGAGTGCACCAGGGCCAGCGGGGAGGTGGGAAGGGACTCCAGGGAGCTGAAGTACGCTGTCTCTGGATCACTGGGAGTATGCTCTGCATCTGGATTGCCGAGGGGTAAGGTGAGAAAGACAGGCTGAAGGTGAGAGTCTCACCCAAACCTCCTCTAGAAGTACCAAGACTTATTTTTCCATACGGAGGGGAGAGTGGACTCCCCATGTAAATCCAGAAGATAGAGGTAAGGCCAGGGCAGAGACGTCTCTGGGAGGCAGAGTTCAGCTCAAGATTAGGAAGAAGTCGAAATTGCAGTCATGTCCAGCAACGGAGCTGGCTTCCACCTCCCACATGTGCAAGCAGGAACCAAGGCATGTGGGGACAGTGAACATGGAGGTGATGCTCCTATGCCAAATATAGAAATAACTCATAAATAGGATGAGGAGAGATGAATTTGACTCCCAGCCCATGCCCCACCCTCAACCCCACTGGGTGGCCTGTGCTGGTTCTCAGGACTCAGGCTGGGGAAGGAGCAGGGCCTCTCCCAGATAAAGGCTAGGCGTCCTGCTCAGCTCTGGACTGCCTTGAGAACCCCAGTTTTACCACACTATTTCCTTCAAGGGATGAGAAAAAAAATGAGACAACAGGATAATGTCTTCTGCTAACAGGAGAAGCTTGGAGAGCTAGCTAATTAAAATTAAATGGATGTGTGTATCTCTGCATGTGTGTTTATACACACACACATATATACCTAGATATACAATAAAGTAGTGTGTTTTGATTCCATATATTAGGTCTACTTGTAATGCTTAAACAACATATTGCAATTTGAATCTGGTCCACGTTCTCTCCTGTATCCTCTGGACTTTCCTTTGGCATCCTGCATCTGAAAGGCTGAAATTAAAATTGAAGAATGGAGCCCTGGACTATCTTGCCTTCCCATGGGGCCTGGCCTTGGAACAACGTGGGCATTCTGCCAGGACTTAATTTTGTAGCAAGCTGTTGAGGGTTATTTATTTATTTTTTAATTATTTTTTTTCAAGTTACACAAGTTGTACCCACACATATTCATGTTTAAGATGAAAATTAGTAAATTAGTACAGAATCCACGTAGCTATGTTCTCAACACGGCAACTAGAGTGAGCCTTTAAAAATGTGTCAGATCACTTCTCTGCTCAGCTCAGAAACGCCCGGTGCCTCTGCATCTCGCTCAGAGAAAGAGCCGGTACTCATAAGTGGCCTACAGGGCATAGAATGCTCTGGTCCCCCATTCTCTCTTTTACCTCATTGCCCACTCCTCTCCTCAGTCACTCTATGCCCAATTTCCTAGCTTCCGTACGGTCCTCATACCCCCCGCAAGGCTTTGGCACTTGCTGTTTTTCTCTGCTTGAACACTCGTCTCTCACAAAGCCCCATGGCTCACTCCCCGAGTTCCTTGAAGTCTCTCTGCTCAAGCATTCCTTAATGAGAGAGGCTTTCTCAGACCAGCAATAAAAAATAGCCCCCTCACTGCTATCAGTTATCTCCCTTAATTTAGTTTTATAACATTTAATATCACCTGGGTTATTATGTATTTGCTTGTCTGTTTATTTATTGTCTGTCTCTCTTCAGTGGAATTTAAGTTCCATGAAATGAAGTGACTTTTTGTTGTTGTTCATACTATATTCTTAGTGCCCAGAACATTGGCACATAGTAGGTTCTTGAGCACCTAATATTTGTTGAATAAATAAATGAATCAATGAAAATTACAATAAGAATTAAGACTTTCTCTCTCTACCCTCTAATGTGCTCACCCATTCCCATTCCACATTTCTCAATTCTTGGCCCTGTAACAGTGTATCCCTCTAAAAGTTTTCTTTGCATATGCAAGAATACCTAGAGGCTTCTGATTCCAATTAGGATATAGAGCATGAAAGATTTTTGGTCATGAGGAGCAACAAGAATAACCTGGAAAAACAAAATCATTCTTTTCTATGGGATTAACAAAAAGTAATAGATATGGAGAAACCCTGATGAACTATATTCCAGAGAGAAATGAGGCCTTCCTAGGTGTAGCAGAGAACAGTAGCTTCTACATCTGGGGAGTGGGCAGGTATAGGTAGATGTAGGAGTGAGGATCTCCCGAAGGAGATGCCCTGTGAACCATCTGGGAGGCTGACTTTGAGTGTACCAGGCCAGAGAAGGGAGATTGAGAAAGGATGGCAGGAGTTGGGAATAGTGTGTGCAAAGATAGTACTGCCTGGGGACCAGTGAAATGATGACCTGGGACTGCAATGGAGGAGTGGGCCTGCAAATGACAGAGAATTTACAAGGAGAGATAAGTCGCGCTTTATACAACAGTGCGTGCTGGTAGGAGAGACTGGAATCTGAAAAACCCTGGGGTTTAGTCAGAAGATACAACTCACTCCAGAAATTTGAATAGAGAAGATTTCATATAAAGAATTGCTAACTACATAAAAAGTGGTTAACTACTCAAAGAGGTAAAGGAGAGCTCTAAAGTAGTAATCGCAGAGAGCAGTGACTACCCCTATAGCTGAAGGAAAAGTAAATAATGAAGAAACTTAGAAACTCAAAGAAGGGGCCCCTGCAAGGCTGACATTCGGACCTCTGTGGAGACAGTGTGTTGACACACATTGGAGAGCACTTGCTGCTGGACCAAAGAACCGCCCTCCTCCAGGCAACTCTGCCAGGACCCCTGCATGCTGATCTACTTGCCACCAAGTAGAAAAACAAAACACTGAAAGAAGAAAAAGCCCCTTCTTTCTCTTCCAGGTTTGCAGTGTCTCTCCAATGCCCTCTGTTGACAGGGCCCAACACCCAGCCAACTGGCTATGGAGAAATATCGTCTGCAGAATCCAGCCCCAGTATCACAGCGTAGAGCAAAGAAAGGTGCGTTTGTTGCTGACAAGCAATAAATTAATAAGTGGCACAAAAATACATACATAAAAAACCCAATAAATTCATCTCCCCCTTTCTGAATTTAGCGTCAGTGGATGAGGGGCTGGTAGGCAGGGAAAAGTTATGTAGTTTCAAACATCCTCCTGGTTTTTGGATTCTGGGGCCCTGTAAGAGGTGAATTCAAAGGTAAACACAAAATTGAGGAAACCAGTTGGGAGTTGGGCAAATCACAGGTAAACTTGATCTGAATAAAGCTACAGCTCAGCACCAGCTCAGTTAGATTCTAGGTAAACCTGAATAACCACCTGACAGGAAAGGGCTTGCAACTCTGGGAAATAAACAAAACTAAGTAAAAAATCATGTTCCATTCTCCACTGTTTTTCTGTACACAATTCCTGGAGTACAATTTAAAAGAGGGAGAAAGATGTAGAGAAGCAGGAAAATTTACTCATGATCACGAAAAAATATAGACGATAGGAATATATCCACAAGTGGGCCAGATATATTATCGGATAAGTACTTTAAAATAATTATTATAAATATATCAGATAATATAAAGAAAAGAGATGTGTATTTCAGAAGAGAAATGGCAACTCTAAAAATAAATAAAAACTAGTAAAAGCTGAAATTCTAGAATTGAAAAATAAAATGTAAGACAAAACATTTCTGAGAAAAACTAAAGAAGACATAAATAAGTGGAGACATATACTCTGTGTATGGGTTGTATGACCCAATATTGATAAAATGTCAATTCTCCCCAAATTGATTGCTAGAGTCAATGTATTCCCAATAAAAACATCAGCAGGTTTATTGCACTTCTATGGAAATTCAAATGTAAATTATGAAATAATTCTGGGAAAGGAAAATAAAGTTGGAGGACTCACACTATTTGATTTTAAGACTTACTATAAAGTAAACATAAGAGTTTGGTATTTAAATAAGTATAGACAAATGCATCAATGAAATAGAATAAAAGGTCCAGAAACAGACTCAAATTCATATGGTTAACTGATTTTGACAAAAGCCCCAAAGCAGTTCAATGGAGAGAGAAAACTCTTTTCGGCAAACTGTGTTGGGATAATTGACTATAGCTGTGTGTGGGAAGAATGAATCTTGAACCTTATCTCATACCATACACAATAATTAATTTGAGATGAATTATATACCTTAAACTATAATAGGTAAAACCACAGAGCTTCGTAATTAGAAAAAAACAGGAGTATCTTCATGATCTTGGGATAGAAAGTGTGTTCTTGGAGAGGCTGCAAACACACTAATCATAAAACAAGAGGTTGCTATATTAAACTTCATTTTAAAAAAACTTTGCTCATTAAAAAACACTAGTTAGAGATGGGAGGTGAACACACAGTGTAAATATATATATATACTTTACTGTTAAAGTATACAGCTAAAATTTATAGAATTTCATTAACCAATGTCACCATAAAAAATTAATTAATTAAAAAAAAACACTAGAGAATGAATAGTCAAGCTATAGACTGGGAGAGTTTTGCAGTTACATGTATTTGACAAAGAATTTGTATCCAAAATATATAAAGAACTCCTATAGCGCAATACTAAAAAAAGGCCAACAACCCAATAAATATTCGGGCAAAAGACTTGAACAGTCACTTCAAACAGAAGGTATACAAACATACACATAAAGAGATGCTCATCAACATTCTATGCATCTAGAAAATGCTAATTAAATTCCATCCATTGGACTGACAGTACCCATATTGATGAGAATATGGAGCAACTGGTCCTCTTTTACACTGGTGCAGTGAGGACGATACAACCACTGGAAAATTGTTTGGCAGTTCCTTATAAAATTAAACACTAATCTCCCTTATGACCCAACAATTCTACTCTTGGGTATTTACCCAAGAAAAGAAAAACATATGTCCACGAAAGACTTGTACATGAATGTTTCTAGCAGATTTATTCAAAATATCAAAACTGGAAGCAATCCAAATGTCTATCAACAGGCGAAAGGATTAACAGATTGTGGTGTATTCATACAATGGGATACTACTCAGCAACAAAAAGAAATGAATTACCGATGTATGCAAAAATATGTTTATGAGCTAATGAAGAAGCCAGATGCAAAGAGTATATATCATATGATCCACATATACGAAGTGCACGAACAAACAAAACTAATCTATGGTGATAGAAATCAGAATACTGGTTGCTTTTGGAGGAGTGGGGCTGACTGGAAAGAGGCATAAGTGAACTTTCTAAGATGATGAAAATATTTTATATTTTGATCGAAGTATGAATTACACTGGTGTGTCAAAACTCACTAAATTACACCGTTAAGACCTGTGCATTTCACTATATGTAAATTGTACCTCAATTAAAAAATTTTTTTATTTAGAAAATATAAATTTAAATGAAAAAACTTCACAAATTAGCCTGAGGGTAAATAATTATGGTAATATTACAAGAAGGGCTTTCAGATTTTCTTTGTATTCCCAGAAGGTATAGAAAGAAAAATTCCTTAAATTATAGCAAAAGGCTTCTATAGAAATTCATATTCAAGTTAACACACTACTCTAGCTGGTAAGATAAAAGGCAGTATTTCCCCAAACTGAAAGGTTGATGTATACTACTTGTACTGGATTGAACAATGTCCTCCCAAAATTCATGTTTATCTGGAACCTCAGAGTGTGACTTTAATTGGAAATAGGATCTTTTTAGATGTTATTAGTTAGGATGACGTTATATTGGATTAGGGTGGGTTGAAGATCCAATGACTAGTGTAACTATAAGAAGGCCATATGGAGATACAGAGACCACAGAGAGTGGTGAAGACCATGTGACAATGCAGGAAGAGATTAGAGTGATGTAGCTTTGGCCAAGGAATGCCAAGGATTGCTGGCAACCACCAGAAGCTAGAAAAAGGCAGGAAACAGATTCTCAGATTCTCCCTCAGGGCCCTAAGAAGGAACCAACCTTGCCTGACACCTCAATTTCAGACTTCTGGTCTCCTGAACTGTGAGAGATAGATTTCTGTTGTTCTAAGCCACCAAGTTTGTGCCAATTAGTTATGACAGCACTAGGAAGCTAATATACTACTCAACTGGGTTATCAAAAAATAAAGTTTTAAGTATTCAACCATCTGTCTGGGGTACTCGAGTAGATTTTAATTGATAAACTAAACAAAATGTATTTTAAAAATATATGCCTTTTCTTGTATACTTTTGTATAACATGCAAATGGGATATACATACCTACTCTTTGGCTACTTTCTGTTCTTGTTTTCTAATGGAACAATAAATCCTGGAGACAGTTCTCTATTTGCGCACAGAGGAGCCTGCTTGTACCCCTCTGGGGTACTCTGGGAGCAGGGAGCAGTTAGTCTTTCTAAAGACTGTACCATATTCCAGAATATGGATTTCCCATGATTTATTTTGCCAGTCTAGTTCAATGAGAGGAAGGCTTATTAAATGCCTCATCCTGGGCGCTTCAATTTAAATCTGTTCAGTTCCACCCAATCCAGTGCAAACCAATTCAACAATCATTTACTGAGCGCTTTCTTTGTGCCACTCATTCTGCTGTGATTACATCTTTGGTTTCATCTTAATTGATTACTTCTGCCCCTCAGGTCTCATAGCAAAGATACTTCTTAAAAATGTATTACAAAATATAACAAGAAACTGATAATAAGACCATAGTAAAAAGAGACTGATGTTTAGGATGGATGAAACATTTTTATTTTCCTATACTGACCTTTGTATTTTGATAGGCTCTAATGTCCTTACTTAACTGGGCTTCTTAAATTTGGGATCTGCCCCCCCGATAGAAAGGTGCAACTCATCCTGCAAAGAAGTGACAGAAGAGATAAAAGCAGAAAAAATGGGACCCCGTCTGGTTCACAGTGAGAAAGACACCCTCCTAGAAGCAGGAAGGAGGGGCCCAAAAATGTCCTGTCCTGCAATTGTTCAGCTCGTGTTAAGCATTCGTTTGTCCAATATGTTTCCCAGTTATTAGTTCTATGTTTCATGAGCATGCAGGGGTTTCCTGTAGAATAAATAGCCACTGGCTGTAATACATGCTATCCATCAGTTCTTCTTGCTGCTAATGGGAGGAAGCACATTAACCACTGCTTTCCCGCCTTTGAGTTAGACTGGATTTTAGGTAATGAGAATTCTGAGTTATCATTCTTTTAACTAATAATGTAATTTAAATTCTTGATGCAGTGTGAGAGTGGACCACACAGGTGCCTACTATGTCCTGGCTCTGCCTTGTGGTGCTGCTTGGAATAATTTGCCCTTTTTCCAGGCTAAATGTCCTTAATTATTTCAACTGTTCCACAAAGGAAAGTTTCCACATACCCTGCTCCTCTTCTTTTGAGTTTAATATTTACATTAATTCTTGCCGTCAGAAACAAGTGTAAAATTCCAGATGTTCCACAAACAATGGGGTTATTTTTTCCCTTGAGCTGGGCACTCTACAGTCTATATTCCCATGAGCTTTTTGATAACATGGCCTACATCACAGTCTAAAGAAGACTTGTCATTAACTAAAATTCCTAGATCTTTTTCACCCAGGAAACCCGTCTCTCCTGTATATCTGTGAATGATACATCAGCTATTCTATCTTTAAAATTTTTCATTTGATTGCTTTGGTCCATCCAACTAAAATTTTTTGCATCTTAATTCTGTAATCTGTAGCATTAGCTGTCTTTCCCAGACTTGCGTCATCTGCTTGTTTGATAGGATTGCCTTCCAAATCTTCATAGATGTCAGCAGGGAGAATATAACTAAAACTAGAGACCTGTGGCATGCCACTAGAGACAACCTGCACATCGGCACTGTCATTAGACATGCAATTTGGAACCTGGGTGCTGTCTCAGTAGTTAGGACTCTACCCCAAACTAACACCTTTCTGCTCACATTCGCTATCTGATCCACGAAATAATCTTGGGAAATTTTGTCAAATACATTACAGTAACAAGACAGCCCATGGTTATAGTCTTCCTCTGATTTCCAAACTAATTCTGATTGGCCCACCTCTCCCGCCAAATAAATCTAGTTAAGATAAGCCTTAAACTTTCAGGGACTTTTTCTCCTGGGAGCCAATGTTTCCCATATTAGTGATTACCACATTCTTTAGCAAGAGCTTATTTATTTGTTTAATAATCAGTTTCGTAACTGATTATTCAGTCAGAATCCAACCTTTTTTGAAAATTTGGGTAAAATATGCTCCTCTGCAGCAAGAGCTTATTTATTTGTTTAATAATCAGTTTCATGGAAAGGAGAATAATCAGTTAATCAGTTATGACTGAATAATCAGTTATGAAACTGATTATTCAAAGGTTCCAACCTTTTTTGAAAATTTGGGCAAAATATGCTCCTCTGGCCTGCTTAGTACTTTTTCTCCTTTCCATGATTTCTCAGAAATGTTCCACAGTGGCTCTGAGACCCCATCTGTAACCTTTTTTGAAAATTTGGGCAAAATATGCTCCTCTGCCCTGCTTAGTACTTTTTTTCCTTTCCATGATTTCTCAGAAATGTTCCACAGTGGCTCTGAGACCCCATCTGTAAACACCTGCTGTGCTCGAGGAGTATTTTGCCTGAGCTCGGAGAAGTTTGAGCTCACTAAAGTGATGAGTAGCTGTCACCTCTGGCAGGCATTTCTTCTCTTGTCATGTGTTCTGCCACCTCCAGTTTGAGAGCCTTCCCCTTTATGCAGCAAACAGAAACAAATAGTCCCTCAGTCCAGCTGGTAGGCTAATTCCATCCTTGATATTGGTCTGAAAAATAAAAATTTGCCCCACAACCCATTCCTGTATTCTGTAGTGCTCTTTGTGACCCAGAGCACGTTCTGCACTTCGACCAAGACTTTCCTTCCCGTTTCCTGCAGTAAGGGGGCAAAGTTTGTCCTAGACCAGGCACGACTGCGGCTGCAGGTACTCTTCCACTTGTGCTTGTCTTGACACCCTTTTGTATCTCCAGGGCCTGGCACAAGTGCCTTGTACCTAGTAAGTGTTCAGTGAATATTCATATAGCTGCAGATTTTTAATAGGTAAACTTTGAAAGCTGGTAAATAATTGGTTTCACTGCTATTGCATGGTCTCAGGGGACCTTTAACAAGGGAGAAGATCTGGAAAATTATCCAGGAAACTTGCTTGCTGACTGCTAACCCACTGGAGAGAGAACAAGACAAAGGAGCCATTATTTTTCCCTTTTTTGACCTTTCATTTAGCCACCAAGAAGTGGAAAGCCACAACTGGATCACTGTATCATTCCCCCCTCCTTCCTTTCTTTTCATGAGCCAATCAAATCATATTTGCTGAGGATTCACTGTATGTGAGGCCCCGAGAAGTCACATAAGCTTTTACCCAGCCCAGATACGGAATTAATAACTTTGATGACTTGTCTCAGGGTGTGTACGAGGCTTCTGGATCTTTTGGTCTTGAGGAGTAAGTAGTCAGTTTTCAAAATGCAACGTCTCGCAGCCAGAGACAAAAGCCCTGGGAGATGACACTTCTTAGGTCTCAGCAGCTATCTTCTTGTTATCCAGGTGCTTATGGAGAGAGGCTGGGCTGGGCTGGGCATTGGCTGTGCAACCTGTGGCAAGGCAGGGAGCCTTTCTGAGACATTATCTCTGTAGATTTAAAGATTCTTCATCTGTATAATGGAGGTACCTAATAATACTTGCCTTAGAGGCTTGTAATGACAATTGAACAAAGTAACATATGTGTATCTATATGCTCCATTAGTTCATTTATCTATTCATCCACATTTGTTGCCTTGTTGGTCCTGTGAGCTGGGCTATAACTGTGTCTCCTATGGACCACCTCTGAAGTGAGAGGACACAAGTGTGAGGAAAATCACTAATGAGGGCTGGAAGGATTGAGAATCCTGCCTCAAAGATGGGGTGCTCTGAGGGGGGAGGGGTTTGTTCGAGGAAGACCCAAAGATAAACTTGGCTCTTCTGCCTGGGCTGGCAGGACAGCCTGGTCCACAGAGGTTCTGTCTTCGTGGTTATTGGCCAGCCCTTCTTGGGATTGAGTGCGTACTGCAAGTGCTTCTCCCTCTCAAGTGAACTGCAAGTGCCACCAAGTGAGAGCCATCTGGGAGACTGAGACTGAGAAGCTTTGTATTGGCAACATGAGCATGGAGAATTCAGCTCTACAACATCCCAGTGAGACACCCCGGAAGGGCGCGTGAGTGTGTGTGTGTGCGTGTGAGTGTGTGTGTGTGTGTGCGCGCGTGTACATGTGTGTGTGATAGGGGATGCAAGCTGGAACTTGAGGAGACATGATGACCCGTAGGTGGTCTGCTTTTCTTCCCTTCTCCTGAGAGTGGCTGGGTTCATCTTCATGTCCCCCAGTGGGTTCTGCATAAGGACAGGCACACAATAGGTGCCCAGATAATATTTTTGAATGATCGAAGGGATGCATAAGGGGATAAAAGTTCATTGCTGGCCAGTGCTACCCTTTTGAGGCTAAGAATGTCTTTTTTTGGCCCTGGCCTTTCAGTATTATAAGACCTGCGGGGCCACCAGGCTGTGCAAGGGTGGCCATCGGGATCGCTGGTCAGAGAAGTAGTGATGCCCCCCATGTCCTTGGTGGGTTGATGCTGTGATTGCACCTAACAGGACAACTGAGAAGCCTTGTGACCCTCAATGATCAGAAGCAAATTAGGACTGCGTTTGGTTTTCCTTCCTTTAAGTTAGAAAAACAAACACAGAGGAACGTCTTCCTGTACTCCTCGTTCCAATCCCTCCCTCCCTTCACCCACTCTATTTCCAGACCAGGTGATAGTTTGCATTCCTAATATTTGAAGATACTGGGGTCTTTCTTTGTGAAATAAGTGGTGGGGGCGGGGGGGGGCATGTGTCAGTGTGCAGCAACTGCCTGTATAGATGATGGATGGTGACAGTGCCAGGTACCAAGTACCCTGCCTTTCCCCTCAGCCTCACAGCTTTCTAGAGAGCTCTGATGCCAGGGCGTCAGTAACCGCTTCCCCCTGTGAGGTGGGTATCATCTAGCCAGAAGACAAGACTACTGTGATGCTCTGCAGAAAGGGATTTGGAGCGTGGCATTCTCTGGATTGATTTGGGTGTATTTGTTCAGCTTAGTAAATGAAAATAAATGATTTTTGTTGTGTGTTGTCTTTGGGGGACCTGCAAACAAGTTGATTGGAAAATAGAGTTCCTATTGACTGTCTGTTCTTCGCAGAGGAAACAAAAGATAAGAATCATTTGTCTGGGAAGAGCAGTAATTTATATCACACGGGGCTTTACAGATAACGATGGGCTCTCATGGTCATTTTCTCATCGGATCATCAAGGCAGCTTGGTAATGTGACCGTGACAAGAACTGGTGTCTCTATTTGGCAGGTCAAGGCACTGATACCCAAGAGTCACACTGCTGTTCTACTTACTTATCACTGCGAGTCAAAGCCAGCTCTCCCGATCCTTACTTGCTGGCCCCTGAACACTTTCTCTTCCCACTGGCCCCTTGACCACAGAAACATGATCTTTGTCTATTGGAAGAGCAAAGATTTCAGCTAACAAACACGGAAAAACAAAATCAGTTTCAAGATAACTATGCACTTGCTCTTGACTTTCACCTCTTAAATGCATCTCTCCATGACTTGCACAAGAGGGGAGGGCATTGAGTCCTGATTGTTTTCTGCTGACTGCTCCAAGGTGGTGTATCTTTCTTAGACAGTGAGTTTTTTGAGGCCAAACATTGAGTTGCTATGTCTCAATACATAGTGCCAGCAGAGTGCCTTAGATACTTCAACATTTTGCAAAGAGTATCGTAATGAAGATATCATAGTTACATATTTCTCAACTTCATTTTGAACAACTGTGTTCCTGAAAATTTGAGTAAAAATGTTTGCTTTGGAAACATTGCTGCCTAAAAAAGCCCTGTGTGAATCCTTGCAGAATTCACAAATCCCCAAGACTGGTGAATGGATTTGCACCATGCAAGGCATTGATTTAGAGAGTTGTGATTTGTGTTATTTGAATCTTGTTGTTTTAATGTTAAAGCTTTAACACTTTTTCTTAGCAAAGTATTTTAAAGGAATCTAGGTGTACGATTGGTGTATGTTACAAAAAATCATCTCGAAAAGAGTTTCTTTGTAGATAAGATTGAACCAGAAACAACCCAAACACCAAGCCACCAGTGCTTTCTCAAAATTAAATGTAAAGTATAAATAGAGAACAAAACAGGAAATAGTGGTTTGCAAAAAAAGAAATACTTGTACCTGCCCTAAAAAGTGCCATTCCTTAAAGTGTACAATGCGAGTTTAGAGACTGATAAAGAGTCATTGACTCCACCTCTCAGCAGAGACAAGTGTCTTCCAGCAGGCGTTGCCTTACTACTCCCCGCAATATTCTTTAATAACCTTTAAAAAATTTGGACCGTGCTGTATGTCATAGGCACTCATTAAATAAGTGTGCTCTGCTATCCATCCAGTCATCATGAGGTCAGTGGGTTGACTGAGTTGCCTTATATCACCTAAGCTTTTGCTGTGTCAGTGCCATCTCTTTGTATCCTATAAGGACTTGGGAGATATGGCTTGCAGGGTTATGTTTCCCTCCTGTACTTCCTAACCCGCTCTGTTGCAGGTTCCCGCATGCTTTCTCAGGCTGACCCTGGGAGGCAGCTGTAGGGATTTGTACAAAAAGCCCTTTGGTGGAATCTGAGTTCTGCCTACTAATGAGTGATCTCATGCAACCTCTCGGGGCCTCAGTTCCTCATCTGTAAATCCAAGGACGATCATACTTATTCTCACAGAGTCATGAAAACGAATAGAGGTGAAGTAGGTGAAGGTCCATCTTGGCAGCATATGGTGCACTGTGTCTTGCTGGGGTGGCCTTATTTTTAGAAAGCGGCTATCATGGGGAAGAGTTCTGAACCTCATGGTGGCAAGTGCCCTGGGCTAGATCCTGCTACCTCAGTGCTGGGGACTGGGGGGAGTCCGGAAAGAGGGGCTGGCTTACTGATCACTCATTCATTCATACATCATTATTCAATAAACATTCGCTAAGTCCCTAAGATGTGCCAGATGCTGAATTAGGCGGGATATATTGATCAAGACACAGCACCTCCTTCAGGGAGCTCTCATATATTGGGAAAGACAGACAAGGTTACAAATAAAGAGAATGATACGTTGGAGGCTGATGCCTTTTGGGGAGAGGATAGAGCTCTCTCTTGAAAAGATGAGCCAAGTTCAAGTAACGCCACTTCTCTGACTCCATCTTCAAGTGGGGCACCAAGTTAGAAGCTTCTAGGGAAACATGCTGTGATTCACTTACTTATCTTGAGTTCTCCTTCTACCTTCCATCCAGATCAGAGGCAGGTCAGTTTTGTTATTATGTTCAAGCCCATGAGAACCTCTTGGAATGAGTGAGGAGCAGGTAATGGGGGGAAACCTCAGGGATTGCTTATAGGAGACCCCTTGAGCTTGGATGTTCTCTGGAGTCAGTAGCAAAGGAGGGAGGGTACAAGGCTCCATCAGCAAGTGCCAGGAGGTAAGGACCTGGTGAGGGTGAGGTGGAGAAGAGCTGGAAGGCCCTAAACTCTGACTTTTCCTTCCTTGTCCTATGACCCCCAAGAATCACAGCCCCACAAGTCCTCTTCTCTCTGAGTGTCCTGGGCTCTTTGGTCCTCATCTTTGAGATACTAGTTGTCTCAGAACTGTCCTCCTTCCATAACATATCTCTTCTCCCCTACCAAATGGTTAGCTTCTCAAAGACAGGAGAGGAGTGTAGGAGACTGGCTCTGCCGTGGCACCCCAACCACCTTGAATGTCTCCCCAGAAGCCATGCAGGCAAGGCTTGCCTGCAGCTGATCTAAGTCTTGGCAGAATCTTTGTGATCCTTCCGGGGCAGAGAGCATGGGAAGCCTGTTTGCCACTTGCCTCCCTATCAGTGCAAGAGGCTGTTGTAGGACAATTTCTCATTGCCTCCTGGGTGTTGATGAGCTGTGAGGCTTTTGCCTGGCTTTCCTTCAGGGGAAAGCTGCAGACTGTAGAACTGCTACACTGAAGCATGATGGCTCCTCTCATATTGCTGTCACCTGGCCCCTTTTTCTTCTGTGTTTTCCTGTGGGACAAGGGACACTGGGGGAGTCCGTCTCTTCCTGCTTTTGCTATCTACATGAGTAAGAAACTGTTTAAATCTAACATTTTGTTGTCTCTTTACCTACAAATCTTGGGGCTTTGTTCGACAGGGAGTTCAGAGATCTAAACTTGTATAAATGAGATGTCGGAGGCCCAGAGAGGTTAAGTGACTTGCCTTCACCTCTCAGCTGATTAGGAGTAGAGCCAGGACCGGAGTCCAGCCCCCTAAGTTCAGGGTCATTTTCACCGGCACCTAGTTAGTATGCCTGATGTGCTACGAGCACTTATGGAATGGTTGCTGGTCCAGTCAATCAAGTCACTGGGGTTCTTAGGCATCCTGGTCAGTACAAATGTACACTACCATGGCACATGAGGAGTGTAGTACCCATGGACCGGCTGTTGATTTGCAGTCCTTTCAGAGTTCAGAGCACCTGGACATCTTACCATCCACAGCTAGTGGAACTGGCCCTGGCTGACAAATAGCTGCAGGCAGCAGAGTCACTCATTCATTCTTCTCTACAGTATGAGATGGTAGATTAGGTTTATTTGTTTTTCTTTTTTGAATACACACAAAATACAAAGGTAGAAAACAGCATGCAGAGAAAAGTCTCTCTCTCTCTCCAGTCCTTAGAACTGCAGTTCCCCCTCCTTTCAAGAGAGGATTGCTATTATTTTTAAACACTTACAGAGAATTTTATGGATGTATAGGTACATACGCATGCATATGTGTGTACATGTTTGTAACGTGTATCTTCCTCGCCTGCCGTATGATAGCATGCTATACATGCTACTATGTAAACTTAAACATTTATGTTGATTATTTTTCTCTCATTTTTCTTAGCCATGATTTTGCTGACCATAGCAATGGCAGAGAGCATCCTATCTCCTTCCTCTTCCAGATTCCTTCTCACAACCCATGGATTTGCATGTAGGCATGTCCCCAAGTGTGACCACAGATAGACAGACTCCATCCGGAAAGATAAGATATTTCCAAAAGAGGCTTTCTTACAAGGTTCCCATTCTTTCCAGTCATTAACTGACCTACCCAAAGGGCAGGCAGATGCCATCCTCTTCCGTGTATGTCTGTTGGGGTCTAACTAGGAAATCTCTTTAGTATATAAGGCACTGGGTATTTAATGGAGAGAAACACTCATACAGTGATGAAAGAGACAAAACAGGAGGCTGGACAACTAACCACAGTCCCTGTGGTTGCAACCACCCCTAAGCTAGAAGGACAGAGGGAGGAGGTGATGTAGCAGAAGGCAGGGCCAGGTCACCCAGCACAGTGTGGGATGCTGTGGGCCTCCCTGGTAGGAGCCGGAGCCACAGAAGAGAAGCAATTCCTAACAGAGACCTAATAAAGCAAAGAGAGAGGGTGATAACTTTCCTGATTTCATCCATGCCAACTCTACCCTCCAAACTTATACCAGCACCTCCCATTGAGCAAACCCAGTCAGCAGCCCGCTGCTGTCACAGCAACCTTGGAAAACAGCTTTGAGGAGCAGCCTCCTCTCGTACAGAGAATTGCAGGGGCAAGGTGAAGAATGGAGCTGAGAGAGACAGGCCCAGGGCCAGCCTTCAAAGTCTCCAGAAGGCTGTCTTCTGAAAGGAAGTCATCCGAAGGGGAAGGCCTGTCAGCGTAGGGGACGCAATTGAAAGGGAACGGGTGGACAGCTGAAACAAGAGGTGGCGGCCCATCTCTTCTGGGCCTGGCACCTGCTTTCCCTTGCTCTCTGATGATCACGTTCCAACGAGCAGCTCCAGGCCAGTGGTCCCGGATGGAGTTACAAGCAGCTTCAATCTTCTTCCTGTGTTGGCTGAGGGGACTGGCAGTTCCCCAAAATAGGTAGATTTAGGATACAGCTGAGCAACTGCCCAGCCGCTGAATTATTCATACCTCTGTAGTGCGCCCGTCTCTCAGGCGTTCGAATGTCGTAGTTTTTCCAAATCCCGCAGGTTGTAATGGGTATTTCCCCCACTTCACTGTGCCTATTCACTGCTCTTGCTTTATGTATCTTTCCTCCTTCCCCTTAAATATATGAGTCTTGGCTCTCTATCACCCTGGCTGCTGTACCCTTACTAGGTGCAGGAAATGTTCCAGTATTGGGAGGAGGGGCTTTTATAAGCTCAGCTAAGGATGGAATGGATTTTACAGGCTTTTAGAGTCTACCCTCATAGTAGATGGCCTATTATAAGGACACAGGAAGCCCCTGCACCCTACCCAACAGAGTTGGGAGTTCTACCTGTGAAGAAGGAGGCACCTGTGTCTTGAATTCTCCATATACTTACTAGGCACATCTAGAAGCTTCATCTCTTTCAGGTTGAGAAAACAAGTCTGCGCATTACAATTCCTCTAAAGACATCTGACAGACTCATCACTTTTGACCATTCTATTGGACCCGCTTATTATGTGTGACAACTGGGCTTTTTGTTACTGGGTCAGTTTCTATTTTTCCAGGACAAGTTGGCTTATTTACAGTTTCTCTGCACTCACCCTTGTCTCTTTAGACAGATAGAGACAAGAGCACATCAGTACTTAATGGAACAAAATACCTATAGATAAACTCTTTTATATGTACTAAAATCAACGAAAATAAGTATTTTATTCTATTCATACTTCTTTTGTATTAAAATGATTACAACTAGAGTTTGGTGCACTTTATTTTAGCCTTCTGAGTCTCATAATTTCAATTTACTGTATTACCATTGTTATTATTGATTCATAAATTGTTACAACTTGTTTCTTTGTCCTCTTAGCACTACCCCTGATATTCCTAAAATCATCCTTGTTCTGGTAATAATAAGATGTTCCAAGTGAATCCCAACCTTTCTCTTTCTCTCTCCACAAGCTATGGAATCTCCAAGGAGTCCTGGTTTTATTTAGAGTGGAGAACAGTACCAGAGAGCAAAATGTGAGCATTAGGACTGAGTACATGTGAGTGTTGGCTTTGGCTTCTGTTGGCCAGATTGTAGTGTCAGAATTGGGGGAAAATGTGTACTAAGGGAATGTGTTCTCTCCATTTAACAGATTGTATTGCTGTCCCTCTTCTTATGGTATAAAGTTTTCATTAAAGTAGTCTATCATATTGACATATTTATATCCAAAATTAAGAACTATGTGCACCTCTGACCCCAGTTGTGGGTGATTAGCCTAGGTGAGATGGGTAAGCTCCATGGTGAATGATATTGTCACAGGTGCCAGGTACACTCTGCGGGTTCAATATTGCACCAAGTGCTGTAAAGAGCAGAGTGACATATGAAATACAGTTTCCGGCCTCCAGGAATGTACAGAAATCATTTATATGCATGAAACAATGAGAAAACTATATAAACTATCATTCGATCGATGCTTGCTGAAACTGGAAGTACAAGCAATAGGTGATGAAGGAGTTGAGAGAAGCAAGAGATTAGTGTGTGGAGAAGCGAGATGGCTTGGGCCACCTTGGAGAATGGTTGAATTTTTAGATATATGCCAAGGCGCATTATCGCTGGAAACCACCTCACATACAGACCTAAGCAGCCTGTGGAGTGTGGGTATTAGGGTGCATACGAGGCTGTTGGCAAAAGAATGGTAGTAGAGACATTGGCTTAAGGTAAATTCAATGGAGGGACCAAGGATGAGCGAAAATAGGATTCTGGTTGTACTTTTGAAATGACAATGAGAAAGAACATTACACCAAGGTCAGGAACCCATTCTATGCAGTTAATAGAAGGAAATAATTTAGAGTCCATTAGGAGTCTAGAGATCCTTGTAACTACCACCCCTTAATGCTTTTAGAGACAACAGAAAGCCACTGATCCTGCTTTCAGCCTGGCTGGCCTACCACTTCTCCATGTACCACCAAACATCCCTGCACGTACCTACTCTATTGCAAGTTCTGTGACTTTAGCTTGTTCTGCTTTGCCTGGGACAATCCTATCTCTGATATCACCTTCTTATGTTTTTCCTGTCCTCACTTCATTCCTCTCAACCCTGCTAAGAGAATTGATTTCTTTCCTTCTTGGTGCTCTCATAGCATTTCATATGAAACCTCTGTTATACCATCTATCTTAAATATTATTATTGCTTCTTTACCTTCCTGTTTCTCGATGGTAGGTGAATATATTAGGAGGCATGTCTTATTTATTTTCATCTGTAATCCAAGTGCCTAAGCACAGTATTTGACACTCACTGCGTTGTCAACAGGTATTTGTTGGATGAATTAATAAATGAATGAATGGATGCATGAATAAATGCCGCAGGTGACTCAGTGACATTGGTGTATGCTTTTGGATTTGGTAACTCCTTGTTCTTTACCTCAGTGAAGCACTGTTAGCCAGGACCTTAATTTATATGCATTAAATTTACAAGACTAACAGGTAAAATGTCATCCCAAATTCATAGACCAGATCTTAGTTTCTCTTGATTTCAGTTGTACTATTTCTAGACAAGCCTCATTTTGGTAAGAAGAGGGTGACTCAGGAAACCAGCAGCAAATTACCTGATTTGATGTGTCAAGCCAGGATTTGACAACCACGTAAACGTTAAACTTGGAGATTCAGAGACTGATCGTTAGGCTGTGCTAGGGACAGAATTTTTTGATGTTTACTAAAGCTTTTTGCTTCAAGATGGTTAACAAACCTGACCTGAGCTGAGGCAGTCCATATTCACCGAAGTCCACAACTGAAAACAGGGAAATTTAGAGGTATCACACATACCTCCAGGGTTTTGACAGTTCTCAAAGGATTCATACATTTGGTTGTATCAAATTATGTGTCCACGGCCATGGCTAGGATGGTTTTGGATAGCATTTGAGGTCTCTGAAGGTCTTTGGAGATGAAGAGAAATCTTTGGGGGAAGAGCAGTAACCCAGCTGCCACCTGGTCCCTCAGTGGAAGGACCTAGCGAGAGGTGGAACCAAAGAGGGTGAGGATGGTGAGCTTGTTCTCTCAGGGGTCCGGTGAAGCACCCTGTTTACTATCTGTTTATTGAAATCCTTTTTAGCTCTGAAAATATTCTGTAATATCTTTCATGGTAAAGTCTTTTTTACCTTTTCGTTACAATTTGTTTAAGATATTAAAGCAGTGGCCAGCGAAGTTCTGTAGTTCAGGAGCCAAACCATTAGAAAACAAGAAAACAAAAGGCCATCTAAAGAGGCACAAATTTCCAATAGAAACTTCCAGAGAATGAGAATTATTCACTCATTGTTAATTTTTCTTTTTATATCATTTTTCTATCTATGGTTAAAAAAATTCAAACAATACAAAATGGTACAAAGAAGAAAGCAAAAACACCTTTCAATATTTTACTGCTCAGAGACAATGACCATCAGCCTTTTGATGATTTTTCCCAGACCTCTTTTTATGCCTAAACACATGCAGATTTATCTATATCTCTTTATGTAAAAATATATGAATAGAATCATACTATATATACTATTTCATAATCTTCACATATGCATGCATATATGTATATACACACATGTATACTTAAATTATAAAGTATTCCATTTAGAAATGTGAAATAATTTAAACTAAGGCAGTTTTGACAGACATTTTGATTGTTTTCAGTATTTCGCTATTATAAACAATGTGAAAAAAATATGCTTGGCCACATATCTTTGTGTTCTTCTCAGATTATCTTCTTTGGAGAGATCTCACTAACAGAGTATTGTCAGGCTTATTCACATTTTTCTGTCTGATAAGTGACAAGTGATATCTCGATTTACTTTCTTGGGAAGTTACCAGTAAAACTTAGACTCTTTTCTTGTGATAATTGACCACTTATTTCTCTTTCTTTTTTCTCTCTCTTTTTTATTTTCGTGAATTGTGTCCTTTGCTCATTTTTTTTCTATTAGAGTGTTCTTTGTTTTTGTTGGTTCATATATAGCAAATAGTTTCCTCAAATTTTTATTTATCTTCAAACTTTTTCATGATTTTACTTTTGATATAAGAAAATATTTGAGTTTTATGTAGTTATTTCGATCAGTCTTTCCATTTCTACTTCCTGAGTTTTCTATCACACTTAGAAAGTCTATTGCCACCCCAAGGGTATAAAAGTGTTGAACTATATTGTCTTCAGTACTTCTTAATGTTTCTTTTATTATTTTTTTTTATATTTTAGTCTTAGATATCTCTAGAATTTGTATTGCTGAAATATAGCTTAAATTTTATTAATTTCTAAATGCCAGTCATCATAAATCATTTATTGAGCTTTCCTGTGTTGATATAAAATGGTCCTAAATTTTAAACTAATGAAAACTTAATATACGTTTAATTTCTGGACTAACTTTTACATTGATATTATTTTTTTTTATATTTTAGTCTTAGATATCTCTAGAATTTGTATTGCTTAAATATAGCTTAAATTTTATTAATTTCTAAATGCCAGTCATCATAAATCATTTATTGAGCTTTCCTGTGTTGATATAAAATGGTCCTAAATTTTAAACTAATGAAAACTTAATATACGTTTAATTTCTGGACTAACTTTTACATGATAAATGGGAAAAACAAACAGCGGTATGCTACAGGAATAAGCAATCAGTCCAATGTTGTTTTGTCTAAATCCTTATAGATTTTTTCTATTGCCTTTAAGTATATTATTTTTGTTAAGATTTATTGTTATCCATTCTTAAAGAAATTTTCTTAAGACACAGAGATCCTCTTCATTCTGGAAGAGAGCCTCTTAATATATCTTTGAGTATTTTTCTTTTCTTTTCTGTTACTTTTGATCTTTTCTTTAAGCATATGATAAATTGTCACTATCTTCCATAGTTGCATTTTCCTTAAGAAATTTCCATCTGCCTTGTTTCCACTGCATTCTAAGATTCCAAGAATTTGGACTCTCCTACTTTCAGTATAGATCTATGCTATTTTTACTTTTTAAATTGTAGTTATTCATGTCTTAATTTTGGAAAAGGAGGTTTGGGGGATTTTAACTTTTGCCACCATCTTTTCCAAAATCTGTTATTGAAAGATCACTTTTAAGTAAGTATTTTTCCCCAACTTTTAAAAAGTATTCCAAGGAGACATTTAGAGAATCTTTCATGGTTAAAATAACCTCTTCAATTTTTAAGTCATCTGTCTTGTTGCTTAAAACTACTTATTTGTGATAAGGAATTGGGAAACAGTATCTTTCTAATAAATGAACTATATAATCGTTTAGATGTGGTGACTTGAAGAAACTGGGAAGATTTCCTCTCTCCAAGTATCTCCCCAATTGCTGAGATACCTACTATGCCATCAAAATGGTTCACCGTTGCTCCATTAGCATGAAATTTGTTGATCAGATTTAGTTATCTGGAAGGTCCTTCATAATCCTAAGACAGATGTGTTTCTATGGAAAGAAATGGAAAGTAACACAAGTCCTGGTTTTTCTTCCCAGTAGGGAGAGAGAAGTAGAACCACAGAAAACCCTAGTTTAAAAGATGATTTTCTTCCGAAGAAATTTTTCTGGCATGTTGAGGAATTTGGGGATAGTTAAGTATAATTTTGAGTGATACAAACTTTTAGGATAATGTGCTTATTAATTTGTTTTCTTCAAAACCTATTCAACGAGAAGAGTTTTGCGAGGGAGTCTCTCACTTAGCAGAGCATCCCGAGTCACCAGTGAAGGAATGCAGCAACTGACCCTTCAAGAAGACTCTCATTTCCAGGAAAGAAAGGAGATTCAATGCCTTCTCTGATCGTGGTTTTTTTCTTGTTGACTTTTGATCTCGATGTTAGTAGATACTTTGCTGACCTCTTTAGAGGCAAAGTAGAAAGGTAGAGAAACATGTCCTAGACTAGGAATAATTCCTGTTTCTAACATCTATAAGGATAAACTAATAATGAAGAAGAAGAAACTTAATTATGATAGTTTAAAATGGGACTCAAACCAAGTTTCATACAGCAAAAATCTTACTGGATAAATTTTGGTGGTTCTTCAATGTTTTTGGATGTCTCTCTCTCTCTTTCTCTCTCTTTTTTTTTTTTTTAATGAATATTTTGGGTATTTGTTGGCATTGTAGAGTATAGACATTAAGTATAGAAATAGAGTGATGTTCTTTGTTTACAAAGAACAAAATGTTTTAACAACATTTTGTTAAATGTTGATACGTTTATCTTTGTCGATCATAATTCTTTGGCTTTAATATATCTTTGATTATATCACGTGTCATTATTTCATGTACCACTAAGAAAAAATGCTCCCTGTGGCATCCACCGACCCCCAGTCCGTGGACAGATACTGGTCTGTGGCCTGTTAAGAAACAGGCCTCACAGCAGGAGGTGAGCGGTAGGTAAGAGAGTGAAGCTTCATCTGTATTTGCAGCCGCTCCCCAGCGCTAGCGTCACTGCCTTAGCTCCACCTCAGATCATCAGGCATTAGATTCTCATAGGAGCCCCGGTCCCTGGTGCCAAAAAAGGTTGGAGCCTACTGTGGGCCTATGGGATTCTGATGGGCTTGCAGTACTGTAGGGTACACCCTAATTTCAGAGATGTTAATGTGTGAAAAATACACATCTTAGAATCAATGAAATATGGTATTTTTCTTAAACTGACAAAAACAGGGAAAATTGATATCCTTAACAACTTGTCCATCTATCTGAACTATTTAACAATGCAGTCAATAAATAAATTCATTCTTTAAAGTTTTATTTACTGGGTATGATATTTCCAAGAACAATCAAGATTATTGATAGAATATTGTTATTCTTCAGGGAATTAACAAAGTGAATTTAAATTTATAAAGGATGTCCAAAATTTCACTCAAATTTTTTAAAGAATTTCCACTATTTAATATTTTCCTCCCTAAGCAAAATAATCTGGTACCTGCAGTACCGCCCAGACCAGGATGTAGGGACTGCTTCTATCAGCTTTTCTCTCTTTTCCTGCAGCTTTTTGAGCAAGAGCCTCTCATTTCCACTGTCAGTTACCACTAATTCTCAGAAGTGATATTAGGTCATAAATTTTATGACCTAATATCACTCCTGAGTTAGAGTCAAAAGTTCTGTCTCATTTGTCACATTTTTGGAACATTCCAGGAAATCTGACCCCTGAGCCCAAGGTACTGCTATGTTCTCTGGGTTGGGGTCGATCAACTACCTTTTGCTGCAAGATTTAGCTAACCGTACTAGAGACGCTTGTTATTAGTATTTTTTTAAATGTTAAGAATATTATAGTACGTGGGTATCTGCTTGGAAGAAAGAATTCATACATGGTGAACGGTTACCCAGAGTCCCACCATTTTTGCCATTGTTAATATTCTAGCACATTTCCTTCTACTTTTTCACTGTGTAAGTTTTTGCATAATTGAGATCATTTTTATGTGCAATTTGTGTGATGACTTTTCATTCAGCTTCACGTCATTAAGAGTATTTTAAAAGGCTTTTAATTAGTTGATTGTTTTATTCTGTAGATAAATCAACTATTCTTCTATTGCTTGTTATTTGGGCTATATCCATTTTATTTTTGCAATTCTAAATCATGTTTAAAAGAACATTTCTGTATGTAAATCTCTGTCCACAATTTAATGGGGGGACATAACCAACTTTAATACAATTGATTTGTACTCTTAAATTTCTTTCGAGGGGAAAAAAGATCATAACAATTTATAACCCAACCAAAGGGGTAGGAATGAATATGAGATAATGGTTGTATTTATCTAATACTATTATTATATCAGTTCAAAGTTGAACTAACTGGGGAACATGAGACACAGAGTCTTGTGTCTTGTTGCAGCACAGTGTTTTGTTGCTGGCGACACTGTCGATTGTGTTTGGAGCTGAGAATCTATCGTCTTCTCCACCTAGCCAGTATCTTCCCCACTTCGCTATAGTCCCATGAAAAATTTGCTATCCTTGAAGTTATACCAGGGGCCCAACGGCACTATAAAAGCTCCTAGTAGTGCCTGGCTCTCTTGTATTTGGTCTTCCCCTCCAATAAAGGGTAGGATGGCCAAAATAACCAAACCAGATCTATGTTTGCCTTGCAAACCAAACAAACACTTCTGTTTTTGTTTTGCTTTGTGTCTGGACTAATTCTTAGCAGCTCTTCTGCCTGTGAGCGCTTGTCACTTCCTTCTGTAAGACTGGCACCAGCAGAAATGCAGTCTCAGAGGATCCCTGGGAGAAAGCGAGGCCGACCCCCACTTCACTCAACACCTGTGAAGATGGCAGTTCATAACCTTTATTCTGCTTCAGCTGGTTCTTTACCAGCAGTGAAGATCCCAAAGAAAAGAGGGCGGAAACCTGGGTACAAGGTACGGCTTCATCATCTTTCTCCAAAGTGGTATTGGGCTGGGGTATGGGTGCTTGGGCAGAACTCCACTGCACAGTGCGATGAAAGGTTGGGAGCTGGGTAGAGACAGAATCAATAAGCTTCTGTCAACGGAGCATGCGGTGGATGAGGCCTCATTGCTACAACATGGCACACAATGCATGCTGTCGCTGTCGTGTGCATTTTTGCAAGTGGAAAAAGCAAATTACACCAGATGGGGAAAGTTGTAAGGCGAGCAGATTTTAGGGTCAGAGCTAAACGCACATTATTCAGCCTCACATCTAAATTAATGTTTCAGACACTGAGCTTTCCCCTAACTGTGCCTGTTAGGGTGGCTCTCGAAACCATTTTCCAGAACTCATTTGTCACTTATTTTAGTAGAAGCAGATGATATCCCTGAGACATTTAAATTAATAATGGGAGCAGACTTGTGTCAAAGGACATTGAAGAGTTTTCCCAAATAGAGCCTTAACAAGGGGAACTCATGGTGAAAACACAGGGTGTTAATTCATAGTTTCCTGCTTTTAAAAGTTGCTGACATCAAGTTTGGCTACTAGGAGGCATATGAGGCAAAATTAAAACCCCGTGACCCTTTTAAGAATCAATGATTTGGAGAGGGTGAGGGCTGGAGAATAACTTCTCTGATACAACTGCAATCACTAAAGCAACCCAGACCCGAGAATTAGCTTCTCCTCTGAGATGTTTTTGAGGATGCTACTGGAGAGAAAAGACTGAGCTTGTTCTTTGTAACCCTTTCAGGCATTAGAAAATGAGCTTTTGAAGTTTTCCTTCATTTACTTTTCTTGAAATAAAAAGCTTGTGTTTCCATCTCGAGATCTGAATAACTCAAACCAAAATGCAAATTGGCAATTAGCTCCTGTATATTTAGGAAAATGTATGGAAATTATTTCAGGTCAGCAGAAAGACACAGTTTCGGGAAGAACTGGTAATGATTCAGGCTTTATCCTTTTGGTTCTCTGCAGTTCTTCCAACTGCTGTGAAATAAAAACGGTAGATGGGGGCGGGACGTGGGGGGAGGTCATTGGTTTTAGTAAATGAAGCTTTTACTCAACTATCTCCTGAGGTAAAGTTTTCTGTCACTGGTTATTTCTCTAGCAAAGAGAGCCTCCTTTTTTTATCATGGACACATTGGCTTCAGGATTGTGTCTCTGAAGCTGGCACAGGGCAGGTCTCCCTCCTCAGCTACCTGCATAGTTGCTGGAGTCTGGGACTTGAATCTGGAAGGCTGGAGCCAGGCAGCCTTTCTGTTTATAGAGCCAGGGAACAAATCCAGGATCTGAAGAAACACACTGAAAACTTTTCTTCTTCTGTTTGGCCTTTCTCCTACTCCCCTGGGAGCTGTGACCCAAGAATGAAAATTACTGACAGACACAGCATTTCTGGGGCCAGGAAAAATGGAAATTCACTTCATGGAATGAACCCGACTTTGCAATTTTCCTGTCTCCTAAAAAGGGCGGTTTTCAGTACTCCTAACACTCAGAGACACCTCAGGGCAGGAAGAAAGCTTTTGGGAGGGTTAGCTGATGATACAGACCCTGCACGAAGAAAGCAGGTCTTGGGGCCATGCCTCACGCGGTTTCCTTTCTGGGAACAGCTGGCCATAGATCTTCCTTGTGTCCACCTTTCATATATTTGGGGAGATGTGTGGGAATTATTTCAGGTGAGCGGCTCCCAGACAACTAAGCCATGGGCTTAGTATTCAAAAGAATTGCTGCAAACCAGGTGCCGGTCTGCATGAAGTTCCAGCCCACTCATGATGACATGAGAAAAATAAGAACCCTTTGAAAGTCTTCATAAAGCTAAAGTGATTCCACTTAAAGGATTATTCTTCATTCTGAAATATTTGCTTTCTACTATTTTGGTGTTAAAGTTTATTTCCTCCTACTATTCAAGTGTATGGGAGATGCCTTTGGATTGTATTTTATTTTATTTTATTTTATTTTATTTTATTTTATTTTAGTGTTGTATATTGTCAGGATTTGCCAAGATAAAGTTGGCAGCCTATTAAGTCTTTCCAGTTTTATTTTGACAATTTCTTAGACACTGAAGCCCCATTTGCCATTAACAAAAGGGTTTTAATTGTAGAGAAGCCAGCAGAGAAACAGTACAGTTTCATTCCATTTACCAAATAGCCACTAGTTTGGCAATTTTAACGATCTGTACACAGTTGAGGAGCCAGAAGCTGTCAAAAAAAAATCCTGAGCAAGCAGAATAAGATATTAGTTGGTCTACCATTAAAGATCTTGTATTTTATTACTAAGAATATGCTTTCAAGAGCTCCCTGAGTCTCTTTACCTTTACTATAGACGCATTTCTTACAAGCTCAATTATAGCTGTTTATTAACAACTTTAGATTTAAAGGGGAAGATATCTGAGGGGAGAAGCCTTCACACACAGCTGGACACCAAGAGGATAATAATAATTATCATTATAATTCTACGATAATATAGTAATAATATAGAACAATAAAATATACAATGTTATCAATATTATAAAATAATAAATAACAATATAATTTTGTCATATCAATAATAACATTGTGGTATATTTACACTAACAATATTATCATAATAAAATGATAAGTTTTTGAGCCTTTGTCAAGCTTGTCCCCAGGAGATTCTTAGAACATCTGGTTGTACTGACTGTATCACAGGTCTACGCTGTTTGAGCTTGTCACTTCTTGCCTGGTGCCATACCAAGCTGTTCTGTTAATCACTGCCCCTGCACAAGTGGGAACTCTCTCCAGTAAGGCACAAGCCTCTCCCTTAAGATCTAAGCACAGCTAACACAGGCTGTGACATTTAACCCCTTCTCTGAGTCTTGAGAATAACATAAGTGAATTACAGGCAGGAAAGGAAGAGTTCAACCAACAGTCAGATGTCAGTGCTCCAGAGTTCATAGGTCATGCCTCCTCCCAGGGCCCATCTGGCCATCTCTTTCTTGGCCTCGGCCAGCAGCATCATTGCTGGGACATGCTCACTGCTGTGAGAACATCTTTTTATGGCCTTACTGTCCCTTCTCACTCTAGTCAAAGGAAGCAAACACCTCTTAACATTGTATTGTCTCTGAAGCGCTGTGCTCTGACTGCCATGAAAAGAGCCTTCTTCATTATCAAACGGAATATTTACATCTCAGTTTGAAGCATCCACTATAGGTTTAGGTCCTTCATTCAAAGACTCTGCAAGGTCAACGGGTAGATTCCATGACTGAAAACACCATCGCGGTCTTTTTAAAGAGATAAAGAGAGAGAGAGTCAGCACCAAGGAAAAATCGTAACTTCCATTCTGTAGAGGCAGATGATTCAATGTCACCACACAGTGGGATTTCCAGTTTCTGTGTCTTTATGATTGGAATTCTGATTTAAGCAGAAAAAAAGTCCTGAGTTTTAAAAATAGCTCCTTGTCTCCAATACGTAATAATAATAGCAATAATAGTCATTCTTGACATTTATTGAGCACTTCTATGTTTAAGGCTCTCGGCCAAAGCACTTTATGTGTATTTTTTTATTTGATTCTCGATAGTTGGATAGTGAGGGGCGTCAGAAAGACTTTAGGAATTAGGTATGAATCAACCACGCCTCTCAGCCTGAGGCCACTTACCGTCAGCCCTCTACACTTTGCAATCTCCTTGTATTATTGTTCAGAATAGGAATTATGCTTCCCAACTCAGAAAAGAATAAATTGTGTTCTGTTTGCTCTATTTAGTAAGTTAAGAAAAGTGTAACATGTTCTAGAAAGATTATCAGCCCTGAAATATTAAAAACAAATAGTTAAAATGTTCTAAAATGTTGGCAATTAAGTTATTCACGATACAAAGTCAGCTGCTGTAACAAAAGCCAAATAACAGTGACTTAAGGATGATAGAAACTAATTTCTCTCTCATGTTAAAGTCTGGAAAGGCCATGTGGGGCTGATGACTCCCTGGAGTTGGGGACCCAGGATCCTTCTATATTATTGCTCCGCTATCTTAACACCAAGTCTCTATCTCATGCTCTAAAATGAATCCTTCAGTTTCCGTGATCCAACGAGACCAGCCAGCAGAATGGGGACAGAGGTAATGGCACCTTTAAGGGCCTAGCTATCAAAGTTACACACACTAGTCATTCTTGCATCTCACTGGCCAGAACTTAGTCATTTGGCCACAGGCAGCCCCAAGAGAGACAGGAAAACATAGGGCTAGGTGACCAGGTGATAACCTAAAATTCAGGGATTGCATTATTAAAGGAAGAAGGAAGCATGGATGTTTAGGAATAGCCGGCAGCCTCTGCTAAGTACTTAATGAACAGTCCTCTCTGTTAACTGGAAAATTTATTTTATACAGAAAGTAATTTTCTAATGAACATGGGTCAACACAAAATTTTGTTTTCTTCCCGGTTTCTTATTGTCATCTCCCTTGCCCTGCCCCGCCCAAAAGGATGTGCTCTTGGCACTGTGTAACAAGGAAGTCACATTCACAAAAATGTCAATTAAGAATATGTCCGAGCTTAAGTAAAAAGGGCTTATTTTGTTTGTTTCAACGCTTGCTTAATGTTTCTTTCTAAAATGTATTTTCTTAGAACTGTTGAAATGATTTCAATGCTTCTTTGATTATCCAGACCTTCTATTGCCTTAGAGTCATATTTATGAACACCGAAAGCAGCCTAATTATAGGCAAGGGAAGAATGGGTATCTAATAACTCTTCCTGTGCCTATTTCCAAGGTCCCTCTCTTGCTGATGGTAGGTATGGAGTGCCACCTGTGGTCCATGGGGGAAAATGATTACACAGGCACAAGGCAGGGACCATTCCCTATGGCCGAACAGTGTGCAACGCTGAGGGCAGGGACTGTCTTTCCTGTGGTCTCCTGTTGTCCTCCTCCCGTACCCCAGGGCTGGAGCAGGGGTCAAGGTTGAGGGTCAGCAGTAGGTCAGGGTTGAGGGTCAGCAGTGGGTCAGCAGTGGGTCAGGGGTAGGCGTATGCTCGTAAAATGTTTCCAGCATTCTGAGTGTGGCTCTGACATGAATGTTAGTTGATATTTTCACTTACATTAAGGAGTAAAACAAACATAAAAGTGAAGATGTATGTTAGAACTTTGCTCTTCTGTCAAAAATGTGAACGAGTGACTTCTCTGCTGAATTGGATAATAGTTTTGAACACAAAAATATTCTGTTTTTTGGTGCTATTTACAGTGTAACAGCTACAGGCAAGACACATGTTTGAGTTTAACCAGTATTTTTTAACATTTTTTAAGTCTGTAAGTCAACAAAGTAATAAATACAGCCCTAATTTGTAGCATTTGCCAATTTTCAAGGTCTAAATATTCCCAACATGGCCAATTTCAAGGCACCAGTGTGACATCGCTGAACACAGAGTTGGGAAAAGATATGCAGCAGCCCACCCTGGCATCTGCAATCCCATAGTCCATACAGATTCGATAGTAACATAATTAGGAAGTGATGAGTTTTGAGTCTCCAATATCTTTGTTTTGAATATACTTTAATTAACACTCCATAAGTATATATATTTAAGTTTTCTATTTTCCTCTGTGTTTAACAAGCACCTTGATGTATTCCTGAAAATCTAACCATCTTTTCTGTGGACCCATATAAGCTAGCTCCAGATCCTTCTGTTCTGTGTTCTGCTGTATAGAGGGTGCCTGTAACCAGGTGTCCCACGTCCCTTGTCTCATCTGCAGGGCAGACTGCTTTGACTCCATGCCCACTGATGCATAGACTTGGCCCTCTCACCGTTCCTGTAAGCAACCCAATCACACCAAGCATTTCTTGAAAAGTGTGGTCTCTACTAAAGGTTATTGAGGTCACAGGACATAGCAGACAGCATTCCATTAAATAATTCTCACAAATAGATCTGGTTTTCTGAATTCCACTTTATCCAGTGATAGCGTTTTTGTTTTTGTTTTTCTTCCTTCTCCCTCTGGATACTCATGAAGTATATCGGCTTCATTGTTTTCCTTCTTGGCTACCCTCTATCAGGAGGAAATTAAACCATTCTTCCGGCCCCACCCCAGGTGGAGCAGCAGCAACCCCTCCTCTGCCCCACCCCCACTTTCACCCCGGTGCACTTCACCAATTTCAGCACCTCTCTGGGCCCAGAGGAGAATCTGAACCCAACACCCCATTTGCACTTCTGAAAGGCACAAGGGAACCAGACCATTCCCCTCCCACATCCACACACATCCCCTCTGTCTTCATTATGATGCAGGCAGGATATTTCTCTAGGGAAGTCTTAGTGCAAAGATTTTTCAACTAGGCTCTCAGATTTGACTGAGGGGCATGTTGCTGAGGCAGGTCTCAAAGCCAAAGGATACCTGCCTTTCCTTCCCGTTTCTCTCTATATTTCCTTCTACAAATGTAGAGAGAAAAAGGCAAGAGTAAACCCAGAAACAGACTGATTCCTAGGAATGGAATTAGGTCATTGGCTACAAACTTCTTATTGTTGGAGCTGATTTGCATTTCCAACAGGCAGGTTTTTAGACTAACATCTGAGGTTGAACATGGTGAGGTATTCTATTTTCCCTGACTGTGCTCCCTTAGGCTTCTCCTCAGAACTGTGAGAGAGTTCTGTAGGAACAAAGACTATGAGCCTAAAGGAAGAATGTGCCCCCAAGGAAACCTATGGGCAGGGACACGTACAAAGCTGTCCTTATCAAACAGGTGTGGGCGGGGGGGGCGGGGAGGGAGCTAGGGAGAACAAGAATTTTTTTTTTTTAATTGGTATATTAAAAAATATACCTAGGGCTGCTGTAACAAAAAAGAACAAATTGGGTGGCTTAAATGATAGAAATTTATTGCTTCATAGTTCTGGCGGCTAGAAATCCAAGATCAAGAAGTTGGCTTGGTTAGTTCCTTCTGAGGCTTGTGAAAAGAGAATCTGTCTGAGGCCTCTCTCCTAGCTTCTGGTGGCCTCAGGTGTTCCTTGGCTTTTAGATGGCATTCTCCTGTGTCTTCACGTTGTCTTGCCTCTCTAAGTGTCTGTCTCTGTGTCCAAATTTCCCTTTTTTATAAGGAGACCAGTGATATTGGATTAGGGCCCACGCTAATGACCTCAGCTTAACTTGATTATCTGTTAAGCTAATTTCCAATTAAGATCACACTGACAGATACTGGGGTTGGGACTTCAACGTCTTTTGCGGGGACACCTTTCAATCCATAGCATCCAGTATAGTAGTCTTTGCCTTTTCACTAGGCATTTAGTCCATCTGTGTTTAAAGATGTTACTGGTAAGTTTGGGTTTAAATCCACATCTTATATTGTGTATTCTATTTGTTCCACTCATTCTATGTTCATTTTACCTGTCTTTCCTGCCTTCTTTTGAATTTTTCAATTTAATTTTTGTCTATTTCTTGAAAGTTAAGCACAGTGTTTCCTACTGTATTACTGATTGCTCTAGAAATTGTAGCATGTTTACTTACTAGAGTTTTTTTCTAAAGTTAACATCACCCTTACTTCTTCCTTGATAACACGAGGACCTTAGGACACTTTAACTACATTTATCTCCCACTTGTTTATTGTTGTTGTCACACATTTTAATTCTGTTTTGCTTTTTTAATCCCTCAAGACATATTTATTTTTTTTATGCAGTCATTTTCATTTAGATTCACCTGCTTGTTTATCATTTTTTATAAATTCTCTTCTTCTTCTTCTTCTTCTTCGTCCTCTTCTCTTTCTCCTTCTTCTTTTGCATATCAGACCTCCCACCTGGGATCACTTTCCATTTCCCTGATGTACGTCTTTTAAAAGCCCCTTTAATATAGGTCCTCTAGTGACAAGTTCCCTTAGCTTTTGTGGTCTGGAAGTTTCTTTATTTTACCTTCTTTTTTGGAAAAAATATTTTTGCTGGGTGTAGAATTCTAGGTTGTCAGTTATTTCCTTCCTCGGAATAACTTTGTAGATATTATTCCATTTGTCTTCTGGGGTCCATCGTTGTAAAGAACTCAGCTACCTATCTAGCTCTTTGAGTGTTCTCTGGAACATTTTGTATTTTTAAGCTAATTTTAAGACTTTGTCTTTGGTGTTCTACAATTTCACTCTGTTGTGTCTACCTGTGGGAAGAAGCAGAGGAGTAAAGAGTCAGCCCTTGCAAGTGGAGTCTCCACCAAAGGGGGCTGGGGAATCTGGGATTGGTTCACCTTGCTTTTCTGTTTACAGATCCAAAATAAGGTCCTGGAGAGTTTCTTGCTCCAGCTGTCTTTCAGGAGAAGACCTTCTCTAAGACATTTGCTAGAGAATCACTGGAAAGAGTTGAGAAGGTATCTGTTTACAAACTGAGATGTGTGACAAGGAGACACTAAAAAAGAAGGGGTCAGTTGATGCAAAATTCAAACATTTTTCTAGAAATATGCAATTGTGGCAGAAACAGAAGTACGAACTAAACAGTGTTTGATCGGTTGACAACAAAAGATTGATAACTGGAGGATGGAGATTGTGGCTGGGAGAGGGTAAAGATGTATAGAGGCTGGCTGTAATTTAGTAGAGGGCAAACCAACAAAACAAAATTTAAAAGTAAGTCTGAGGAGAGCACGAACACATAGAGTAGCACACTAACTTTTGCATCTGGGTTAAAGTTTAGCTTGGCACTCACTAAACCCTGTCCTAGGTCTTGTTACTTTGACTTTTGGAGGCTGCCTTTCCCCATCTGTAAGGTAAGGAAAATAATACCTCCTCACAGGGAGGTGGCAAGAATTAAATGTAAACATTTAGCATAGAGCTAATGCAAAGCGAGAACTCAATAAATGTTTATCATTATTATTGTTATATTTGAAATTAGTATTTTCTTACTTTCTGAATCAACATGAAGCTCCAGGCTTATCTTGTAAACTCCCTGCGCTAGTCCTAGAATCAGCCATTTCACCAAAGAAGGCCTGGTTCCTTTTATTGAAGAATAGTATTAGAAACCCAGATAAGAGCATTCTGTTTTATTTTTGTTCATTTAAAAACAAATCAAAACAAATAAATAGTTTTTGTTTTTAAAAACCAAGCAATGACAAAGATGCATGTCTTGCCTTGGATAGGTTGGGACATACAAGGAGCTTCTCATTCCACACACTGGGAGAGGTGCTGACAGACATCACACCCCACGTCAGAACCAAGGATGGTCTTGGCAGTGGGCTCATATCTGTTTTAGGACCTTCCCAAAGTCATGGGTGACTCTCTTTTCTGAGCTAGGTTATTTTTGATTAGTTATATTAAGCAATGAGATAGAAATTTCAAAATGCTAAGTCAAAGGATATCCCTACTGATGATTTATTCTCTTACTAAAAGGTTATTTTTTAAAAGTCATGTACCACCCACAGATGCATGAGATTTTTCTTTTGTTCAAAAGTCCCAGCCATTCTTTTAGAAGTTGAATGAATACAGATGTTTTTTTCTGGCAACCAGCTGACTTATTTCAATTTGTTAAATTGCTTCACCTGGGCAGAAATGATAGGCAGAGGTAACAGCCAATTATAATTATATTACTTCATTGGAGGTGAGTTCAATGGACATCTCTCTCTCTCTAATAAATGTTAAAATAGTGAGCAAGCATTAGATGTTAGGGTTGTTATGAGGTTTCCATGAACAGTAAACAGTACCTGGCTATCTAAGTCTTAACTGCTATCATCATCATCACTATCATCATCATCACTTCTAGGGAAGGATCACAAGATCTCGGTGTGATTTACTTAAAGACCACGGGGTGGGGAAATGACAACTTGCTTGCTAATCCTGTTTTTTCCTCACCAACATCGTTATCTGCATGTTGGCAGTTGGAGGACTTTAGGCCTGTAAAGCAGGATTTAGCTAAGGCTCTCCCAGAGTCCACTGCTCATCGTCCTCAGGGACTGTCACACCACCCTCTCCATCACAAGCAGTGAAGAGTGGGGTATCAGTCTTAGAGATTGTCACGGGGATCCTTGGAGCACGACCTGGGAGAACAGGCAGGGTGGTCGCAGCCCTCATCACACTTGGCTGATGAGAAAGCATGCCACAGCCATGGTGACTGAGTCATAGCAGGTTTCTCATCCATGTCTTCTACCACTGAGGTTTCTTTTAAATTATTTTTATAATACTTAGAAGTGTATTGTTACCTGATAGGCCCTTTAATTTTTCAAATTCTAAACTCAGAATAAGATGAAATCTCTGCTGTTCATCGTAGCTTCTCGCAGAAGCCTCGGATTGTGCACCCATAGAGCCCTCTGGAGCCAATGTACTCACTTCTGGCTGATTGCATTCCAAATTCACTGCAAGGAATTTAAGTTCATTTCCACACATCCCGTGGTACCCTCAATGCTGCTCAGCAGCCACTCTCTATTCCCCAACTTTTCTTACCCTCCTAGCTCATGAACATAACCTCCTCTGTCCTCACACTCAGCTTCTAGCATCACTGAGAAAGTAGAAGCCAGCGGAAGAGAACTTCTGTAAGCTCCCACCTACCTCCACATCCACACACCCCAGATCCAGACCCCTCTGTTCTGCCTTCCTTCCTATGGCAATAGATGAAAGGTCCATGTTCCCCTCTAAAGCCAAAGCTTGCTCCCCGCAACCCTTTACTAAATCTCATCCCCTCTCACCTACTCAGAGTCCTGATGCCATCAGTTCTCCACGCTCTCCCCTGTATCATCAATTTTTTCCCTCTCTACTGGATTATTTCCATTGGCATTTAAACATATTTCTCCCATGCAAAAAAAAAAAAAAAATCTTTAAATTTATTTAATTGTGATAAAAAAATGCATGGCATAAAATTTACCATCATAACCATTTCTAAATCTACAGTTCAGTAGAGTTAAGTATATTCACATTGTCTTGCATCCAATCTCCAGAACTTTTTCACTTTGCAAAAGTTCTCCATATCAATTAAACAACTCTTCATTCCCCACTCCCTCTAGCCTCTGGGAACCTCCATTCTATTTTCTGTTTCAATGAATTTGACTATTCTTGGTTTCATATAAGTGAAATTATATGATATTTATCTTTTTTGTGACTGGTTTATTTCACTTAGCATAATGTCCTCAAATTCTGTCCATGTTGTAGTATGTGTCAGAATTTTCTTCCTTTTTAAGGCTGAGTACTATTTCCTTGTATATATATACCACAGTTTGTTTACTCATTTTTCTGTCGATGGACTTTTGTAGTTCCTTCCACAATGACTATTGTGAATAATGTTATTAACATGAATATACAAACATCTCTTGGAGATCTTGCTTCCGATTCTTTTAGCTATATACCCAGAAGTAAAATTGCTGGGTAATCCTATTTATAAATTTTTGAGGAACTGCCATACTGCGCCACTTTACATTCCCACCAACAGTGCACAAGTGTTCCAATTTCTCCATATCATCACCAACACTTGTTATTTTTTGTTTTTATTTTTGATAGTAACCATCCTAATGGGTATGAGATGATATCTCATTGTGGGGCAAAATCTTTTGATCCTACTTTCCCCTCTTGTTATAGTTAATTCTCCATGCCCCACCACAAGATTCCTTGAAAGAACTGACTTTACTTCCTGATCCCAATGCCTCTCTTCTCATAATTCCTTGAGTTTATTCCAATCGGTTACTTATCCCACCCACTTCACTACAACCTCTCTTACTAGAAAGTTGCTACATGTAATGGCCACTTCTGGTCTTCCTTGTCTGATCAGAGCATTTGATGTAGTGAATCACTCTCTCCGTCATGAAACACTTTCTCCATTTGGCTCCCATAATGCCACACTCTCCCAGTTGTCTTTCTGCCCCACTAGATGTCTTTCCTAGTTTCTTTTTCTGGTTCCTCCTCAACTCTCCACCTTCTTATGTTGAAGCCTTATAAGGCTCAATGCTTGGATCCTTCTCTTCTCCATCTACACTCAATTTCAATTCTCTGATGATCCCATTCATTATCATGGCCTTAAATATCAACCTTATATTGATGATTCCGAAATTAAATCTCCATTTACATTTTCCACCAGAATTCCTTACTCCAGTATGTGAAATTGTCTACTTAACATCTCTACTTAGACCTGGACATCTTGAACTTGACATGTACAAAACTAACCTCTAGTCTCCCCTATTCCCCTACACTCTCATTCTCCTCCCTCTGCTCCCCAAAAAAGGAATCTTAGTCCACCTGCAGACTTCCTGGCCCAAACCCTTGGAATCATCTTTGACTTCTTTCTCTCTCTCATGCACACCACATCCAGTGTGTCAGTAAGTCCTACTGGTTCCACCTTCAAAATCTATCCAGAACCTGTCCAGAACTTTCTCATCACTTTTACTGCTATTACCCTGATCCGACCTATCATCATCTCTCATCTACTCTAGATTAGTGGTTCTTCCCCCTTTGCCCCTTTCGTCTCTTCTCAACACAACAGTTAGAAGGATTATTAATATGTCTGTTCAGATCCTGTAGTTCCTCTGCTCAAAAAAGCTCAGAGTAAAAGTCAGAGAACTTACAGTGTCCTGCAAAACCTTGCTGACTTTATTACTTCTCCAATCTCGCTCTGGCCTCCTTGCAGTTGTACAAACACTCCAGGAATTATTCCTGCCTCAGGACCTTTGCACTTGATAGTCTCATTCACTGGGATATTCTTCCCATAGTTAACGGCACGACTTGCTCCCTTACCTCCTTCAAATCTTTGTGCAGCATCACCCAAGAATTACCTTAACTACCTTATTTTTAAAATTTTAATCCAAAGTACAACTTCACGATTGTACTTCCCATGACCTTTCCCTCTTTATTTTCACCTTCGGCTCTTATTGTCCTCTAACATGCTATATCATTTACTTATTTATTTTGTTTATTGTCTGTCTCCCCTCTGACAAAGAATGCCAGTTACATGCGAGCAAAAATTTTTGTCTGCTTTGTTCCCTGTTGTATCCCAAGCAGCTATAAGAGTGTGTGGCTTACAATAGGTGCTCAATAGGTATTTGTTGAATCAATAAATGAACGAATGTGAAATGGTTGCATAACTAGCAGTAAGAATACTAGTTCTTTATGACTATTAGTATTATTTTATCCTAAACAAGTTCAGATATGGATGGGTACTACATCTGTAATAACAATAGAATGTACGCCCTTGCTACTCAAAGTGTGGCCCATGGAGCAGCAGCATCGGTACTACCTGGGAGCATGTTAGAAATGCAGAATCTCAGGCCCCACCCCAGGTCTCCTGAATCAGAATCTGTGTTTTAATGAGACCCCCCAGGTGATTGATTGCACCTTAAAGTTGAAAAGCACTAGTGTTGAGCAGTCGTCCTCAATCTTAATTGTATTGGAATTATCTGAGTATCTTTAAAAACTCCATAAGCCTGTGTCCCATTCCCAGAGGTTGACTTAATTGGTCTGGAGTGGGGTCCAGGCCCAGGTCAGTGGCAAAAATGTGAAGTGGCTGACTTATTTATTATTTTGGGTTGGAGAGTTAAGATTAAAACTTGTCTGTCAAACCTCAGTTTAAGAGAATGACTTGTTGGTGTTGACATCATAAACCATTCATCTCCTCCTTAATAGCAAAAAGCAAATTTCAGCTCCTCATTTGTGGTTTCAAGTGAGACCTTGAAGGTGGCTGCTTCTCGCCAGTGGAGCATGCACTCAAGTCCACACTCAGGCTACCTTCGATAGTCTCGACTGCAAGAAATAGACACTGAGCAGTATGTCAGCCCTTTAGAGAAATAGCCCTTACTTTTTCTTTCCAACACGATCAGTGATCTTTGTGAGCAGAAGGTGAGGAGAACTTCGGGTTCAGTCTCTGGGTGGCTGTCGGGGGAAGCCTTGTCCACAAGATTCTAGGAAGCACAGGTTAAGAACTATCTCCTATCCTGCATCCTGTGCTCAGGATCTATTCAGATCTCTATGTGCTCCCATACCCATTGACTGACACAGTCATTTTCTGGGTGGCTCTACTATAAGGGTAGAGCTGATCTCTGAATGTGACCCCAAACATGAATCTTGAACGTGGACTTGAATTTGAAGTTCAGCACCAAAGCTGCACGGTAGAAAGGTGTGGATGCATGACCCAGTAGCAATGGCTAACTGCCATCTAGAAAAGATTCTGAGAGAGTGTGGAGATAATTTTCAGATTTTCATTGACCAAATGGGCTCTCTCTTGCAGCTCAAGTCTCGGGTTCTTATGACTCCTTTAGCCCTCTCACCTCCTCGGAGTACCCCAGAGCCTGACCTCAGCTCCATCCCTCAGGATGCAGCCACCATACCCAGCTTGGCAGCCCCGCAGGCTCTCACAGGTAGGTCAGGCAAATGAACTCCAAGACTGTGATGGGCTGCCCATCATCATCTAACGGTCACTTTGTGTACTAGAAAGCTGCTACTGAGTACCTCAAATGAGGGATTTAGTTATCGTATTAGCTGGACAGTAGCTAGGATGACCAGATTCTTTGAGCACACGAGTTTAAGTGTGCTCACAGCTTGGATTATTTGAAACTTGGTTTTCAGCGCATCTTGGGTTCAGCTGCTTGCCTTGGGGTAGGACTAGAAAGAGTGGTTGGTGGCCCAGTTTTTCTCTTTAGAGCCAGGTTTACTTTGCATCAATAGTGAGCCTGCTTGCCTTGAGGAGTTTCTATCCTTGTGTTTGTACTTCCAGATCTCCTAAGGTTCCTAATCTCCCTTAGTCCCACCTGGCACCCTCTAATCCAGTCGGGGTCGTGCACAGCCCAGTGCCTTATGGGGCACCCACAAACCAACAGTTCCTTTGTAAGAGTAGCAACAATCAGATGCTCTCTCTCTCTCGCTCTCTCTCTCTCTCTCTCTCTCTCTCTCTCTCACACACACACACACACACACACACACACACATACACACAAACACAGTCCCCCTTCATCACAACCCCACTCCCCACTCCCATCCCACTTAAATCCCTTATTTCTCCTCCCATTGCTCTTAGGTAAAGACCAAACTTGTTAAAATGGCCAACAAGTCCTCAGTCCCCAGGACCCGTCACAGGATCTTAGGATAGTCTCTTCCCTCCATCTAGAATGATCTTCCTTCTAGTTCTCCCTTTATTTCTCCCTTTATTTCAGCTCAAGCATACCTGCCTACTTTATGGGCTTCCTGCCAGGGCCCCCAAGATTGGCTGTCTGAGCACCTCACAGTGTTTCTCACAGCCACAGTCCCATATCAGTTCCTGTGACTCTCTGAGTAGGTCTGCCTCCCATACTGGGCCCTAAGCTCTGTGAAGCCAGGGACCTCATTAGTTTGGTTCACCATTTTCTCTGTAAGGCCTAGCACAGTGTCTGGCATAAAGGTCTCTTATTGATTATATTTCCTTAATTATCTGGGATGAGTAGAGGAGAAGACAGCCTCATAGAATGAAAAGAGCACAGGCCTTGATATCAGAAAGACTTGAATCCAAATCCCTGTTGCATCAGTAATTACAGACTTTATGAGTATCCATCTAACCACTTGAAGCCTCAGTTTCTTCATTAGTAAAGAAGGAATAATACCTATTCCCAGGCTTGTCCTAAGGATTAAATAAGATAAAATATCTTAAGCGACTGAAATATAATAGGTGGTCAATAGAAACTAATTTTCTTCACCTTTGTTCTTACTGTTTAATCCTTCCAAATCCTATAAGTGTCCTCTAAAAGTCCCTCTTCAACAATCCTTTGCATTACTGGCCTCCTAGGCAAGGTGCTCATGCTCTGGGGTGGGGGGGCGGGAAACATAAGAGCAGTGTCATTAACGTGTAGTATATGTCACCTACTATTAATATTTGTTTGCATCTCATTCTTTAAAAAATTCTATTTCTTGGTTATGTTTTAACACGTACACAATACATTAATACAGATAAGAATATGTATAACCTCTTTATAAATAAACACTTTTTGGAAGATGTGCTCAAAATTTTTTTACTAGTGTTAGATATTACTTTAAAAGTGTGGAAACCATTGTTTGGGCTCATCTAAAGGAATGGCTGAATTTAGAGGCTGAAACACAGTTTTTGGAGTAATCAACATTATCTTGATTTTTTTTTTTATTCATCAAAGGTTAATTTAAAAAAGTGGTAAACATTATGTGGAGCTTGACTGTTCCCTTGGAGGAGGAGGGAAGATTTTGTATGTGTACATGCCCAGCATGGAAATGCTCTATAAATGCAGTCCACATAGGTCTCCATAACTGTCTACAATTCAGATTTGAGTACATCAAAGGGGGCCCACTGTCCATCTGTCCCCAACCAGGAGGCCACTTGAGAGCAAGCCTTGGCAGTTGGGGTGATTGGCTCCGTTGCCCCTTTTACTTATTAAGTGGGAAGAAGCAGTCCCACTTTTGCCATTTCCATGTTTTCCAAGGCCTAGGCCAAGGGTACATGGCTGACGCATCCCTGAGCACATGGGAGCAGCCCCCTGGCCCAATGTGCACAGATGCTGAGGGCTTTGTGGGTCTCTGTTTCCACAGTTTGCCTCTACATCAACAAGCAAG
>NW_006494612.1:3996935-4013355 GCF_000325575.1 Pteropus alecto | reverse complement strand
GAGCACTTCGGGCCCGAGAGGCCATCGGCGGTGCTGCAGCAGGCTGTGCAAGCGTGCATCGACTGTGCCCACCAGCAGAAGCTGGTCTTCTCTCTGGTCAAGCAGGGCTATGGTGGCGAGATGGTGTCGGGTAAGGCGCTGGAGCAGGTTGTATGAGGATGGCCATAGGAGTCTCTGAAGAGGAAAGCAGCCATTCTCAGGCTTGGGGGACTGTGGCTGAGGTCAGGGGACTGTGGCTGAGGTCTGTACTTCCTCTATTGGGCTCCAGGGCTCTTCACGAGCCTGTGTGCTGAAGGCCTTTCAGGGCTCAAGGAGAAGATGCTTCTAGACTTGGACAAGAAAGCTAGACATCTGAAACCTCACCTTGACACTTTTCTTTCTACTACCCTCGCTTTCAACCCATCAATAAACCTTATTGCTCTAACTTCAAAATATAACCGGAATCCAGCCACTTTTCACCACCTGCAGCAACCACTCTGGTTCTTTTAAAAATCTAAGTCAGATCATGCCCCTCCAATGCTCTAAACCCTCAATGGCTCCCATGTCACTCCAAGAAAAAGCCCATGTCCTATGAGGGCCTACAGGCCCCATATGACCTGGCCCTGGCTCCCTCTTTGATCTCCTGGTCACTTCTCTCGAGTTCCCTACTCTGCTCTGGCCATGGTAGCCTCCCTGCTGTTCTTCCTCTGTCCTCCGGCCATGTTCTTGCCCTAGGGTCTTTGCACCTGCTATTCTCTTTCTAGAATGTTCTTTCCCAGCTGTCCATATGACTTGCTCCTGGATTTCTTTCAGCTTTCTACTCAAATGCTTTATTTTCAAGGAGCCCTTTCCTGACCACCTTTTCTAAAATATCAGCCCTTGTCACTCTCTATTGTCCCTTACTCTGCTCCATTCCCTTTTCATAGCACTAATCACCATGCAGGGCAGTGGGGAAAGCTCATGAACTCAACCCCATCTCAAAGGGCGTGTTTTTTTAAACAAGAGCCTTCAAGGTCAATCCCTTCTGTCATTGTCACTGCCCTCCTCCAGTTTCAGCCATGACCCAACAGCTTATGGAGGGAGTGGAAGTTGTCACCATAAGTGAGCGGCAGATTCAGGAGCTTTGCCCACTTCACATGTTTGCCTGCAGAGGCTCTTTCTGTCTTACTGGCGGCTCTCCACAATGGGCAAGAGTCACCACCTGCCCTTAAGCCTCGGAGGATCAGGTCTTTGTAAGATGTCTTGACTCCAAAGCCTGTTGTTTTCTCTGGCCCAGCATCATGGACATGGCCTGCATATCACCAAGAAAAAGGGAGAAAATTTGCCAACACTGGGGCCATGCAGGTGACCCTGCTGGCTGGCTAAGAAAGGGTCAAGGAAGAGAGACCTTTAATGTGGCAGCTCCCTGAAGAACAAAAGCAGGGGCGTTTTATTTAACCCCAGATCCCCAGGGCTTGGGGCTGGCAAGTGTGTCCAACACAGCTTCCCCAGCTCCAATTGATTCAGCCTGCCTTCTGGAGTTTCCTCCAAGCAGGAAGCTGGGTCTGACTTGCTGGTAATTGATTAAAATAGAACTTGGCAAGGACCGAGTGCAGGTGTCTGACCCAGAATAACTTTTAAGAGACTTTAGCAGATGTGAACAGAGATATAAGGAAGAAGGGCTGCACCAAAAGAGGCCAAGAGAAGAGTCCTGTTGTCTGGCCTTCCAAGAGTCGCTTGGCCGTTCTTCTCCTGGTTTCTGTCTGAGAGCCAGGATCTCAACCCTGGGCCGCAGTCTGAGATCAAAGGCCTTGTCCTTTTTCCTGCTAAATAGCAAGCCTTTGAACACACAGACCTGGTGTTTAAAGAAAGCTAAGGCCTCTTGAGTGAGTCCTACCTAACTGTTTCTTTATGGTCCCTCCCCGCAAAGCTGGAAGAGCTGATCCTGTTTTCCCTCCTTGCCTGCTCAGCCTTGCTGTGGCCTCAGGGGCCTTGGCGCTGGGAAGGAGCCTGACACCAACGCAAGTGTGGGCAGAGACTTGCCAAGTTTCCCTTGGCTGAAGGATTCCTGGGAAGGCCAGAGCTGAGTACTTGGTCTTAGTGTCTGTAAGAATGCAGAAGCATTGAGAAGACTCCTCATGCCACCACCTTGAGGTTGTGAAGTGGCAAGGTGGTCTTGCACGTTACCGATGGTGATTGGAAGCTCAACAAGGGGAGTAAGTGATAGCACTCAGGTGGTTTAGGGAAGGACTCAAGGAGAAATAGCTAGGCTCTCCCACTCTCCACATAGAACCTGATCCTTGGATCACTGCTTTCTAAATATTCCCATGGCAGAATACATGGAATACAATGGTGACACTGGTGCTGGCACAGTGGGCTAAAGGAACCAAACTGCTCTGGCTTGGCCTCGGGCCACCCCAATGGCGGAGGGGAGTAGTATCGCAGTACCCCACAACTTATTCCCAGCATACCTGCTGGGGTGCTTTGCCTTAGCCACCTTTTCTCACAGGAGTGGATTTCATGATCTGACAATTTCACATCTTCTTCTGGGAGGTGGAAGGAGTATGTATGTATATGTATACTATCCCATTATAATTAATAATTATTAAAATAAGTGGGAATTTTCCCACTTATGTGATTTCCCAGGCACCTCCAGGAATGCGTGCACACTGACTTTGAGAGAGGCCTGATGCTTGGCTTCAATTTCCAACACACCCAGTCTTTTAAAGTACTGGAGGCAAGCAACAGTACTCAGGCTAAGAGGGAATTTCTAGAGCATCTGAATGGCTGGGTCAACACCCTTGGTGAGCATCTTGGGGGCTCTTTGACTGGCTTATCTATCTCAGTCACCTGGAGTATTAAAATGACAGGCAAATCCACTTAGAAGCCACATGAACTAGAAAAAACATTCCAGGACCTCTCTGTAGTTTCCTTATATGTAACATCGGGTAATAACCTTTTGTCCACTGTCCTCATGGGATAGTCAGGAGGCCTAAATGAGATGAATATGAAAACTCTTATCAAACTCTAAAGAGCTACACAAAAGAAATGGATTCTTTCTATTTCTAATTAAAATGAGTGGTTTGTTTGTTTGTTTGTTTGTTCGTTTGTTTGTTTTTGAGTTCTGAAATCAAAACTAACTCTGGTCACCTCTGCCCCAGCCCTTGCTGTCTGCCAGTGTTTGGGAAATATAATGTAAAAAACCGAGCTGCTCTCTAGGTGTTGACACTGAGTGGTGGAGGCCTAAGGGGGAGAATGTCCTGTTTGGGATCTCCTGTGTGTTCTTCACAGTGGGGTGGGGTGCAAGCTTCTTGGGGTGAGACAGAGCTGTGAGGAGAATTACCACACTCTAGTCATTTAGAAGAACTGGTGTTTCTTCTACATTCTGGTAACCCTATAGAAATCAAGTCTGATCTAGCATCACTGTGGAGAGATTATTGTTCTTTTATAAAGACTTTTCCCCAGAAGGCTAGAATAACCCTGAACTCTGTGATGCTGGATTAGAGACCTCAGTACAAACTCAAGTTTTTTTTTGAATATATGTATACATCTAGTTCTATCTATCTATCTATCTATCTATCTATCTATCTATCTATCTATCTATCTATCATCTGTCTATCTAATCATCTATGACAGAAATATTTAGATAGAGAAATAATTATAATGGGATAGTATACATAAATACATACATACATACATACATACATACATTTCTTAGCTTTTTCCACTGCAAGGCCGCAGAACTGCTGACACCCCAGTAGCAACAAGCACATCCAGTGCCCAAGTCTTGTTTCTAAACATCACTCTTCAATAAAGGAACCAAGAAATCAACCAGATGGCTGATATTAGGGCTGAAGCAGAAAAAATGCAAGAAGAACCTGGAGCATATTAAAGTGTCATTAACCAAAGATGTGCTAAAAAAACAGAAACAAAAAAAAATGGAGGCATGTCATAGGGACACAGGAGTCAACCTGAAAGCTTCCAAAGATGAAAGCTGGAAGAATTTGAGTAATAAAATAAATAATGTAGTATTGGAAAACCCACAGTACAAAATAAACATATTGAGTCTGTACTGATATCAATAAATGATTGAATGATTGAGTGAATGAATGAATGGATGAATGAATAGAGGAAAAAGGACAATTCTTCCTTATAAAAGAATTTCAAATGATATAGAGGCTCTCCCCTCTCCAGGAGGTAGAGCTTAATTCCTCCACTACCCTTGAGTGTGGGCAGGACCTTGTGACTTATTTCCGAGGAAATAAGAGAATTGAGAGTACAGTTAAGAAGTGTGGCAAACGTCGTGTTGGCTAGGTGATGAAGGTTAACACCCCAGTGATGTCATGTGGACATCCTATATCCCTGATCTGATACAACGAGGAGGGCGCTTCACCCTATGGTTTTCCTCCTCAAAAACTCATCACTCCAGTCAAATTGTGAGAAAAGCATCAGACCCAAGTCGAGGGACATTTTACAAAATACCCGACCAGTTCACTTCAAAACTCTCAAGGTCATGGTAAACAAGGAAAGACTGACAAACAGTCACAAACCAGAGGAGATTAAGGAGACATGAAAACTACACCCAATGTGGTCTCCTAGATGAGATCCTGGAACAGAAACAGGATATTTATGAAAAAACAGGTTAAAGTCCAAATAAAGCCTAGTTAAAAACAAAACAAAACTAAACAAATGAAAGCCTCTTGCCCATGGCTGATGGACTCGTGGCTTTCTCCAGTGCCCCTGCTCTGAGGCGCTGTCTCTGGTTTTCCAGTCTCTGCGTCCTTTGATGGGAAACAGCACCTGCGGAGCCTGCCTGTGGTGAACAGCATCGGGTACGTCCTTCGCTTCCTTGCCAAGCTGTGCCGAAGCCTCCTGTGTGATGACCTCTTCAGCCACCAGCCCTTCCCCAGGGGCTCCAGTGCCTCCGAGGAAACCCAGGAGAACCAAGAAGGCAGGATGGAGTCAGGTAGGCTTTGTCCATTTGTCCTCCCCATGCCTGCAGGCCGCCCCAGGTGGCCTTCTCCTCCTGGCGGAGGTGAATCTGCTGGTGAGGGAGCAGCCACAACTCCTCAGAGCTCTCTTGCTGGAGGCCCACAAACTGCCTCTCTGCGATGCCCGGGAGCAATTAGGGCTGGTGAAGACCAAGGATACCTAGACCAAGCCCATCCAGGCTGCAGTGGGAAGAGATTACTTCATTATGGCTTTTAGGCCTATGTTATTAGAACTTAGACAGTGAGACCACATTACATATAATGAGTGATTTTCTTCACTCTCCTCTAATTAAGACTCTTGGGTATTTATTCATCCTTATTGACTATGAGACTAAGAAATCCTGAAAAACTAGGGCTAAAGAATTGATTACATTGGTTCCAGCTGGAGGCCTCAGATGCCTATCCATGTAAATAAAAGGTATACCAGAGTGTCTATTATTGCAAGAATTTGACCAGGCCATAAATCAAATATGTCTTCCAGTGAGAGTTAGTGTTTCTTTCTCATCACAGGACATAAAGTGACCCAGGGATTGAGTGCCTTTTGTACCACTAGCCCCAGAAGAGCTCAACATGGGAAAGTGGCCAATGGGGAGGGCAACAAGGCCACATGGGCAAACTTGCCACAATGTTGTCTGCCCCAGGGGCTAGATACTAAAGGGAGGTGTCTTCCCCCACTGAGCATCCCTGAGTTATGGATTTGCAAAGAGTTAAACATGACTCCAGGTTCTGGCTTCCAGGTTCCCAAGGCTGAACAGAAATGTTGCCTGTTTTCTTTCTTCGGAAGTAATGTTGTTGATATGTAATGAACACATACATAGACAGTGAAACTGGAATCTAGTCATTATGTCATTCTGCAGACATTTGCTGAACCCTCTTCTGTTTCAAGAACCATGTGAGACCCTATCTTTGGATAAAAGAAATACATTGAGCGACCATTACAAACTGATACATCTGCAGATATGTGCTCACAGAAAGCCTTAGAACATTCAACAAAAGGACACTTATAATAAGAATGGCCAGATCTTAAGCTTAGGAGGACAGCAGGGAAGGATAAACATTTTTTTAAATTTAATTTTCAATTACATTTAACATAAAATATTATATAAGTTTAAGGTGTACAACATAGTGATTAGACTTTTATATAACTTACAAAGTGATCACCCTGATAAGTCTGGTACCCATCTGATCCCACACATAGTTATTACAATGTTATTGACTGCATTCCCTATGCTGTACTTTACATCCTCATGACTATTTTTGTAACTGGAAATTTGTACTTCTTAATCCCTTTCATCATCTTCGTCCATGCCCCCAACCCCACTCCCATCTGGCGACCATAAATTTGTTCTCTATGAGTTTGTTTCTGTTTTGTTTGTTCATTTATTTTGTCTTTTAGATTCCATGTATAAGTGAAATCATATGGTATCTGTCTTTCTCTTTCTGACTTATTTCACTTAGCATAATACTCTCTATGTCCATTCAAGTTGTTGCAAATGACAAGATTTCACTCTTTTATATGGCTGAGTAATATTACATTGTATATATATACCACTTCTTTATCTAGTTATCTATCCATGGACAATAGCAGAAAGTTGCTTCCATATCTTGGCTATTGTAAACAATGCTGCAATGAACATAGGGGTGCATATATCGTTTTGAATTAGTGTTTTGGATTTCTTCAGCTAAATATCCAGAAGTAGAATTGCTGGGTCATATGGTATATCTATTTTTAATTTATTGAGGAAATTCCATATTGTTTTCCATACTGGCTGCACCACTTTACAATCCCACCAACAGTGCATGAGGGGTACTTTTTCTCCACATCCTCTTCAACAATTTTTGTTTGTTTATTTATTGATGACAGTCATTCTGATAGGTGTGAGATGATGTCTTGGGGTTTTAATTTGCATTTCTCTAATGTTTAGTGATGTCGAGCATCTTTTCATTGTCTGTTGACCATTTGTATGTCCTCTTTGGAGAAATGTCTATTCAGGTCCTCTGACCATTTTTTAACTGCATGGTTTGGTTTTTGGTATTAAGCTGTATAAATTCCCTATATTTTTTGGATATTAATCCCTTATCAGATATATCGTTGGTGAATATCTTCTTTCATTCATTATGTTGTCTTTTTGTTTCCTTGATGGTTTTCTTCACTGTGCAAAAACTCTTCATTTTGATGTAGTCTGATTTGTTTATTTTTTCTTTTGTTTCCCTTGCTCAAGGAGACATATCAAAACAAACAAACAAACAAAAACTACTGCTGAGAGCGATGTCAAAGAATTTAATGCCTATGTTTTCTTCTCAGAGTTTTATGGTTTCAGTTCTTCCATTTAAGTCTCTGTCCCATTTCGAGATTATTTTTGTATATGGTATAAGAAAGTGGTCTAGTTTTATTTTATTTTTATTTTTTTGCATGTATCTGTTCAATTTTCCCAACAGCATTTATCGAAGAGACTAACAACCTCATTGTATATTCTTGCTCCCTTTGTCATTGATTAATCGACCATGTAGGTTTAAGTTTACTTTGGGGCTGTCTATTCTATTCTATTGATCTATGTGTCTGTTCATATGTCAGTGCCATGCCGTTTTGACTAATATAGTCTTGTAGAACTTTGTTCTTCGTTCTCAATATTGCTTTGGCTATTCAAAGTCAACTGAGATTCTTAGCATAGATTTTCTCAGATATTGTCAAGAATCTTGCCTACAATTTTACTTTAATTTCTTTGAAACCCGGGAAACAGGAAGAAATTTGGCCTTTATCAAGAAGGGTACCTAATTAAATATGGCCTATGTGAGCAGATGCTGTATAGTATGCTTTTCTTGATGTCTCTATGTGTATGAATTGGGAAAAGTCTTATCTCTCTAGGCCTCAGTTTCCTAAATGGGGAGTTTGAGTTGCTCATATATAATGTTCCTCTGGTTCTCACAGTATGAATCTAGCTTCTCCTGTAAAACTTAGTTGACTCAGAAATATATTCTAAAGCTAATGTATCTTCTAATGAATCTTTTGATGAGAATAGCAGAGGTCTGATTTCACTTCTCAAACTCTTGAATCATTGTTACATTGAACAACCAATGACTCATGGGACATAATCATAAAGCCACATAATCTATGTCACCCATTCTCCTTTAAATGTATCCTGTGGGACCACTTCATCCCAGTCCATGAATAAAATTTAGGACAAATCTTGACTTTTCTAGCTCCTTTCAGGTAACAAAACATTCTCTAGTCAATGATTAATATGTCCAGGTCAGTATGATAATCGAACTTTAAATTTCACTCAAAAATATAATTACTCCCCATTTCCAGCTCAGGGCTCCTTTGCCCAGTTGCCTGCAGCAGTAAAGGAGGGTATGGCTAGCTTCTCTCCATCCCCTGCCCAGCCTTGTGTTTTGCCTTCTCCCATATCTGGATAATAATGATTTTGAATCCTTCATGATCAGAGTCGGAGAAGGAGGAGAGGCAAGAAGTAGGAGAGTTTTTACTTGACTAATCCTGCTGTGAGTTAACATTATGCTCCCTCATTCTGGCAGGTGTTTAAAGCTGATTCTTCATCCTGTGAGCTCTTACATGGGTCCTTTGGTGAGTCTACCATCTCTCACCTGCACTTTTCCTTGACATGGACAAATGTAACTTCTCTGGCAGGTCACTTACAGTTCCTTCCACAGCCTCAAGGCATCTGCAGGTAAATCTCTAACTTCTTTCTACTGAGGCCCCCTTGTGCCTCCAGAGGGTCTTGTGGAAAGGATCTAAAATTACCTCACTTTACATCTCTCTTCTGATGGCCAGCACCTGGTCCCTGAAAACATTCACATTCTTTACCCAAACAAACTGTGGGCATGCAGGGCAATCCCGGCAGGCAGCTCTCCTTTGCTCTGCCATCAGAGCAGCCAGACTTTTAGATTTCTGATGAGAATTAAACAATAATCCATTGTGTCTTGCCAGTTCCAGGGACACATATCAAGCTATTTACATAGTCACATTGAAACTCTTGGGAACATAATGGACAGTTCTCACCAGTTCTCTCTCTCTCTCTCTCTCTCACACACTCTCTCTCGCGCGCGCGCTCTCTCTCTGTCTGTCTCTTTCTTTCTTCCTATCTAAAATTTTTATTATTTACAATTCCTTTTGCAGGCTAGATATGGTGGTCATCTGTAAGTGTAAAACTGGCTTCTCACCATCCCTTTTTATCAGATCTAAACACTTCACTCTAATATGTGGTATCTATTGCCTTGCAGCCTCAGCCTAAAAGAAAACTAAAATAGTTCATTTTAACATCCTGTCCTGGGAGCCCTTCTTCAGCTGTCCTTAAGTGGTCATTGAGGAGCCTTGTCTTGGTTTCTACCTTATTCTCTTCCCTTCCAAGCTCACCATGCTGGATGAAGTTCCAGTCTTCTCCCTGGAGTAGAGTAGCTGCCTCCTTCTTCCCCTGACTGAACAGGTATTTCTACCCGAAAGCCGATGTCTTTCCTAGTTGGCTCGGCTTTGGATGTAATGACTCCCAAATGTCTTCGCGAGCCCTTCCCTGGCCCATGGCTGCTTTGAAAACCTGAATTGCTCTAAGTCAACCACCCTTGTGGAAACTGTTCCTCATGCCTTAGGTGTTGCAGAATATAGAGTGCTGTGTGTTTCATGCATCTGGGAGCCTCAGGGAAGATAGAGGAAGCACCATGGCTCAGTATGCTCTGAGCAGCCCACTTGCCATATCTGTCCCACCAATCTGCCATGGGGCCTAAAATGACATCATTAGAGAGTTTGCCTTTAGATTGAGACATTGTTTCTTTAGGATATCCTTGTCAAAATTCCCTTAAAGAGTAGCAGATCAAATTATCATCACTTTAGATGAGGAATTAGTTTATCGCCTTCTTTCCCACCAGTATGGCAAGAAAGACATGAGAAAGATAAGGGAAAAGGAATGGAGGTCTGTGTTGATTTTAGGCTTCATATTCATTCATAGCACCACATCACTGCTAAATAGCTCATTTGAACCAGGCCCTGCTCTGCCCTGACATTGTTCAGTAGTGCCACACAGTTAGAGGGCTTGTCATTTAAGCACTTTCAGAAGACAGTTAATCGGACAATAAAGAAATGCGAAGCCATGACACATAAGCGACTGTCAAAGAAATTATGATGTTTGTGTAAGACATAATTTTCTGTTCCAGTATATACAGGTCATGTGGATTTGTTCTCTGTGGGCCTGAAGGTAGATTGAATTAAATCTAAGTTCTTGCCAATCAAACTCTAGTCAGGAGCATGGTCATCTCTTGTGAAAGGCAAAAGCTTAGCAGCCCTCTCACACTCTATCAACAGATCCCAGGTGTTTTGAAGATGCATTAAAATTTGCAAAGTGTGGATTTAAGAAATACTCTCTTAGGTAGGGAATTTGACAGCTGAATAACCAGGTGGAACTCCAAGAAGACAGCTCTTTGAGGAGTCAGGTGGAGTTGGCATTGTAAAGAACATTGAAAAGTCAAAGCCATTTCGAAGTGGAAAGGGCTGCTTGGGTGGTAGTGATCTCCTCATTATTGGTGAAAAGTGTAGGTGTCCACTTGTCCATTAGGGGGAGATCTGCTAACCCAGAGGAGTGGAAGCAAGATGTCCTTTCTGGTTCCTTCCAGGCTGAGAGCCACTGCTGGAGGTGGCAAAGACAGCCCTGGATAGCAGGGGCTCAGGGTGCCCCAGGAACCCCAGTGACAGCGCCTTCAGAGGTGAAGGTGACACCGAGGCAGAGGGGCTCATGTGAGAGCAGAGAAAAGGCTTCTTCCAAATTTCTTTCTCCCATCTTTGAAATGTAAATTCTTTTGCCAAGTGATCTTTCTCCTACGTGGAAAACCAGGCTTCAGACCTACTTAGCTGCCTGGATTCAGTTGGGAAGTTAAGAGTTCTTAGCTTGAGACCAGAAACCTTAGTCATTTTCTTCCAATTCTATTAACTGATAGCCATACATGGTTTGTGTTTTAGGAAGTAGAGCAGCTGTCTAGGTGCTTTAGAAGAATGGAGGCAGAAACATGGATTCAATAACATTTGTGGTTCTATCAGAAGTCATGAGATGATCATGGGGAAATTTTTACCTTACCTTTGAAAATTGGAAAAAAGAGATATCAATTATAAATAAGCTTCAGCCAGTGCTTCTCAAACTTTAATGTGCTCAGGAACCACCTGGGCATCTTGTTAAAAAGCAGGTTCTGGCTCCATAGTACTGGTGTGGGGCCTGAGTGTCTGCGTTTCTAGCAGATGCCCAGGTGATGTCAGTGCTGCTGCTGGTCGGGGACCACGGTTTGAGTGATAAGTGTGGGCTGACAGAATCTGCTCACGTAGGGAAATTTATTTCAGGTTTTCAGTAAAATAAGTCCACCTGTGCTAGGACGATGCCTCCCCTGTACAAGCATTACCACTGAAGGTGATGCAATGTCCTGTGGAGATGTCCATGAGCTGGAGAAGAGAGGGTTGCGAGGGAGCAGAGTGGTCAGGCAAGGTGGCACATGTGCAAATCCAGGTGAGAAAGAGGAGGTTTACAGGGCTGGGAGGAGAGTGAGAGAAAGGGAAGAATGACAGCAGGCGAACTTCTCAGTGTGGACTGGCCACCACCTGCAGCAGGATCTCTGTTCTCCCAAACCCTTGTTTACGCATCCACAGTGGCACTTAATTCTGCCTATATTGCCTGAATCTGGGTCCAGATCTCATCTCCCTGCTAGGTAGACTTGGGGGCAGGGCCATGCAGTTCCCAGCAGAACCTGAAACATAAAGAGTCTGCAGTCAATATTTACCGACTTGAATTCTATGCAGCACAACAGACCAAGAGTCCGCTTACCAAGAGTAGTGAGTCTTCTTTGGAAACCACAAGTGTGACAGCTGAACTCTTCTGCAAGATCTAACCGTAAAGATGGTTTCCTGCCTTTTGAAGGTTTAACATGATGGGAACAAATTGTTTACTTTATGTTGAGCAACTTTTTTGATACACGAATGGTAGCGAGTAGGAGATGAGGAAGCACATTTATTCTTGAGGCTTGATGTTTTCTTCCTTGACTGGTGGTGTCTGAGCCAGGCACCAGAAGACTATTGGAGTAATAGACACTCCCAGTGTGTTTCATTATGGTTGAAACTATACACCCAGCATTTAAAAATCAAATCTGCTTTTTCCGTTGAACTACAATTTGTTTAATATCATAGCTCTACAGAGAATGACTATGCAGAGAATATCTATCTTTCCAAAAGATTGGTTATTCCTGAAAAGAAATAGAGTTTATCCAGTGGCATGAGTTCCTTGATATAGAAACATTCATTTGGTCCATCAACAGACATTCATTGAGCTTCCCCTATTTGTGATGCACTAAGGCCCACAGAGCTGAGGCCACTTGTTCAGAGCCACACAGAAAGGCAGCAGCAGGGAGGACACTGAGCCCAGGTCTTCTCCTCTCTGGCCCTTTGCTCTTCCTCCCAAGCCCATCTGTCCATCGGGCCCTAACCTCTTGCTGGGTGGGGTATGCATCCTGTTTCCCAGCTCAGAAGCATGACTCACAAAATGGATGTTCACGAGTGGTTTGTGGTATACCCATGTCACTTCTAGCAAAGATGTAAACAAACAAGACAACTCCCGACCCCCACTTAGCAAAATCTAGGTGGAAACTGCACTCCCATTAAGTTGATTCTCTGTTCTCCTGGAGTTCCTATCTGGGCCCCATGGAGCATTTAGTTCTTGTGCTTGTGCTCCTGCTACGTTGTTGCTGGGTGACATACACAGGGCAGGCAGAGCCCATCACTCTTGACACCAGGAGAAATTTCTCCCTCTACAAAATACAAAGTGGCCTACTCTACCAGATATAAGGTATAATTTTTTCTGATATTTTAATATTTATTTATTTACTTATTTATTTAATAAACAACAGAAATTTATTTCTCACAGTTCAGTTCTGGAGGCTGAAAATCCGAGACAGGGCATCAGCGTGGTTGAGTGAAGGTCCTCTTCCAGCTTCCAGGCTTCTCCCTGTATCCTCACACTGCAGAAAGGGTTGATCTGATATTTTAAATAATATATGAAATGGTAGAGTTTAAAGAGAAATGAAGGAAGGCACATTACTTTTTGCAGCTGCTTGTCTCCCGCTGTAGGCCAATGACTGAAATATCACAGAGCTGTGTTTGTGCTGTCACAGCCATGAGCCATGTGAACAAAATGAGAGCCGTCTGGTTCTCAAGCCAGGTGTTGGAAAGGGGGTCATTTGGAAGGAGAACAAGGTATCAGTGTCAAGTTCAGGTCTTAAGAATCCTCGCAGAAAGTTTTGATGGAAAGGTTAAGAGTGTCCAAAGTTTTGCAGCAAATGTTTAGGCGTTCATATATTTTCAGACAGACAGGTCTGGGAGAAGCCCAGCCGGAGCTCCTAGTGTTGAATAGGGAACGTTTGCCAGTGCAGGATTCTTAATCTGAGTTCTGCCTGTGTGCCAATGTGATTCATTTAGGAAAAGCTATTTGTTATATTTTCAATTATATCATTCAGTAATTTATTGCATTATAAGGCTTAGGTTCTCTTTCACGTTAAATGAATTAATAAATGCATGTTCCAATTAAGTTGTTAGAACCTCCCAAGGTACGCTGTATATAGGACAAATAGCATATTAAATCATGTCGACCAATTTGATAATACTTTAATAGAAAATGTCTATATTGAAACACAACAAAAAGAAATTAAGATAACACTCCTCTTATTCAAGATCACAAATAAAGCCAGATTGAAGATCTCAATGCCTAAGACTTAAAGAACAGAATGATGAGGATGTTTAATGCCCACGAGGCTCTCGACTGTTTGGGAGAGCTTCCCTATGCGGGAGTGTGGAGGAGAAAAAGACCCGCAGAGAAAAAGGCCATGGTGGACAATTTTTTCCTACAGGGCTGGTCTCGGGAATGCTCTGAAAGACACTCCTACCTCGGTCTCATTCCTTCTGTTTGAATAAAAAAATCCACTGAAAATCTGCTCTTTTGTTCCATTAGGCTAACTGTCTTTTATGTGACATCCCCACTCTTCAGTCCCCCATGAGTCACTCTCCAACTGGCCAGATGATGCTGGGGACTCCTGGGTCAGCTACAGAAGGCCTCTGTGTCTCTGGCAGGCCTGTCCAGAGAAGCTCCTGCCTATGATGGAAGAGGAGAGGTAGGGGATGGGCCATACCTCTAAGAAGATCCAAGGACACGGTGACTAAGTTCTCTGATTTATATGTCAGAACACAGAAAGCACAGGACTAATGGAAGCAAAGGACCAAGTATATGAGACGTGGCCATTCCCAAGCTTCCAGGGCCCACAAGGAGCTGTAATTAGAGATGCTCTCCAGCCCTCTGTGTTGTTCCCCTGGACTGATACCATGAACCCCTGTGGTGGGTCTAAGGTAATATCTGCAGGTTATCCACACCAGTGTCTGTTGGCCATGTATCAGGACAAGTATTAAAATGGCAAACCATGCCAAGAGGAATTAAAGCAACTTAGGGACCCAGTAGGCTTCTAAGATAAACTTCATGAACTCTCCTATTAGTGGGCAGTTTCTGGGCCTCAGATATAAACAGTAATCCCTTTGTTGAAAATAATCCTGTAAATTTCCTGGTAGAGAATTGGACAGATATTCCACAGCAGATACATCATAGCTGCTACTGAATTAGTAATTACAGCTTCCAATCTGGATATGCAGAGTATGAAGAAAGAAAGGAATCCCCTTTCCCCATCTGTTTTTATCTACTGCTGTGTGACAAATTACCTCAAAACTTGGTGGTTTAAAATAACATTTATTGTCTCATAGTTTCTGTGAGTCAGGAGTTCAGGCGCAGCTTAACTGAGCCCTCTGGCCCTGGGTCTCCCCTAAGATTGTGCATATCTCAAAGCTCAACTAGGGAAGAATCCACTTCTTAGCTCATTCATGGGGTTGTTGGCAAGATTCAGTTTCCCACAAGCTGTTGGTTCCTTGTCATGTAGGCCTCTCCTCAGAGCACCTCACAACATGGCAGCTTGCTTCATGAGTGTGAGGAATACTGAAAGGCACCGTGAGCCTTCCTAAAAGTCAAGATGCCCATTTAGAACCAAACTTATAAGGTGTCCTCTCTTCCAGGGACTCCAATATTTTCCTGATTAGAGACCACGTTTAATTTCCCCAAAGTTCTGTGAAAGACCCCAAAGTGTGGGGGCTATTGAGGACACAGGGCATGTCTGTGAAAAGTCTCCTCCATCTTCACCCTTCCCCACCTCTTGGGAGTTCTTGAGCCTTGAGGTAGCGGCTTGGCAAAGCTTCAAGAAACAGGATGGTCATGAAACCTGCTCTGCTCTAGAGACTAGAAGGCATTCATTATTCCAACCTGCTGACTTCAGGCAAAATTGCCTTTGGGCAAAATTTCCACAGGAGGAAACCAACCCATAGGCTTAGAACAAAGTCTTAGGCAAACCAGAAACATCAGGGAGCACAAAAGAAGTTCAGGTGGCAGGCACTAAAATTATGTGCATCTCATTAGGGGAGAAAAGATATAAATGTGCTTAAATGGATCAGAAGGGAGTCATGAGGTTGATTCTGAGGGCTGAGTGATCTGAACTTAGAGACAAGCTTAAAGAGAAAATCTATACTGGCCAGAGACCAAGTTAATGGAAAATTTAATTGAACCGAATGAAATGCTAAGCTTCATAGGTGGTGTGGCCTGGTGCCCTTTGAACCAGGAAGGCTGAGACCAGAGGCCACAGAGGGCCCTCAGGGAAAACATGATGAGCTTATCTGATTGAGAACAAGGGGCGGGGCTGCCTAAGAAAAGAAAATCTGCAAACCTCTACAGGAACCTCAGTGAAAGGCAGCTCGAGGACAGAGAGGAAATCTGCAGGTTTCTAACACCAAGAAGTCCCTTAGAGGTCTCTCTGCCTCCCACAGTACCGAGCAGGTGCTGGGCATCAAGCAGTGCCTGAGAGGAGCGTGCGTGAGACTGCCTAGTGGCAGAGACCCTGCTACGTACGCAAGGTAGGAAAAAATGCCCTGTGTCCCTGTGCCGCTCTGCTGGGGACTTGCTACTGTTTCCTGGGGCCTTCTTCCTCCTGCCTGCTTCCTCCTTTTGCGTCTATCCTTGCAGGTCTCTTTCTCCACATTCCAGAGCTTACTGACTGTGCCCCTCACCTGGTGAAGCACTGTGTAATAGTTCTTCCAGAGCTATTCCAATCGCAGTGATATCGGGCCACCTGTATTATTTTCTTCTCTAATCTGGGTTTCCAGGCTGGGGGTTTTTGGTGCTGCCGTCTCTTTAAGCAGCTGAGCCATTCACACAGGAGCCCTCTGGATGCTGACCCAGTGGTTTGATCTTCTTGTCAGCCTGGGCAGGGTGATGTGGCCTGCTGGGCTTTGCAGACCCGCTGGCAGTGGGTCCCGAGAAAGACACAGGCTATCAGCCTGGGGGAAGGTGGCAGTGATGATTGTAAAAAGGGTTCACTCTTTGCAATTGGGGGGTTATGACTGATGTGGG
>NW_006494612.1:3954259-3996791 GCF_000325575.1 Pteropus alecto | reverse complement strand
GAGGGAGATGTGTGTGTGTGTGTGTGTGTGTGTGTGTGTGAGAGAGAGAGAGAGAGAGAGAGAGAGAGAGAGAGCGAGAGAGAGAGATGTGGGGAGAGAGAGAAAAAGACCGTTTACTACTGGAAAAGAATAGTGTCTAAAGCTCTGGAATTTGGGAGTTATTATTGCATGAATAGATATTATTTGAGAATAATTTTGCAGATGGTGGTATTGTTGCTTTTTAGGGTACTTGGTTAGAGAATTCAAGTAAAGTGCCAGTTTAAATTTTTTAAATAAAATAAATAGTCCAAGTTCACTTAACTGTGAGCAGTTAGGTCTTGTGTCCTAAATGACAAATGGCAATTAATCAACGCCAGTCTGAACTGAAACTTGGTCAAGAGTGTCTGTGGTTTTATCCACGTGGGCCCCTTTTTCCTCTCCACCTGCTCTCAATGCTTTGGGAATTTTTCTTTCTCTTTCTGGGTCTTGGCTTTCTTCTTCCTGTCTGTCTGCCTCTTCCTGCTTTTCTCTAGAGGCTCTCTACATTCCAGGTGCTTGCGCCTGACCCTCTAGAACTGTAGCAAGAATGGGTTGCACCGGGCTTCCTAAAAGCCTCTGCAGAGGCCTCTGCAGGGATGAGGGAGGAGGGGGAATTCACACACTCCTGATCCTGGAATTTGCTCCCCAAAAAGTGAGGCTTAGACATGTTTCAGATTCAGAAGCAAAGGGCTAACCCTTGAGGCTAGAGTGGGTTTGAACTCTTCTAGGGTGTCCTGTGGCCTCACTCATGGTTAGGCTTTATACAGCGGTCGAGGGAAACCATAGTCTAGATTAACCATTGTGAAGAAGGAACGTTGGGCTCCCCTGAAAGTTACCTTTGATCAGGTGGCAGGCTTCTTTCAAATGTGCCATTTGTGCATTTGCCTTTCTATTTCAGCATGCTCGGGTGATCGTACAAAAGCAGATTATTTCTTTTTCTAGAGAAAAGATTTAATGATTTACAAGCGGCATCCTTAGTCTCTAGGATAGGGCAGGGAGTTATAGAAGAGAGGTACATAAAATGCCTCTTTTTTACCCCACTTTGCTGAGCTAGTGGTCTCCACAGTGATTAAATGGCCTTAAGTAGAGGTTGGGTCATATCCTCTTGTTTAATGAGAGGTGTCAGGGTAACAGGACTGCTCAATTCAGATGAGAAGGGATTTTCTAAGAATCCAAGAGAAAAGGACCATGAACGACTTAACCTGTCAGCCCTGTGGTTTGCTGGATGGAGTCTGTGAGCAGGGTTTGGATCCGCGCTTGGCATTTATGCCTGGACCATCCCAGGTCCGCTGGCCCCATCTGGTGTTCACTCACCAGTCAGCCACAAAACCATTAAAAAATTTTAGTTCTCTTTACAAGTACAGATTTAGTCTTTTTTTTTTCCCAACTTTAAATAATAGTTTTAGGTAACAAACAATCCACGTGTCCCATTTTTTAAAATTCTTAAGCTACTAGAAGTTCTGCATAGCTGTAATTCAACTACCTGTATGTTGGATGACTTCATGGTTTTAAATAGTATAAAGAGTGTGTATCCAGTAGTCATTTTTTTCACTAAAGCAAGAGGAACTGGAGTTAGATGTAAGGAAGAACTTTCAGGCAATGAGATTTGTAGCAAAATGACCTAATCTGTGACAGAAATTATAAAATGTCTTTGGGGAGGCTTTTAAATAAGAGGTTCAATTATATTTACCTTATTTTCCTCTCTAGATATTTACCTTATTTTCATCTCTAGATATGCCTGAAAAGAGGGGTAGGGGCTACCTCAATGCATTCCTGTGTTAATATAGCACATTTGCAATTTTTACTATGTCTCACTAACACCTATAGAAGCATTTACTCAAGATATTCCTTTCAATGGATTCATTTCTTTTAACTTTAGCCTTTACTCATCTTAAGCAATGATGGTATCAGTGGAATCATAATTTGATGGGCTAATTATATTTTACCGATGTGCACTAAAATAGGTGACTATAAAAAAATAATGTCCACCTGTTGTTGTGTCTTCCAAAAAGATATATGTTCAAGTCCTAACCTCCAGTGCCTGTGAATGAGACCTTCTTTGGTAATAGGGTCTTTGCAGATGTAATTGAGCTAAAATGAGGTCATGCTGGATTATGGGCCCTAATCCAATGACAGGTGCCCTTATAAGAAGATGGAAATTTGGACCCAGTCACAGACACACAGGGAGAGTGCCATGTGATGGTGGAGGCAAAGACTGGAAGGATGTGTCTACAGCGAAGGAACATCAAGGATCATCGGCAACCACCAGAAACTAGGAAGACACAAGAAAGGACCCTCCCCTGGAGCCTTTGGAGAGAGCATGGCTCTGCTGACACTTTGATTTCAGACTTCTTGCCTCCAGATTATGAGAGAATATATTTCTGTTGTTTCAAGTTACCAAGTTTGTGGTAATTTCTGCAGCCTTAGGAAATGAATACACCAAAGTACCACCTAAAATCAGCTTGGGAACATGCTGGCTGGGTGTTCCATGAAGGTCCTTTTCAGTTCTGTGGTCGAACAAGGAAGGCCTTCATCGTATCAGCCATTTTTATACTCCGCTATGATGTGAGCGTCAGCTCCCCTATTTATAAAGGCGAGGAAAGTTTGTTTTAATCAGGTTTGAGCAGATGCATCTCATCAATTGTGAACGGCACCCTGGTGTGTGCACCTGGCTGTGCTGTTCACTCCAGGCTTCCTGGGAGCCACGGGCTGTGCGGAGCCATGGCTGGGGTTTGGTGGCGTCTCCGTGGTTGTCCACCTGCCCGACTTCAGAACCGCTGGTGCATTTTTTGCTGGGTAGAGAACTTGATGTTCTCTTGAGTCAGTTTTACTTTCTAATGAGTTCATTTGGATCATAGCCCAGAAGCTGACTTATTACCTTTGATCTCATCCATGGTCGTCGCAGTTTTTAAACCAATAACGTCCAAGCTCCCTTGTTTCCCATTTCCACAGTGTCATAGGAGAACAATCTTCCATCCGTATCTGTATTTTCCAACGATCATACAGATTAGTGAATTATCAGCATTCTCTATCTTAAACAATCAGAATTATGTGGACATATTTAATTTGGATTTAAAATATTTAATAAACAGAATAAATGTTGTAGTCAAATCTTTTTTTTATTTTTTTATCATGCATCTACATGAAGAATGTATATTTAGTCCTTTATAATCTGAATTGTAATGCATATTCTGCCTAACAGCTGCCTCACTGCTAAACCGGCCCAAATGAGTGCTGTCTGTATACCAGACACTGAGTAGTTTCCTCACATTTACCAAAGCACCTGACACTGGAGACACAAAAGATTAGTGTCCAAGACTATGCGTACTTTCCAATAAAGGGAATGTAATGACAGCCTTGTCGCTTGCTGGCTTAGAATGGTGCTGACCCGTAGTAGGTGCTCAATAAGTGTTAGTTTTTCTCTCCTTCATTTCCTTCAGGAAGCAGCCTAGTATATAGTTCTGTAGCCCGGTCCTTTTTAGAACCTTCCTACTGATATCTTCTGACCCAGAGTAGAGGCCATCAAGGCACAGGTGTAGTGTTCCAGGTTCCTGAAGACATCTTGCAGCACTCCATTTGCTACAAAGCATGAGGCACAGAGCATGCTCGCCCTTAGGCTGCTCAGCTCACTTGTGGCCTAGTGGCCAAAGCAGTGTTTGTCCGACTTGACTACAACACCTTCGAGAACATGTTCACACCTAACACGGGACTTCTGCAATGACTTTTTAAAATAGCTTTATTGAGATATGATTCATATATCATCTAATTCACTCATTTAAACTGAACAGTTCAACAGTTTTTAGTATATTCACAGGTATGTGCAATCATCACACCCTTTAGCTAGCACCCTCTATCCCATCAACCCCCATGCCCTAAGCAACCACTAATCTACTTTTTGTCTCTATAGATTTGCTTATCCTGGACATTTCATATGAATGGAATCACTTAATGCATGGTCTTTTGTGGCTGGCTTCTTTCACTTAGCATAGTATTTCTAAGGCTCATTCACGCTATAGTATTATCAGTCTTTCATTTTTTTTTTAATGCCTGAATAATATTCCATTGTATGGACATCCCACATTTTGTTTATCATCAGTTAATAACCGTTTGGATTGTTTCCACCTTTTGGCTATTATGAATAGTGCTTTTGTAAACATTCATGTATAAAATTTTTGTGGACGTGTGTTTTCATTTCTCTTGTATAGACCTAGGAGTGGAATTGCTGGGTCATATGGTAACTATTTTTAACCATTTGAGGAAAAGCCAGACTGTTTTCCAAAGAGGCTGCACTATTTTACATTCCCGCCAGCAGTGTCTGAGGGTTCCAATTTCTCTACAGCATCACCAACACTTCTTAATACCTGATTTTTTTATTATAACCATTCAAGTGAGTGTGAAGTGGTATCTCACTGTGGTTTCGATTTGCATTTCCCAATGACTAGTGATGTGGAATATGTTTTCATGTGCTTATTGGCCACTTGTATATCTTCAACAGCCTGTAAGAGCTGTAAGTACAGAAAGTCCTGATTCACTTGATGGGGAGCAAGCTGTGGATGAGGTTGGCTGATTCTTCAGGTCCTCTACTCCCCCTGCACTTTAGATTGGCTCTTTATCTCATCTGCAGGGTTTGGGGAGGATCATGGCACTGTCCAGATCATCACTTGTGTCCCCAGTTTGTTAACTTTGGTGGAAGGTTAATGCCTGCATGTGTTTGGGACTAAAAGTCTGGGGAGCAAGCAGAATCTCACCTGGTCACCACCCAGGCCAAAGTCTTCTAACTCGGGGACATTGTGACTCCTGCTTGATCTGTCCCAAGAATCTCAGTCCACATGAGGAAGGCAGTGTTGGTAGGCAAGAGAAGAGGGAGCAGGGAGATACAGACAAGCCAGCAGAGCCTGTCAGAGGGGCACATCTCCCAATCCCTACTAGAACACGCTTCGTTGGTGAGGCAGGTGTTTTAGTTGGCCGAGAGGCCGAGCTATTTGGGATTATGCAGTGAGGTCCATTCCTCCTCAGCTCCCATCCCCACAGATAGTGGCATCCGTAATGCCAGGAAATACCAAGACTGAGCACCGGGTGGCTCCTCGAACTGCTTTCTGATCTCTGCTTCTCTGCTTTGCCTTCTTGCTTAGCAAAAACGGTCATCACTGAGGAGTGTCTGGTGACCCCTGTGGGCATGAATCGCTACAGCATGGACCCCTCCGCCTCCACCTTTACTCACAGGGGCTCCTTGCCTACCATCTCCTCGCTGTACTGCAAGAGGCAGAACTCTGGAGACGGCCACCTTGGGGGAAGCCCAGCCACCACACCCAGTGGTCCCCGCACCAGCCCCATGTCCTCTGGAGGCCCCTCGGCACCTGGCCTAAGGCCCCCAGGCTCCAGCCCCAAGAGAAACGGGACCTCTCTTGAAGGAAACAGATGTGGTAATGTAACGCATGCACTGGCTTCCTTGTGACTTTACCTCCTCTGCCCGTACCCTGGGACCACGGCGTGCAGCGGGAGGAGGGGACTGTGGCTGTTTGAACATGGAAACACTGAGAAAATTAAGTTCCCATGAAATTCTTCATGGATTTTTGTTGTTCATGAAGGCAGCTGATGTCAGCCTTTGACAATAAGCAACAAAAATAACAAAAATGGTGTATTAGAGTAGGCTGGGCTGTAGTCATAAGTAAATTCCAAAATGTAGGGTGGCGCAAATGCGATAGAAGTTTATCTTTGTTCAGAGTCCAAGGTGAGTGTTCCCAGTGGGGGTGCATCCCAGTTTAAGGACCCAGGCTCTGTCCATTTTGTGGCTCTGCTGTCCCTTAGGCTTCCATGCACCAGCACAAAGGGAAAGCGTGGGTGGAGAAGGCACACACACACCCCTAGAGCCAGGGAGCGATTCGTGTCACATCCTCTCACATGCCTTTGCCAAGAGCTGGCCATTTGGCAAACTTAACTCCAAGGGAGCCTGAGAGGTGTAGACCAGCTCTCTGCCAGGACAAAGAAGAACCACATGTTGGTAAAGAGTTTTCTTTCACATAGTGAGTGACACTTACAGGACACAAATATAGAGGCAGAACCACAGTTATGCAAAATTTCCACAGTGTTGGTTGTAATCCCACTTCTGTCTCACCCGTTACAGATAGTTTGTTGGGATGTAATGTATAACAGTGTTGTCATTCTAAGGATAGCTTGGTGTCCATTTTGGTTTTGCCTTTTTAAAAACAAACAAACAAACAAAAAAAAACGTTTTCAAGCTTTAGTAGTTTGTAAGTGAATAGAGGCCGTAATAGCATCATGGATAATCACACGGATAGCAGAGCTGAATGATCTAGGCTAGAATCCTGGATATGCCACTTCCTGACTGTGTGACCTTTTGCAAGTCTGAACTCTGTGCCTCAGTTTCCTCACTTGTGAAATTGGAATAATACTACCTACCTCATAGGTTTTTGGAAGGATTAAATAAGTTCATATGTATATTTAGTACAGTAAATAAGTTCATATGTGAATTTAGGCCTAGGGCATAGTAAGAGCTCAATAAATGTTAGAATCACAGATCATGTGAACACGATAAAAGAAAATAAAAGAAAAACTTGATTAAAATCTAAGGATTGGTCAGGTTCTCTTCTATCTCCCATCTCCCTCACCTAACAGTGTCTCAAAAATTCTTTTAATAGAAACAATGGAAACAACAGTGTTTCAAACTAGCTGATGTTGCCCAGGTTGTGGGATAGCCTGGGTACCTCGACTACTTTGCACATAGCCTTGTTTCTAGGAGGGATGCATTCTCTGGGGATCAGGTCACTAAGAGGAGGTAAAGATGTCTGCCCTCCCTTTGCCTTCACCCCCATACTTCCCACCCCAATTCCAGCTGCCAGAGAGGCTGAGAAGGCCAAAGAGACTTACAGACAGCCTGAGGTAGGACACTGAGGAGTCCCCTTTGAAAACTGATAGTCTTCCCTTCAAGAGGCTTCTTGTTAGGCTTCAACCCCAATCCATATATTTGCTTGATTCTTAAAATACTCTTGAGAAACAAAATGAAGAAAATGAGGTCCATAGAGAATGATCAGGGTCAGGACAGGGCCAAACGCCTGGCCATTGACTCTTCATTCAGTGAGCTTTGTATATGGACAGGCTTTCAGATGTGTGAGAAGCTAACTCTCTTAGTGTTGCACGGGACAGTCTGTAGTGTGAAGGGACCGTGCAGTGTCATAGGTGTAAGGGACTTTAGAGATCCTTCCCTACTCCCTGTTTCACATCTGAGAAGCACAAAGATGCTCACATAGCTGGTGGGTGGTAGGGGTTTCATTCCATTCTTCATACGGCTCTATCGTTAGCTAAAATGTTTTCCCTGAATTATGAATACTCAAAAGGAAATTATGCATGTGCTTGTGGGTATGTGTGAGACAGAGAGAGACTCGGAGACAACAGTACTAGTACCTGTGCTGTGAAAATGTCTAGGATTCCTTTAAATCCTGATTCATAGTCATTCTACTTCTGGAGAATGTGAAAAATGACAAAAACTATCTTTAATTACACATCCATTCCAAACTGGGTTTCGCTTTTTACGTGTCTCTGGCATCTCCCAGTGAATGGACATGACCATCCATACACAAAGTTCTCCACGCTGGAGAAATCTGCCTTTGTAAAGGCATTTGGCAAAGCGCTTTGCCTGCTCTGTTCCTTTAGGAGCAAGATTTTTTCACATCGGTCACGTCTTACCAATGTCCAATCACATCTGCATGGCCTGACTGTCAGTCTAGACCCGTCTGTCTTCCTGACACCAGAGCAGTTGGAGGAGGGGAAGGGGGCTAGTGTAGTTATTACCTCTGTAAGCAGGGACCACTGCAAAGCCTTTACAAACCTACCACTGGGAAGTTCCATTTCTCTTCCTTCTTGAGCAACTCCCAAGGTGTGACAGGCTTCCTGCTGCTCTCTGTCTTGTATGACTAAAAAGCCGCCACCCCCACCCCAGAGAGGTTCTTGAGCCTGGCCCAGCTGCTGCTTTCCAGCCTGGAAAAGTGAAAGATGCCCTCAGCAAGCACCAGGGACCAGAGGCAGAGCCACTTTCTCTCCACGGCCGTCACCTGGAGCACCTCCTCTGTAAAGACAAGCCTCCCCGCTTGCTTAGCCCAACACCTGGGCTGAGATGGTGGAAAAACAGTTCCCTGACCTTGCTCGAAGGAACTTAGGCTCCCACGGACGAGGCTGTGAATCAGTCTGGTATTTTTCCTTCCTATCGAATACAGAAAATTAGGTGTGACCTCTGCTCTGATCACTCTAATATCATTCTTGGCACTGAAGACTCCCAGCCTTTGTAATCAGAGAATCTATTATCACCCTGATTAATGCCGAAGCTTAGATGGGCAGGATCCAGAAGCAAACGTGGTTTCCGTGATGCCTCGTCCTCATGTTGAGTGCAGTGAAATCATCTCTAATAAGCATGCATCAGCATTCAGATGGCTCCAGGGGGCTTTAACGGTTTCCCGGCAAAATGCCCGTGCCAAAGCACCTTAGGGGACCCTTCCAGGTCTAACGAGGAAAAGGCGGGGAAAATCTCAAAGTAAATCCAGTTCTCAGCCAAACCATTATGTATCTAAGATAGACTCGGAAATGTGATGCTGTACAATTCTCAGCACTAATGGAGAATTGAGTACTTCTCAAACACATTAAAAAGAGGAAAAAAGAGACAGCAGAAGACCACTGCACCCTGAGATTAGAGAAGGGACATAGAAGTGAAGGCCTCTCCACTTCTAATTCAGGATTATAATGTGGGGAAGCATCTCCATTGTTCAGACTTTTTCTGGCCTGAAAACAGGATTAAGGATTAGCACGCAAGGCTTTTGTATAAGTTATTTATACTGTTTCTGCAAAGTATATTGACTTATTTTACAATGATCGAGCCCATATTTACAAATACACTTACTTAGAACCACGGAGGAGTCAATAATCATAAACCCGGTAATGAGAGGATCCCATTTTTCACCAAACATTTTGTCCAGGACTTGGTACAGAAGAAAAGCTCGGTAGATGTTTGTGGAATGGATTGGGGTGGGAGCGGGGGCAGGGAAAGATGAAAAAGATTATCCTCTAGAAATTAAAATCTCACTGGAGGTTACAGACAAGTATATGCATAATTGTAATAGAAGGTAGACTGTGGAAAGCACTTTAATAGAAGAACAAACAAAGATTTGGGGGTTAACGGTGAAGGAAGGTGATGTCTAGATGGCAGGACACAGAAATGCTGTCTAGGGAGGGGTCTCCCTGGGCTCTGATGGCTGGCGGAATTCTGTGGAAAGCAAGGAGTGTAAATGCTTTCTAGAGAGAAGCAAAAGCCCTACCTAAAGGTAAAGAAGGGAAGCTAGGGGGACACTCCATCACAATCAGTGTAAAGCCATTCGCAGTCTTTCTCTGTCGCAGGAGGTCACTCGAGCCACCATCTTGGACTTGAGGGCCGGGTGGGAGCAGGCAGCACAGATAGGCGCTGAGGCCCTCATCCCAGTGTCTAATGGTCTCCTTCTCTGTGCTCACCCATCCAGCCTCAAGCCCTTCTCCAGATGGGCAGGATGCCAGGCGGCCAAGGAGCAGGAACCCCTCCACCTGGACCGTGGAGGATGTGGTCTGGTTTGTGAAAGACGCTGACCCACAGGCTCTGGGGCCTCACGTGGAGCTCTTCAGAAAGCATGTATGCATGTGGTGGGCCTGGGCTGGGAGAGGGTGGGAGGGAGAGGGGAGGCATGGAGGCGGGGTCAGGTTCAGGGAGCTCTGGGCTGTGGAGGGGGAAGCCAGTGGGTCTGGACTAAGCCTCAGGGCACCACTCAAGGGAGGCCAGTTGGAACCACAGACTTCTCAGAACACAACGACCACTTAGTTTTATTTTTAAAGGATATTTGTCCCATATGTTCTGTCATTTTGGCCTATAGTAGGAATACCTGTTTTCCTGCTTACCCGTCCATCTGTCTGTGCATTTGACAAATATTTATAGCATACCTACGATATGCCAAGCAAACTATTAGTGCCTGTTCCTAAGCTGTTTGAGGATTAAATAAGAAAATGCACACAAAGTTTAAGCATAGTGTCTGGCTCATAGATAGCCTCCTATTAGTAGGCATCCTTATAATTATTTAGGAGATTCTGAAATATGTAAAGATAGTAAATGGGGAAAAAAGGTAAGAATTAATACTTTGCTCGCCAAGCTGCTATAACCAATTACCACAAATGTAGTAGCTTAAAACAACACAAATTTATTACCTTATAGTTCAGTGGGTCAGAACTCTGATGAGGGTCTCACTGGGCTGAGTTCATGGTGCCAGCAGGGCTGACATTCTCTGTGGAGGCTCTTGGGAGAATTTTTTTCCTTGCCTTTCCATCTAGATCCACCTCATTTCTTATCTCCCGATCCTTATCCTCAAAACCAATAACATCAAGCCAGGTCCTTCTCAGGCTGCTGACTCTTTAGTTCTTTCTTCTGCTTTCTCCTTCCACTTTTGAGGCCTCTGTGATTACATTGCCCCTTCCCCCAAATAATCCAGGATACTCCCCCTATTATAAGGTCAGCTGATCAGCAGCCTTAATCCCATTTGCAACCATAATTCACTTTTGCCAGGTAAACTAACATACTCACAGGTTTCACAGATTAGGACATAGAAGTACTGGGGGAAGGAAAGGGAACATTCTTCTGCCTTCCACAGTAACCATTATTTTTTTCCTTCCTGTCTCATTTTATTTGGTGATTCTGTTGTAAAAATCCAACTCTCTGATCTGGGGAGGATCCTCATCTAACCCAACACTCACATTTTATTAGGGATATATTTGACCTCACCTAATATCAGGGTCTTGAGAACAAGGACCACAGAGCGGGTTATGATTAGACAGAGCTGGGAGAAGGCTGGCTCTCTTCCAGAGTGATGGGAGATGGTGGAAGTCGGGGGGTGGGGTAAAGAGAGAACATTAGGCAGTGACACCCCTGGGAAAGCCCACAGATGAGATTTTCCCACTCTGCCATTTTGCCAAGAACACGAGGAGTGCGTGACACAGAGTAGATGCTTCATCAATACTGGCTGGAGGACCGGCAAGATGAATGAGAGGGGCCGGTGTCCCTTGTACAGTTATATGAGTCCTGTAACCATGCCTCTTCTCCCCACCTGAGTGCCCCAAATTTCTACCCTTTGTCTCTACAGACCTGAAAACAGCACTAGAGGAGAATGAGAAACCTAGGTTTACCAGATTCATAAATTCGACATACGTTCTGGAAGGTTCCCATTTTCAGAGACAAATGGGAGCAATACCAGGCCCTCAAAGGACCAGCATTCCCTTAGTTGTTCTTTGTGCTAAACCCTGGGATAAAGCGGGTGCATTATTTAGGTGCACCGAGAATTATTGACTGGCCCAGAAAAACACCCCAAATCACTCATAGAGTATAATTTGTAATCTGGTAATCAGCTAAAGATAGGTGGGCTTACCAAGAAAAGAAATAAGAGATTAGAGGGATGGATGGAAGTCACAGCCTTATACCAGCACCTGGAATGGAAAGGGAACCACTAGTTTCAGGGTCTAATGATAACGCTTTGTCTTAGTCAGTTCAGACCACTGTAGCCGATGTACCTGGCTGACTTATGAACAATAGTAATTTATTTCTCAATTCTGGAGGCTAGAAGTCCAAGATCATGGTGCCAGCCTGGTCTGAGTGTAGCGAGAGCCCTCTTCTTGGTTGCAGACTGCCATCTCCTCTTTGTATAAGGACACTAATCCCATTCACGAGTGCTCCATCATGACAATGTAATTAATCCCCAAAGTCACCAACTCTAAATACCACCATATAGGAGGTTAGGATTTCAACATATGAATTGCTGGGAGCACAAACATTCAGTCCATTGCACATTTCTTGCTCCTTTAGCCCTAGATTGGATGAGGAGATAAACATCATCTGTGGGATATTGGGATCACAGCTGGGGTTATGTTCGATTCCTTCAATCAGGAGAGAGCAGGAAAAGAAAAGATCCAGTGTATTATAATGACCCGAGGGTGGTGACGGGAAGAGGAACACGTAGTATTTTTACTTTATCTTTTTAAGAAGATCTTGCCTTGGCACTAAGAGAATGTGTATCTGAGTAAATCTATATTCCCTTACCTTACCCCCGAACACACTCTAATTATAACCACTACTTGATCACTCTGACCATCTTCCGGGTTTTCTTTTTTCTGATCATGTTTCGCTAGGAGATTGATGGCAATGCTCTCTTGTTGCTGAAGAGTGACATGATCATGAAATACCTGGGCCTGAAGCTGGGGCCTGCGCTGAAACTCTGCTACCATATTGACAAACTGAAGCAGGCCAAGTTCTGACGGCTTTTAAAACATAGAAGCAAAATCCAGACAGCAGATCTCAAGACCATCTTCTGCCTTACAACATCCAGCCACCATCACAAAATCGATTTTCTTCTTAAAAACAACAGCCACAAAGACTTGGTCTTTTTCTAAAACTCGTGCATCTTGCCTTTTAAAAAATAATTCAGCGTGGCCCTTTTTGAAAGGCTCCTTTGTGTTAATGATATTTGCCAAAAAATAACTATCATTTTAAACATTCCTGATAGGTTGGTCCTATTTTTACAGCGAGAGTGGGGAACTGAATGCTGGCGCCCAGGGCGAACGGGTTCCATGGATGCGAGAAGGACCTTCGTCTCTGCAGGCTTTGCAGAGACACCTGCCACAGCACCAACTGTCTTTGACTGTGACCTGGGGACCTATCATTGTGAGCCTTGCTTGATTCAGCTCTGGAAGCTGTCTTTTGAGGACAAATGCCTCACCTTGCACTATCTGGAAAACTTGAATTCTTCTGCTCACTGAAAGAGAAGAAAAACTGTGATGCTCCACTAGAGGGCAGACTGCTAATGAAATTTCAGGCCCCTCACTGCAGTAACCTGGTAATTCCGTACTCAGTGGATGGGTTAGGGTTTCCGAGAACAAGAGCTAGCCTGCGCAGACAGAGGAAATTTATTCCACAATCAGCACCACAGATTGCAATTTCAAAAGACCTAATTACCTCCCAAAGGTAATTGGGGCAAAACTATCTTCTAGAAGATTCTAGTTCACATCCAGTCATTATTACTGACTGGGATATGCAAGCAGCAAAGGCAAGAATTTGGAAGTACACTCTTCCCAGATGGGGCTTTGGAGTTCCTTCCCTTACAGAATCTTTACTGAGGTGTCGATGTGTTGGCACGCTGAAGAATCTTAGTGACATTTAGCCATGGGGGTTTCTTTGAAAAGGAAGAAGAAAAATGTCTCAGCTAAGCTTCGAAGTGGGAGTGTTGATTTCTAGTTACATTGCTGGATTACGTAGTTGTATCCGTGGCTAATTTTTCTAGTCCTCAACGAATACACAGACATGCTATTATTGGGTTTAATTCAATTTACAAATAGGTTTTTCCTTCCTCACCGTGGAGTAATAGGAAAAAAATTGATTTTCTACCCCTTCACAGCTGTGTCCAGGAAAGGCCGATGCGTCCACAATTCACTAGGCAGAAGGGCGACCTCGTCTCCATTCTTCTCCTTATCTCTCTCCTTTTGCCTCTCTTTTTCTTTCTCTCTCACTGAACAGAAAGCATATCTTCAAAATGAATTTGCCTTTGCCATGGGCATAGCCTCTTTTTAAAAAAAATACCCATAGTGTTGGAGACGAGGAAAGGAATACTAGACTTTGGAGGAGGATGAGCATTAAAAAAAAAAAAAAATGAATCTCAGGGTCTCCCCTGGCCCAAATACAAATTAGAAAAGGCACACCTACCTCCAGGATACAGCTGAGCAGGAGTCTGGGCGGCAGGGTGGAGCAGGGTGAGATTTCAGTCTGCTCACCCCTCAACCAGCTGCCCTTGTACAGGACAGAACCTGTACAAACTTGAGGGTAGCCCTGGGCAATGGGCAGAGTGACCCTCTGTAAATCAGTTGGAATTAGGTGAAGATCATAAGATATATTCCATGCTGTCAGACCCTCTTTGATGAGTGGTATTTGAGAAAGCACATCGCTTTTAGACACATGAATGGTGGCTGGACTTAAAGCATGACAGAGAAGGGAAGGGGGAGAACAGTCTAAACCCTCCCACTGAATCGAGCTTGTGTTATCAAGTTGTGGAAGAGATCAGTGTTTATTGGTTTTGTCACCTGACAAAACTACCCTGAATCAGGCCTTGAGACAGAATCTTCAAGATTTTGAAGTGATAAATTGACTGTCTCTCCAAGTTAGTTAATCGTAAGTACTCACTGCTGGTCTGGAGTTAGGTAATCTTCAAAACGCCGTGGTTGGTTTCTGTATTCAGAACTGCCACTGTGAACACAGATCTAGAAACCCCGCGCCCTGGGCCACTATGCCTGCTCAACCCTCAACCTTGTGGAGCTTCTTCCATTAACAGATACCTCATTTAGAGGCTGTCAAAATTTTCTCCCATCCTCACTAGCACCTCCTTCACTACAAAAACTTGAACATGGGTGCCCCCAAATTAAAATCATCCCCAAATAATGTCACAGGAATCCTTTGAGTAGTTTTCAGCAGAGAGAGATTTTCCCATCGCAAGTCTAGAAGAAAACTGGATCCGTGTTCACGTGTAACTGCTCTCACGGAGATGATATCTTATTTCAAATTAAACTTTAAGCAGGACAGACTGCCAAAGCCATGATATTTAAGGTTTGACTTTTTAAAAATCTCGTTATTCTTAAAGTGAATGCTGCTGTATCGGAGAATAACCTAGGGAAGAAATTCTTCCTTGCCTATGTTTGCTCTGGAATGCAATTAGCTGACCAAATTATTGTAGCAATACTGCAATTATAATTAATTTTCACCCCTCTCAAAAATCTTGTCAAATCGGACAACTAAATAGCTTAGCAAATGTAAAACACACCAGGCCATTTCCTCTAAACAGACCTTAAAGAGTCAGGCCATGTGTGTCACTCTTGCCCAAATGTGAGCTTATGTGGGGGCCTCACATTTGTACAGATATGGTACTTATTATTCCATTGCAGTAGCTTTGCTTCGGGTTGTGGCAAATAACGCTATCGTTTTGCATAATTCCAAATTAGAGTGTGTAAGTGTGTGTGCGCTCATGTTCCAGACATTTTCAATTATATTTGTCTGTTAAAAAGTTTTTAAAGAAATCTAGAGACAATTCTATTGCCTAAGGTATATTAAATATTTTATGAAGCACATTATTCCTTTTGTGAAGACTTCGGCTAAAAGATGCCGTGTGTGTGTGCGCGCGTGTGTGTGTGTGTGTGTGTGTGTGTGCGTGTCCTGACTCTGTTGCTGGAAGAGCCTTTGTGTGTGTGTGTGTGTGTGTGTGTGCGCGTGTCCTGACTCTGTTGCTGGAAGAGCCTCAGGAAGTGGCTGGGAGTGTATCAGCTATTACACTGCTTGGTTTAATATGCCTCCCCAGCTTTGTAACGTGGAGGCAGAATCTGCTCTAGGCTGTTACTACTAGGTGTCCCCTCTAGTGACAGCAGGGTGCGCCCTGGAGGCAGCTGGGGACCGGTTCTGGGATTCGGGGCCTGCCCTACTCAGGCGATGACTGGACAGGCCAGGCTGAGACTGTGTGACTGAGGGCAGAGGCCTAGCCAGGGAGCCCTGTGGGCAGGCAGCACCCATCCCGAGTGCCTCGCTTAGTGCCCGCTGGAGCGTACACTGGGCTTCCACCCACATTTCCCTTCAGCAGGGCTGCCAGGTTTTTTTTTTTTTTTCTTTTCAGTAAAAAAAAAAAAAGGAGTGAAGCGCTCCTCAGGAGAACCAAATATGACATTAAAACACATTGGGAAGGAGCACTGAGCTCAGGTTGGTTTGCCTGAGAAGAAAAACAGTGAGAGAAGGAAGACAAAACTATACATTTCTTAGGAAAGCAATGGAAGGCGCCTCTTCTAACAGCCCCAACCCTTTCAGCTGCAATAACCTGTTTTTGTACTTATGTCTTGTATGGAATATTCTTGCTTTTAGAAATTAAAATGATTTTTTAAATTATTTTTTCGAGATTGCTTTAGGAGAATTATGTCATATCTCTGAAGATAATTGAAAATGCACAGAGGTGACTGGGGAATTTAGTCATTTTCAGAAGGCCTTGAAAGATGGAAATATTCTGCTTTCTTTCTAAAAAAAATACAGCCAGGTTTTCATACATTCAAGCAGAAGATGTGTGCTCTCTGATGTTTGGTGTGATGGGGCATTTTTTTTCAACTCCTCTCCAATGGGATTAGACAAAGAGGAAATCTGGCTCACATTTTTTAAAATCTCAGTTACCAAGACATGAGATTGTGAAGGAGTAGGTAATTTGTTTAAAAGACTGCAATATTTTGTTAAGGAGAAGGATGAAAAACTTATCCGTAGGTGTGATTTCGTTTTTGTCATAAATGCACCCCGAGAACTGAGTGGAGTTGCCCAGCTCTGACACTGTCTTGCCATATGCCATGTTCCCTGTGGCACGAGAAGACCGTGCTGAGAAGCCCAGAGGCGAACCCAGCAGATGGTAAGATGTATAGAGGTACAAATATTACTGCTCCCATCTTGTGATGTCACTTCAGCTGCAACACCCCCGCTGTACTCACACCCAGCACCTGAGCTTCCGGCCTGACTCCTGGCTGTGCCGCCCAAGGATGAGCACTGGGAGCCTCAGCTTCCAGGGTGTCCTTCCTTCCAATAGTTATCCTAATTGAAGATGATTCCTTCACGGACAATTGAAAGCTGGATTTTTGGAAATCTAGCATTTACTTGAAAGAGAATCGCTCTTATTTATTGCCACTAGTTAAATATTACGGAAACATGTCTGCTAACAATTTGCTTTGTGTAATTTGTTCTAATGCTAATAGGCAACAGCTGGGACACTTCCTGTGGTAGATTCCTTTGTGGTTACAGTGGTATGATCACACATGGACTTCACCAAAACGTTGTACTTGAGAAGAAAGCTCACGCCGTCTCTCCCAGGCTTCAGGAAATTCCCCTAACTGAGAAGCAATTCTGGGCAAAAGCCTATTTTTAAAGGAGGATTTGCTTTTTCCTCACTCTCTGCTTTCCCAAGCAGGGCCCTGGACCTGTGCTCTTAAAATCCTACAGAAAGAGCCTGGGGTTTCTCCTCATGCTTAGCACATAGAGCTTACGAATGACACCTTCCCACAGGTCAGTGTGCTGTGACAGGGTCGATACTGAGAGGAGGGGGCACGAGAGGAATGGAGACACATCCAAGAGCCTCGAGCTGGCTTGGTGGTCGATTAAATAATGGTGTGAGACATGTGGGGACAGAGCATCGTTCTGTCCAAAGAGTCTAAATATACCACTGAGACTTGCTCTGGGCTGCCAGCCCACAATCCTCTGCTCTGACCACATGACCTGAGCCTTAGAGTTGGTTCCATGCACTCGATGCTTGTTGCAAAAACCAACACAAATGTCTTCCACTGGAGCCTATTCTGGAACACGCCCAAAGCCTCGCTTCTCCAAACGCTATGAAATGGCAGACCCTCACTGGGTATCATTTTACAGTCAGCGTGTGTGACTGGAGGCTACTTCCATCATCCTGTAGCATCCTCAAATCTCAGGAAGGCTCCCTGTCCAGTGCTGGAAAGCTTCCCCCACAGCCCCGAGAAATGGCCCTGCCCGACCACTTCTCATTAGGAGGAGTTCACTCCCATAGGAAGTAGCTTATTTCTTTGTTGGACAGCTCTAGTTGTAAAAAAAAAGTTATTTCTCAGGGAGACACAGATGTCTGTGAATCAGACACAGACGTTTGAGATGAAGCCAACTCTGCAATCTTTCTCTTTCTAACTGAGCTCGTCCATACAGTAACCACACCTATAATACAAACTGACATTGGCAAGTAGATCCTAGCTCCACTGCATTAGGATAGAGGAGCAGACACTTTATATGAATGTAGAACTTAGATAGGTCACGGCCTTTTGATTCATCAGTCCTGTGATAAAAAACGAGCGAAATTTTTGTGGCCTCACACGCAGAAAGGGTGGCCTGGAGAATTTTCAGTGTAGTCGTAAATCTGGCTGCGGTCACATAAGCATGTGATAAAGTTACATAAGTTTTCGTGAGCAAATCTATAAGGTCATGCACCTTACAGTTGTTAAACTGTGAAAAAGGTGCTGTGACACGTTGAGGCTTTATCTCTTAATTGTACTCATTGGTGATATAATGAACTAAGGAAGCTTTAGTCTAGACAAATGCAAGTTATGAATGGTGATAGAAAAGTAAACATGATCTTCTGTGAATTTATGAAAGAGTTATAGAATTTAAGACGCCCAAACCCAAGTTAGAGTTCGTGCTTGTATGTGCATGCATGAGTGAGTGTGTACTTGTGAGTCAATGCCACAAGAAGTGGTAATTGGGAAAAGTTTGAGAAGGGATTGCAAAGGGAGATTTTGCTTTCTAGAGAATTCTACCTTATTTAGAAGAACTTTCTAGCAATGATTTAGAAATCAGACCCAAAAATATGTATAGCATGTAGTTTATGTAGCTTACTTAGATAAAATTTTGGATTATAGAGCAGATTCTCCATGAAAATATTTAAATCTTGGTACTCGGAAAAAGCGGATGTTACCAGCACCTTGCCTAGATCCTGCCATATAAAAGGTGCCTCACTAATATTAATTGGATGACTGAATAAATGAATACTTGACCAGTTTTCCTATTTTCTCCAAAAAGCCACTAGTGTTTTCTTTTTGAGCCCCATTATCTTCACTGAAAGGAAAATTGCCAAAGGGACAGAGACCAAAAGAAGAGCATGAGGCCTTTTATTTCCTCTGACTCTCTAAACACTCAAATAGGTCAACTTCCATAAGTCACCGACTTGCATTTCACTCACGTCTTTTTGTCTTAAGATCTTACATTCCAATTGGCCTAGTGCTCTACCGCAAGCACTTGAGAGTAACAAATGATTACTGAGAGCTTTCCTGTCAAAATATCTTTTTCTTTTCCTTCTCAATCCGTGACACATCTCAGAAATGTGTAGGGTTTCTATTAGCTGCTTAACTGCAGAAAGAGGTAAGTGTCTCTCTGGAAGGGGCAGAGAGCTTTTTCCAAGAAGCTTGCACACCCAATACCTTGCTTGCCTTGGGAGGGCAGGTCAGCCTCGCTTTGCCTTCTCCACAAGCCACTCTCTCATATGTCCTGATGGCGGCAAGACTGAGAATACACAGCCCACAGGAGATGAGTAGAAGAGACCCTTCCCCTGTCCTTCTACATTCTTTACCCATTTCCTCCCTTGAGAACAGATTTGGAAATATAGGGGGCTTCTCTTTTTTTCTCAAATGGTTACATCGGAGCATTGAGCACAGAATCACATGACCAACTTTTTTTTCATAACCATACCGAAAGTGTTTCACCTTCAAAGAAATCACCTCAAAAGCCTGAGCAACTGTTCCAAGGATGTTGTCACTGCTCAGAATATTTTTAGTACCTCTCTTTTGGGGTCATCATTAGAAGCTAGTACACATTCTTTTCAAAGGTACTCTGAAGCCCATCATCATCACATGAGAGTAGATTTTTTTTCTTTTTTGAAACAGGCCAAAGCCATTGGGGTTGTGTCTGGTAATCCATTGACATGTAAAATGACATGTCTCCATACTCTAGTTTGTTGTTTCCTTACAGGGTCCGAAATGATTTGAGCAATAACAGCCATCATTCATTTGTTAATGTAAATATATTAGGCATATACCAGCATAAGGAGCTACAATGCATAGGCTACTTTGAAGGGCAGCATTATTTGGCTGTATAACATTCACCATGTTCATTTTAAAGTACTCTCATTGCTGTGCCTTAAGGCGTGGTAAGCTGCAAATGTACAGAGATAGCCCTCATACTGAGAATCCTAGAATCCCAGAGGAAGGGGAGGAAGAAGCCTAGAGGGACACCCAAACAGCTCACCTCCAGTGTAGATCCTTCTCTATCCCCTCTCCCATGGGTCCCACCCCACACAGTGGGGGCAGATTATGGTGCAGTGCAAAAGAAACAAACTCTCCAAGTTACTGCCCCACATGCCCCCATGTCCTCATCTGGAAAATGAGGGGTCATCCAGATGACCTTTAAAGGCATTTATAGCTCAGTCACTTTCAGCGAAGGCCAATAGAGTTATCGGTTCCTCACTCCTCCATTTTACGACTTCCAGCTTCTGCTTCTCCTCCTGTCTGACCTCATCTAGACATTTTCTCATCCTCTTTTCTTATGGGCCCATAATTCCTCCTCAAAGCCATGTAAGCATCACTTTGCTGTCCATTCTCATTTGTTTCTACTTTCCATCTCATTCTTTCTTCCTGTCTCTGTGTTTGTTTCCTCTTTCCATTCCACTTGCTCAAGTGTATTTGGGAAGGAAAGAAGGTGGAGAGAAATAAGGAGAAAAATAAAGAACTAATGGTTTGCCTCTTCCCTACCTAGCCTACCAGTCCTGGTCCTTGCCTCCCTTCCACTGTCCTGCTGTCACCTGCCCACAGAATTCCTTGGCTCTTCTGGGACAGTCTCCACTGTTCTTCCCATTTCTCAAGATCCAGCCTTCTCAGTCTGTCCTTGAGTTCAGAAACAAGAGTCCTATCCTCTTTGACTGCTTCATTCTGTGACTCACCCCGATGGCTCACTAATATCCCTCATTGACTTTCTACAAGCACAAGCCCTAATGCCCATCTCACTAGATGTCTCTCCTCTTTCAGTCCTGAAGGTCAAGAGCCAAGTGACCTAGAGCCAATCTGACATACCTCTTGAGAAGCATGAGTTATTTTTCCCAGCCACACTGCCTCCTGCAATCTGCTTAGAGTCACTCTGACATCCAGTAGCAATTCCAAACATTCCACAGTTCTTTGTCCAAACCCACTTAGCGCTGACTGCATCTCCTAGTGACCAAAGCCAGGCCAGTGCCTCAAGATTAAGTGAGGAGGGTCCAGCCAGGATCAAAGATGAAGCACAATGACGATGTCAGAAGCATTTCTGGGGTGAGGTTTTGTTTTTAGACATTTACAAGTCTGCTGAGATGTGTGCAATATTAAGTGGCTTGTGTCTGGGCAGAGGAAGAAGATGATGTATTTCCCAAAGGAAACTGTGGTTTAGATGAGGGGAAAAGGCAGCAAAATTCTAGAAAGGAGATGCTCTGTTCCTGGCCTTTATCCAGCACAATCACACACCTTCAAGGTCTTTCTAGAAGTCAAATTTGTTTCCTCCGCAGGAACTGAAAGTGTTTCTGCCCAAGTGTGAGAGCATTTGATGTCTTTGATTAACCATCGCTTTTAAGCCACAATATTTAATTTGCTGTCATCTTGCAGCTATATATTTGATCACGTGAGGATTTTTAAAAAATGAGCTCCTCTCATCTCATCCAGAAGTTTTGAAATATTGGTTGCTTCACATAGCAAATATTTTCATTTTATAGACATCGGTTGATTAGATTGTTTTTCTTCTGTAAATACCTAGAATTTTATTAATATAAAGATTTTATACTTTAAGTACATTTGTAGATAAATTTACTTTTTATTCTATACACCTACAAGAAAACCAAATAAATTAATAAAATGACATCATTCGGTCTTAATTGTCGTCTGTTGCTATTTTCTCTTTACACTAACAGCAAAAACTTTTTGTTAATTAAGTGCCATTATAACATCACAAAGTGTTACAAGGCCAAAAGGTTTGTGTTTTAGGCTGTAACTGTCTGACAAAGCTCCTGCTAAATAATGAGGGCATCTGGGTAAGTGGAAATCCGTGTTCTCTAAGCTTGTGAGGTTGAATGATGATGACTGAAATGTTATACCTTTTGTTTTGTGAGTCGAGAGGTTTATTTTCAGATTCTTTCTTTCAACCCAGCCTTAGTTAATCTCACGTTTCCACCTCTTTATTCTACTTCTCTCCCTGATAGGCCCATGCTGGAGGTTTTCTGATCATCCGGAAGAGTGGCAGCTGTACCCTTTCCCTGGTAAAGCTTCTGTCTTTAATGTGCACTGTATGAAAGAACCAGCGACCAAGGGTGCAAATAGATCACCTCCTCATTTCTGTAAGAGAAAACAGAGTTGACCACACTTCCTATCTCTACCTACATGGTCTTCCCTCCCTTCTAAAGATTTTAAAAGTGTGTGTGTGTGTGTGTGTGTGTGTGTGTGTGTGTGTGTGTTTGTACACATATTCATATATGTATTTATGATTGGATTTGGGAATTTGAGACAAAGATCATCCAGCAAAAGTTTGTGCACCGTTTGCTTGTCCAAGGCACATGTGCAAGAAGGACTTAGTGTATGTACTTTGGATACTCTAATTACCTGAAAATTCATTATGCTTTCACTTTTTATGGACATAATGTAATTCTGGAACATTACTTCAACTCCATACTTCATTTAGAAGTGCTCAGGGAGTATGGAGCTTTGAGCTTAGGAAATGGTATAGTGTTAGGGCCTGGGTTTTTTTTTTTTTTTTTAAATACCAATGGATCTAATTTTGCAGACCAAAAATCAGTGAACAGAGCTCATTGTAATGGGGAATAGCATTCACATCAGAGAGAAAGAGCAGTAAACTCTGTCACCTGGGGAAAGAGCCTCTTTTTAATTTTTGCTCTTTGCAAGCAAGATACAATCAATGTTTCCTAATATTGGGACAATCCTCTCACCTCAAAGTGTTCCTATGTAATTGTGTTACATAATGGGAAATTATAATAGGCAATTTGGTTCTATAATTCAGTTTGCAAAGCATGCAAACATAAGATAACTAGGTTAAATGCAAATAGGCATTACACTAAGGTACAAAAAACAGGGGAGAAAAAAGATGCTATGTCTGTAACCTAGAAACAACCTGAATTTTATTCCTCATGTGCCTCAAAATGTAGAATTTATTAAAGTATTTATTTTCTAGTTTAATTTCATCACACGTTGTTCATACAGGTACATTATCTATGTATGAACATACATATGTTCTTACTGCACATATTTATAAATCTCTCATTTGCAAAAATCAAGCTTCAAGTGAAGCATGTTCTTTAGGAGTGAGTTGACGTGCTTGATTTTTTTTTTTTACAATGTACGGTGTTTTAACAAATAGACTATTATATATAAGACACCATATCAAAATGGGTTGTTAATTTTTCAAAGTCTTTTTGTTATTGTTTGTAACTTTCCTTTGGGCCAATTCTTTCATTGTTTAGAGGTTTGTTTTTAACGTATTCCCTTAAACAGTGACTGGTGGGTACATTATAGTCAGATATATACAGTTTCATGAAATAAACAATGTTGGCCTTAATGATTTTAATATTTTGAGTTTTTCTGATGCAGTTTTTTTTTCTAGTACAGTATATCATGGGCCTGAGTGATTCAATAAAATTTCTAAATCTTAAGATTCCAAGACAGTGCAGTATTTTCTGTCATGCTGTAAAAAATATTTCCGTGTTTTTAATAAAGAATGGAATTTATATGAGCTTGTGTATATTTTACCTGATCAACTTCTTTATGTTCATTATTTCTGTAGGACTAGTTCCCGTAAGTAGATAGCAAGGAAAAGCCTTTCAAAGAGGACCCTTTGAGGCCTCCAAGCCCTAATTCACAGTTGCCTGGGAGGCCTCTCCCACTAGCTGCCTGCAGCACCTCAAGGCAGCCAGCCCAGCGCCTCTGGCTCAGGAGTGACTTGTTACAGGAGCCCAGGATTCTCTATGGACTGTACTTCCTGTCCAGCCTTGACTACGAGGGAGGAGCAGCCCAGGCAGGGAAGGAATGTGAGTTTTGATCAGAGCCCCCAGGGGAGTGTCCACCCAAGGTCATCATCTTGGACCAGTCTCTCCTTCAGAATCTCCTTCCTGGTCAGTAATCAGGCATAAGAGGGCTCCTCTGGTAGTCAGGAGGATTAAAATAAATTACAGAGCTTGGAAAAGCCCCTCAAACAGTGTCTGTTGAATCTGGACTCCTATTCCAGGCTGCTTATTCCCAGCAGTTGGTTGTGACTATAGCTGTATGGGGGTCATGATCGCTCCTGGTTTTTGATCCAGCTCTCACCCTGGCCTGCCAGTTCCCTGCTCAGAGGCCTCCATTCTTACCCTCTTGTTTTGCAATGATCCTTGACAAAGGCAACATGGTTCTCAATGAAACAATTCGGGACTTTTTTTTTTCTTACAGGGTCAGGGGTGGTGGTACAGGGGGTGGGAGGCGGGGGTGGGAATCCTCCTGTGCCAGTGTTTTCTGAGGCTGAGTAAAACCAGCAAGGAAGGCCTGGGGCCAGCTCTTGGGGGAAGTTGAGGTACAGACCTCAAAAGCCTTCTCTCACTACCTGCCCTTGGTTTGCCTAAAACTTAATAGACCCTGAAAATATTAACCTGAAAATATTGCTGCTTGCCCTGCCTGAACAAAATCATTTCCAAGCTCATTTCTTCTTTTTCTCCTCCAGCACAGGTCCAAACTTGGTGGCCTTTCTCATATGTCCATGAAGTCCGGAACCACCCCAAGAAAACTCACTTGTAAGTGTCCAAGTACCCAGGTCCTAAGCATCCTTCCTCTGAGCCTGCTCTCCTCCAAGTTGAATAAGCTCTGAAAACCGAGATCCTATTACTAGTTTTTTCTCATTGTTGTATTAACTATAGTATCCTAATTATAAAAGGTCCAAGTGGGGAAGAAGTCCCGAAGTAAATGTTATACGTGTTTCTTTCTTCTGTCAAATGTGATCATAGATTTGGCCACCTGACCACTCGCAGACCTAGAAAGGAAGAAGGGACACCATAATGAAGGAAGCATCTTGCCCCAGATTAAAGTGATTGTATGGTGTGAAGTTGACATCACTGACAGGCAGGAACAGCACAGGTGTGAAGCTGATGTACAGGCACAAATACACCTGAATGTGTGTATATATGTATACTGCTCCTGCCTCATCCCCTATTTCTTAAGGGCCAGAAGATAGACTGGACCAGAAGCCGCAAACCTGGGTTTTAGTCCTAGTTTTCCCACAGCAGCTGAGAGCACTGGACAAGTCACTTCACCTGTCCAGACCCCAGGGGAGTTGAACTAGCTGAGGTCCATGTTCCCCCATCTCACCCTGGCCCCTCCAACAGCCCATGGGTCTATGGCTTAGCAGACCAGGCCATTTACAACTAGATTCTCTTTTCGTTATCATCAGTCCCGAGCATGTAGAGAAGAGAGGAGCTTAGATCAAGGTGTTGACCTACCTCAGGGGTCTCTCACTCCTAAGAATCTACCGGGAAAAGCAGTTCTTAAGAACAGAATGGTGGTGATTTTCTCAGAAAAGAGAATTTCCTACATATTATGTGAACCATTGTTGAAGATATATTGCTCCATTCTAGGAATCTAAAGCACCGTCACACACATTGAGCATGGACAGATCTTGCCTTCTGATCTCTGGCTAAGAACTTCCATTCATTTTAGTGCTCAATGAACTTGCACATTTTCCCATTACCCTTTTCATAAAAAAATCATTTTTTAAGTAGAATTGCTTTTCTCTTTGAACTCTTCACCAAGATTGATTTGATATACATCTAGGAGTGGCTTCTAACTTATTGTTAACCTATTAGTGGAAGCAATAAAAAAATATTGAAAGGCAAAAGGCTATTTAAATGAGAAGTATTCTGTAAAATCCCCTGAGGTCGGGAAGTGGAGAAGCTGGATCTGACAGCAGCTCTGTTGCTGGTTTCAGACTAACAGGTTTGGCAAGGATGTTTTGTTAGCAGCAGTTAATCAGCGAATCCCATTACTTAATAAGGTTGTCACTCTTAGCAAAAGCTGCAAATTACAGTTTCTTTCTCTCCAGGCTGAAGATAACATCCTCAAAATTCTGCATCTACAAGTAGTGTCTCGTTAGCAGAAATCGGGTAAATGAAATCACATTGAAAATGCTGTCTGTGTGCCATTCAGGTTGATGTTTTTATCCCCCAAATTTGCAGTTATGTTAGCCTGCGTTTCCCTTTTCCCCCATTGTTTGGTGCTGGTATGGACCATGAATGAGAAAGAGATAGGAAAACACTCTTTTGTCCATCACCAGCTGCAGGAGACAAATCCTCATGTCCACTGAGAATAAATTCATAAGCTTGTAAAAGCCTTGCTAAGTCACCTCCCACCCTAGGCGCTTCTGCTCGGCAACCTTGAAGGAGGCTTCCTGGTGATTTAGTGATCCAGGAGAGCCACTTTCTTCCAACAAAACCACCTCTATTAACCCCCATGACTCTTAGGATGCATCTCGTCACAGGGCTCTCAGAGCGAGTGGCCTATGAACTGTGTCTCCCTGTTCTCTCAGCTCTCCCTGCTCCACTCCCCTTCGCTCTTGCTGGTGTTTAAATCTCGCAGCCTCATCTGCCAAACTTCCTCTTCCTGAGTTCATACATATCCACCCATCGCTTTCCCCGTGGGGCCTGGGAATCTCTGAGAAGAACCAAGTGGTGCTGAACGCGTTGGCGTCAGCCTCGGTCTCTTACCAAGACGGAGTCATGTCCCATGTGGAAGGGGAGGCGGAGTGATGGTGAGCTAGTCTGCAGCCGAGGGGAAGTGCCGTGGCCGCCCTCAGAGACCAGCAAAGGAGGCCGGTCCCTCCAGCAGAACACAGGACAGGGGAGCCCGGAGACTATCCAATGCAGACTCTCTAGCCACATCACCTCCAGAGGGGCAGGTCGGTGTCTAACCATAGCCACTGCGTTCACAGATGTAGACCCGGCTGGTGCTCTTCCACCTCCACAGTGCTCCACTTTCTAGTTCGGCTGGTTTGTTCTGTTTTTCCTTTGGGCTCAAAAAGCTCCAGAAGGGATGAAATAGAGAATTTTTCTGGTGCGGATGTGTTATGTGTATGCACTGAGTCGCTCTACCTCGTTCCAGTTGTCGATGACATTTTCCCTTCAGCCCTTTCTCCCCATCCACCCCTTCCCGCGCATCCTCCAGTCCCCTAGCATCTCTTTAAGCTGAATATAATTTCCCCCGGGAGGGACTTTGTTTTTTCTGGCTCAATTATTCTATATGCATTTCCAGTCAAACACTTTCCCCTTTCGGTTGCACCTCTGTATCCTTCCTCCACTTGGCTCTTGTAGCATTTTTTTTCTTGGCGTTTTATTTCCTCGTCTTGCCTCTTCCACCCCACCCCCAGTGAGAACATCTCTCTGTGCATGTCTCGCAGCCTTACATTTTCCACCAGCAAACACACTTCCAAGGGCCTTAGTGACTTGTGAAAATTCCTTCCAAACTTGTCTCCTGGAAACAGGATGGCAGATGAAAGATTTCTTCATTAAAATTAGGTACTTTAAAGAGGCATCCAGTAAAAAAAAAAAAAAAAAAGTTCCCAGTGGGCTTCTGTCTGCATGGAGCTGAGGAGGGGGCCAGAAGGAGGCATGGGCTTCGGGAAAGCCCAGGACCAAGTGCACTGGGGTTCCAGCTCCCTCTTGCTGACACAGAATCCCTCCCCCAGGCAGGGAGGTTTTGAGCCTAATGGATCATTACTTCGCTTCCTACCCATTGCTCACACAGTGACTGCTGCTTGAAATAGCTTGTGTGTGAGGTGGCCAGAGGTCCCCATGACCCTCTGTTCTCAGAGGGCAGAATATGATTTATGACTTGAGAAGCTGGTCAGGGCTCTCGATGTAATTCCAAGCTCTGATTTCTCATTTGGGCTCCTAATGTTTAGTTATGCAGCTGGGCGGCGTCCCCTCTAAAAGGCAGCTTTCGAGACATGAGCCAGTTCCCAGCTGGGGGTTTTAACTGAACCAGCAGAGTGCAATCGGAGCTTGGAGGAAACTCCTGGACAGGACCGTAGGAAACTCAGGGCCTGGGAAAGTGGTTGTCTAACTCTGGCTGAAAGCAGGCGGGAAGGAGGCACCAAAGCAGTTTCTCTTCTGAGCCCGGCTCACACTGAGTGCTTCACACACAGCAAAAAGGCAAACATCTCGCAGATTCCTCAAATGCTCCTGCTCTGTGGATACTCGAAGGTCAGGGTGAACACGTGGGGAACAGGCTCAGGCACGTCACTGAGGTAAACTGGGAAACCTGAGGGGTTGGCAGGGGCCCCTGTCTCTGTCAGGCCTTCAGTGCCTCCACAAGCAACGAAGGCCGGTTGTAATTAGGCCTCTGTCCTAGGCAAAAACCAGCTTTCACAGGCCTCATCTTCAGTCTGGGTAGCTTCTTTCTACTTCTTCCAGAGATTTGAGATATAAACCTCTAAAAAGCTACTGAGATACCAAGCACAAAAATAGAGATTTTTATTTTATGTTACCTGGCCCACCTCAAGGAAGCCAAGGATAAAACACCTTCTCAGTAGGCATGCATGCATGCACACGCACAAACACACACATAAACACACAGAGTGCTAGCAGCAGATGTGCTCCATTATTTACTGTAGACCATAGCTGTGTCTGACTTTCAAGTAAACTATTAGGAACAACATCTTTGCCTGAGTATTGAGTACCGAGGCATAGATGTGTGACTCATGTCAATAAAGTCTCCCTTTTCCAGCCTACAGTTCACCCTCCTCAGCCCACCCTTTCAAGATTCACTTTCACACATGCACGTATTGTTTCTGCCAGCAGACATTAGCCATGTCCTGCAATGCCTTGGTGTGTGAGCCCTTTCCCTCAGGAAGCTGAGACTGCATTTCCTCATTTAGCTATGTTGCGATCCGACCCTAGCTATTGACCTGGATTCAAGGGGTTGGGGTGAAGATCGGGGGCAGACCTTGAAGAGTACATGCACCTTCTTCTGCGCCTTCACAGGAAGCCTTACATTGTCTCTAGGCAAAGGGAAACTGTTTTCCTGTGTCAAATAAGAGAGGCCTGCTTTGGCTGAATTAAGAATTGGTGGCCAAAGAATTAAGAATTGGTGGCCAAAGATTCTTAGGTGCTTCCAACCAATGTCCCTATCCCAAGTCTCAGGGTTCCACTCTTTTACTTGTAGGGCCATGAATTTGACATAGGAGACCTAAGCCTGCACATTCAGTATCTTTTGCAGCTCTGCTACTATTATCATCAGATCTTGGGACTGATTTTCAGCGCAGTTTGTCCTGGGGATGCAGGAGATAAGAGTTAAGGGCTGCCATAGAGGCTTTCTGGCTTTCCCAGCATGCTCTAAGTTGGCAGTAAGCTGTCCTGAAAGTTTTTTTTTTTTTATCAAGTATTGCAATGCCATCAAAAGCAGCCAGCACCCTACCACACTCCTTATAATTATCCCATTCTATCAATCAAGAGCCACAGCCAATGTATATCCCAGTGGTTCCCAAATTTTGCTGCACAAAGAATCACCTGGTGATCTTTAAAAAATACTGACACATAGCTGGCTCCCCCTCCATAGACAGTCTGATTAAATGGAGCAGGACCTAAATATGGGGTTATTTTAAAGCTCCCCACATCATTTTAATGCGTAGCAGTTTGGAAGCCACCGGTCAGTTCAACTCCAAAATCCATTCCGAGGGTCTGCTTTCTAGGATCACTCTTGGAACTGTCTCTGCCCAGATTCCCTAGGAAACAGAGGCCAAGCAAAAGCCAATATGTTAAGATTTTACTGGGAAATGGGATTTCAGGGAAGCAGAAGTGAAAATAAGAGAGCAAGTGTTAGAGAGAGAGCAAATATGAGGAGGTGTATTACCAAAGTGGCCACAGCTTCTTAAGAAACTGATTGCTCAGTCATGTAGGAAATCACCAGAGGTACCATATGACACTATCCATCCTCAAACAGCCCTTCCCAGGGGAAGAAGGGAGAAGGATTTATTTTCCAAGTCCCATCTTCCATTGAATGATTTATCTTCCAACACCCATCTTCCGTCGATACTGGTTTTCTGGGTGCCATTCCTGGATTGTATATGTATGGGCACCAAGTGGGTTCCCTAGTATCTTACATCTCCACAGCAAAAGAAAAGCCCCATACAGAAGATGAGAGGCAGAGATGTGTGGCTTGGCATATGAGGAGAGGCTTTGCATCGGTTGTCTATTGCCTTGGAACAAACTACCCTAAACTTAATGAGTTAAAACAACCACCATTTTATTTGCTCGCAATACTAAGTGTAAGCAGTTAGGGCTAGATTCAATGGAGTGGTTCTTCTGTTGGTCTTTCCAAGGGTTACTCACAGAGCTGCAGTCATCTGGTGGCTTACCTGAGGCCGAATGCTTCACGATGGCCTTGCTCATATGTCAGGCAGTTGCTGCTTGCCGATGACACGAACTCTCTCGTCACAGGGTCCTTTACTCTCAAGGAGGCCAGCCTGGACTTCCTGACGTGGCAGCATCACATTCCAAAAAGGAGAGACAAGAGACTGAAAAATCTCTTGAGGCCGAGCTTTAGAAGTTACATGAGGTCATTCTTGAAACATTCTATTGGTCAAAGAAGTCACAAGGTCAACTCAGATTTAAGGAAGGAGAAATAGGCCTTGATAGGAAGGGTAGGATAGGCAGGCACACCACAATGGTGTGCACAGCAATGGCAGAGATTATTGCAGCTGTCTATATAATCTTGTTACTTGATACTTGCAAGCAGGCCCTGGGTCCATGGCACTAGTAGAGGTGGCAGCAGCCACCTGGCCCCAAGACAGATGAAACAGCACAAGTTAGAGCCACTCCAGCCAAAATCAGAGGAGAATGTATGAATCAGAGTGGCTAGTACCTGAATCCAGTTCAGAGTGTGCAACTATTTTAGAGAGCAATGTGGCAATATCTAATAAAGTTGAAGATATGCCTATACTACATCAAAATTCCACTTCTAGAAATTCTCACAGGTGTTCACAAGGAGGTGAGGACAAATATATTCATAGTAACATCGTCTGAAATAGCAAAACATTAGAGCAACCTAAAAGTCTATCAATAAGGGAATGGACAAATAAACTCTGATGTATTCATTCAAGGGAATACTTATACAATAACTAAAATGACATAGATGTATCTGCATGAATGAATGCCAGAAACAAAATGGGGAGTGCAAAAAAGAAAGTCGAGACATACTATATTGATATAATTTGTGCAAATCTTAAAAAAAAACACACACGCAAAATGATACCTTATAATGTTTAAATATGCAATGCACATAGAAAAATATAAAAACACATATGGGAAAGATTCTCTCAACTTCAGGAAAGTGGTTATCTCCAGGAGAGGAAAGGGCTGGGGGAGAGAGCTGTCAAAAATCTGCAACATTGTGTTTATTGAAACAAAGGCAGCTGAGTAAATATGAAAATGCTAACTTTTGCTATATGTAGGCCTTAGATTCATGGATTTTTGTACCGTTTTTTTCTATACTTATCATATATTTCTATACTTGTCATATATCATAATAAATGAAAACAAATATTCTTAAAAGGCACCAAAAAAAATCTCAATTCTGGTCTGGATTCCGTTTCTAAGATTGCTGTTTGATGGAAATATGTCTAAGAGACACACCAAAATATAAATAGTGCTTATCTCTGGATGATGGGATTTTAGATTATCTTTATCTTTTAGTTTTGATTACATTTTTAAGTATTTTTATTATCAGAAAAAAATATTTTCAAAAACCTTATTCTTCGGTTGTAATCACTCAACTTTAAAGCCATGTTATATATCACAAGAAAAATAAACAGGAATCATCATTTTGTTTATTGAGCATCTGTCTTGGCCTATGTTATTTCACACCATCCTTCTGCACATCACATGTACAGTTAGACACTAAATCCAGCTGTCCATCAGCATGCCTGGGCTTATGGTGATTGGGAAGGCAGGGAGGGACATTATGTGGCAGACAAAGCTCTCTCGCGCTGCAATGTGGATCTTCCACCCCACTCCTTTAGTAAATAACTCTTGGCAACAATAGCATACCAGAGAGAGGACCCCCTTTAAGATATCATCTTCTAAATACGATCCAAGTATACACACCATGTCACATGTGTGCTGATTTTACATTACCATCTTCCATCATTTGATGCGTTCATCCCTCTCATGGTACAGGACTCTGGAGTTTCTTTATAATAACCAGGCTTGGGTCTCTTATCAAGGAGCTCTACTCACTTCCTGCCCACTTCCTGCTGTTCACAGTGAATGAGAACAGCTTGTTTGAACCATCACTGCTAACTGTCGCAGGCTGCATTGACTGCAAGTGAGAATTGTAAACTGGGAACACAGAGGCAGCACGATTACCCTCAGTCCTGACCTCATTCAGCTGATTTTACCATGAGTGAGTCAGAAGATGCAACTTAAAGTAGCTTAAGCGAAAATGAGAGTTACTTAGCAGAATGAACAGGGGTGGATCTAGGGACTTAAAGTACCTCAGCAAGACCATTTCTCAGGGACCATCTCAGCTTCTTTTTTTGTGTTGATCTCATTCTGTTTTACTTCAAGAAATTCCTCCTGGTGTGTAGAACAGAAGAAATGGAAAGTGACAGCAGGCAGTTCCAGACTTACACCCTTCCAGCTCAGGATCCAAGAGAAAACAATGGAAGATTCACTAACACCATCAGCACATTGGATCTCATTGAAGGACTCTAATGAGACCAACTTGAGTCTCCTGTCTACCATCTGGACCAATCATTGAGGCCAGAAAGTAGGCCAAGCTTGGGCCACACTCCTTTCTTTGAAGTGGGGTGTGAGGCAGTGTACAGGGACTGCTGGCCTCATCAGAACCAATGACATAGGCATGGAGGAGCAATTCTCTAAAGGAAGTTGATGTGCTGTCATCTGAGGAAGGGAGGAGGGAAGCCTGAAGAAACAGAAACAAATGTCTGCCTAATGCACGCAGGACAAAGAGCTCCTATTCTGTAACCAAGTCTCTTAAACAGCATGGAGGCATCTCCCCGTGAAGTCTGCCTCCCCTGCCCTCACGTCTAAGGCATGTGTGGGGATAGTAAAAGGTATTGGAAGACCTCAGTAGTAAAATGATAGAAGTTCTTGCAGTTGTTTGGTAGGCTGGGGTGTTGGGAGGGTCACCTTGAATTAGCTCAAACTCCTCCTCTTCCTCTCCAGCTCAGTCACCACTCCCTCCCCTTGCTTCTCTTTCTCTTACTCATCGCCTTTCTTTATAAACGCAATAACCTTCATATTTATAACCTTCTCTGGTGATAATTAAAAGGCATTCCTTGCTTCTTAGAAGAAAGTCTTGTGTTTCAGGGTCAGAGAACAATGAGTGAAACAAAATTTTAAGCTCATCTCATTTACAAACTTACACACAAATATTCTAAACAAATCATTAGCAAACACAATCCAAGAACATATTGAGTTGCTGGTATTCAACCATTTTTGGCCTACAAAAACAGCAATTTTATGTACTTCAGTCTAAGTTTAAAAAATTCTATAACCAAGCTGAATTTCATTTAGAAATACAAAGAGAGTTTAGCATTTCATATTATCATGGTAACATTTCATATTATCATCTTGATAGATGACTTAAAATATAAGATTTAAAAATTCATAATTAAAAATTTAAGAAAACCCAAAACACTAGAACTAGAAGGAAACATTCGTAACCTAATAAGGGATAGTTACCAAAAAACTTCAGCAAAATTAATGGTGGAACATAAACTACTCTCTTTATAAGTAAATGAATGGTGGATGTGGAAGCTAGATTTCTACTGTTAGAGAGCTAAGTTACAGACAAGAAATGGTGATGGCTAGAATGGACCAGGTGCTACTGGATTAGAATATGAGACATCAGTATGAACTCATGTTTAGCTTAATAAAGATGAAAATAGACATATACAGATATAATTATAGATATGTATATATACTTGGTTAGTATATATACATATATTTCTTAGCTATGTCTGCTGAGAAGTCTAGAAGTTGTAACACTCCAGTTGTAATGAGCACACCAATCACCCAGCTCTTGGTTTCTAAATTTCATTCTCCAATAAGAGGAACCAGAGCTCCTTAGAGAAATGGCTGTCTCTAGTGCTACAGCAGAGAATTTACAAGATGGAACTGGAGCATCTTATATTACCAGAAAGAAAGGAAGCATCAAAAACAGAAGGATGGGGAATGTGAAAGGGACACAGGCACCAACCTGAAAGTGCTCCCGATGGCCAAACCTGGAACAATTTGAGCAACAAAATAAGTAATGTAATATATCTCAAAGTATAAAATAAATATACATGCGTCTATACTGATATAAGTAAATTTTTGAACAAACAAACAAACAAACAAGTCTTCCTTACAGAATTCCAGATAATATGTGTAAATATTCTGTCCTCTGGGATGTAGAACTTAATTCTCCCTCCTTGAGCGTGGGATGGACTTAGTGACTTCCTTCCAAAGAATACAGAATGAATACAAAAAGCAGAGGGTGGGGAGATAACTTTACTATGGAAAAACCTGGCAGAAACTACGTTGGTCGGATGACAAAATTAACTTCATCAGTTACAAGTCATGTTGACAGAATGTACCCCACGATATGATGTGATGAAGGGTATTTCACTTCCCTATTTTATCTCCCCCAAATATAATCCCTAATCATGAAAAAAACATCAGCAAGTCAAAAATTGAGGGGTGCACTACAAAACACCTAACCAATACTCTTCAAAACTGTCAAGGTCATGAAAGAAAGAATGAGAAACTGTTATAGACAAGAGAAAACTAAGGAGACATAATGACCGAATACAATGTGATCTCCTCGACTGGTTCCTGGAACAGAAAAATGACGTCAGTGGAAGAATTAGTGAAATCTGAATAAAGTCTGGAATTTGGTTAAGACTAGTATACCAGTGCTGGTTTCTTAGTTTTGATGTGGGTACCACAGTTAGGTAAGATATTAACAATGAGAGAAACTGGGTAAGGAGTATACAAGAACTTTGTATACTGTCTTGGCAACTTTCTTGAAAATCTAAAATTATTCCAAAATAAAACATTTTTGCAAAAAATTATTTTCCTTAAAGTCAATAAGAGTAATGGATGACCTCAGAATGCTAATTAGCACTGCAAGAAAACAAAAAGAAATAAAACATATCAGGATCAGAAAGGAAAAACTAAAAGTGGCATTATTTGATATGATTATTTACACAGAAAATCCAAAACAATACACAAACTATTAAAACTAATGTCTTTAGTCAATTGCTTTCAATACACACACACACATCTATGTACCAGCCACAATTAGAAAGTGTAGATATTCTTAAAGATATCATTACAGTAGTAATAAAAAGCTATAATTTATCTAGAAATTAATCTAAGATGTGCAAGGCTTTATAAAGAAACAAAACATTTTTATTGAAAGATATAAAAGAGAAATTGGATAAATGAAAAGATACACCATGTTCATGGAAGGAAAAATGCTCTATCATAAAGATGTCACTGTTCCACAAATTAACACATAACTTAGTAAAATTATAATCAAAACCCCATCAGAGTTTTTCATGGGATATTTTCAGAGTAATTCATTTCCACTGACAGTTGGGTCATAGAAAAAACTCGTCTGAGCAATGAGCAGTGGTGACAGCCTAGGTTCTTTTCCATCATCCCAGGATGGTAGGTTCTGGGCCTCAGTCCCTCATCACTCCAACAAGGTGATGAGCAGGGGAGTCTTGAGTTAGGCCTGTGATTGGGATGTATTTTGACATCAGCAGCATTCTGCATTTTTGAAAGAGAAGCAATGGAGAAAATTGTTTCTTACTATTTCTATTGCTCAGGAACCAAAGCTTCTTCCGTCCTGGGCCAGTTAAGCCATAATAAATAACCCTACCAGTGGAAAAAACACCTCATTTCATTCCATGAGTTTATAAATCAGTATGTTATTCAGTTATCCCCTGACTTCATCTAATACTTTTCTCCATCACTCCACTATTGGGGATAGTGTCCTGCAGGAAAAACTTACATTCTAAAATGTGCATTTCATCTTCTTCCAGTGTGGAAAATCAGGCTCAGTGAAGGAGGAAGAGTTAGCAGCCACTGCCAGCTTGGAAACAAGCCATGGAAAGGCATCCAGGAAGAATCTCGTTAGAAGATGACTTTATCATGCCAGATCAGGAGTTCGTGGCCGGCAGCTCATGCAGGAGTTGGCCCCTTCTTCTACTTCCATGTCTGCTCCTCCCATCTCAAGGAAGCTCTGGGACACAGCTCAGGTCAAAAGATGAACCACAACAATTGCGCCCATGTGTATAGTTTGCAAATCATTTGTCTAATTTGATCCACATAACAACCCTGTGTCTATTGCTATTTGAAAAACGGGGAATATGGCATGTTACAGATGGGGAAGCAAACCCAGACTTCGAATTCACAGCTAGTAAGCAAACAAGCCAGAACTCATGTCCAGATTTTTAGAAAGTCACTGTCCTGCATTCCACTGTCTCCACACACCTCACATCATTGCTTTCCATGGCGTTATCTCCCCAGTGCCCACTTGCACTGAACTCTTCAACTTGCGGTTTAGTCGCAGCAGTAGTTATACTTATCTGAAGACACATAGGGAGGCATGTGGTTAGTCCACAGGAAAGACTGAAGGAGGGGAGTCTTTTGGTAACATAATCATCTTGCCCTACAAACAAGAAAGGCAGTTCCTCCACACGGACGGTTTCAAAGGGCAGCTGGCAGCACTGTCTCTGCTTTCTGTGTGTGGTGCTGGAGCCTTCTTGCTAGGCCTGCACACAGAGCCGGCATCTGGCCAGCCCACTGCTGACACCTTGTGGTGGAGAAACAGTGTTCCTGCCCATTTCCTATCAGAATCACGCCAAGAAAGAAGAGATGGAAGGCTAGGGCCAGTCAGGTCTCCTTCTGTCTTTCCCAGATGCCCCTGGCAGCCCACTCCCCTGAACCCGCTGCTCTAGAATCGCTTAGGGGCTGTTGTAACGCTCAGTGGATGGCTGCAGGTCTTCCTGAGGCCTGGGCCGTCTAGCTCCTGCCAAGCCATGGTGGCGGTCACAGGGCCCTGTAGGTGGCACCTGTTGCCCAAGGCAGTAACTGGCACACATGGCACTCGCCAAACAACTGACAGATGAAACAAGGATTTGCTCATAAAAATAGGCATGAACCAGACACCTGAACACTGGGTCTACTTTGGGGCCCTGTGTCTGCTGCTGTAAGCATCGGAAGGCGGGCAGAGGACACCCTGCTGGAAATAGAGCTTGTGGCAACTGGCCTCTTGTGACAGCCTTTGAGGCAAATTACAATTTAGAGGCAGAAATCATCAAAGGACTTGTTCTGATGTCAGCAAGAACACTTCACATTCTAAGGAGACACTATTAGTAATTGGAGACGGGTGCCTCTGAGATCTATATGTGTACCCTTTTAGTAGAGGCATCTAAACATGGAGCTTCATCACTTTTAAGATGTGGTGTTCAATGATTTCAATTCAAGGTATTTTTAGTATTCCTAACAGTCATCATCAGTGTGGCTATGATTCACTTAATTTGCTTAGTAAAAATGTAAAACGATTTTACCTCAAAGCCCATGATGTCCCCATTAAGCTTAGTAGCTAAGGGTCCTGAAGTAAGTATTTTAATCTCTAGCCCTCATGTTCTCCATCGAGAACATGAAAAGTTTGGAGAAATCCATAGTTCTTAAAGTGTGGTTTGTGAACATCCGTGCATCAGAATCCCATGGTCTTATTACAGACCCAGACCTCAAAATTGCTGGTCCGGGGCCTGGGAATCTGCATGTTGATCCATTCTTCAGGTAACTCATGCACATGTTGGAGAATCACTGAAGAAGGTGATGTGGAGTCTAGGATTTACTGAGAATTAATGTGCACCGGACACTGACAACAAGAAGTTCTTCCCCTCAAAGAGTCTTTGGTCCTCCTGGGAACACAGACAAGTGAACGAAAGGCATGAAATGATGACAAAGGAAGGAAGGAGGAGAGCGTGGGTAACTGCTGGGGGGCAGAGTCCCTGAAGGCTTCACAGGGGAGGTGACCCTGGAGTTGTCTGGAAAGATGTGTTCACCAGGTATACAAAGAGTGCTGCTGACCAAGGTCGGGAGAGACTCGTGAGCAGCATGTGACTTTCCACCGCGGCTGCGGTGTCCTAGGGCTGGGACTGTCAGAGATCAGAAGCCCCACCCCTACTGTGAAGCCAGCATCTGTAAGAGGAGAGGAACACACTAAGGATTAGCCTGGGTTTTCATTTGATCCAAAAATGGATCCAAAGCTCTGGTAATCTCATCCTCTCTTTCCAAAACAGAGAGAGGTCAGGTCCTGTCGGAGGGAATGCCCAAGGGAGGGACTGAGCTATGTCCCTCGCAGGCACGCAGGTAGGAGGGCCAAGGGAGTGCCCGCAAAAGCGGGCTTAGGATTTTGTGTCGGCAAATTACTTTCTTAATGAAGAACATTTAAAAAATAACAATTCTTTTTCTCCTTCTTATGTCTTTTTCCCCTTCTCGCTTTCAATTTCTTTGACTAATATTTAAAACTGTTTACTTTCTGTAGCTTTTGGAAAGATGTACCAAACCCACCCTTCCCCCCAGTCTCCCTCCTAAACAACAACAACAACAACAACAAACCTTTATTTACTTACCGTGTGGGATCTGATCCATGTTCTTAAATCTACCCTCTGTCCTTCAGCATGAATTCTGTCCAGGCCATCTCACCCAGATGGCCATTGTCCTGATGGCTATGTGCACACACAGAGAGGAAGCAAAACACCATCCCACCCATCTTCTGCGTGGTGTGCTTGAGGCTGCTCCTAGCAGCCCATGAGAGCTGATTCTACAATTTCAGAAATTTTTCAAGTCAGTTGTTAAATATAGACATTATTAAAAATTAAATTATACACATTACAATTAAAACAAAGGCAATAAATGCTCAAAACCTATCTCTTCTCAATTATTTTATGTTATTATGCTATTATCTATGCTCTTGAGATTATTTACATCCATTACATCTGAATAGCGGAAATACTATATCATGAGGTGCCGCTGCACGTGTCTTGCCAGCTCTGAGTACAGTGACATCATGTTATTAGCTTAAAATTGATCATGGTGAAAATATTTACACCACAGAAATCAGCATATGGTAGAAACCAGGGCTCAATTTACTGTTTCGTTGATTATCTAGACTTCAGAAAGTGATGGAAATGTTAATAATGAGGATTAAACTGAAAAGTATGTCATAGCTATTATATTGGTACATTGCGAATAGCATAAAAATTTGAGGAAATATTTTTTCATATTTTAAAACTATTATCTGATTTAGAAAAAAAATGTCACTTGTGTCATCGATGAACAAGCAGTGTTCCAATCTACATTTTTGTGGTTTCACTTTTTTCTTATATGTTAGCATAAGCAAATATCACTGGCTTCCAAGTCCCAAGACTAGGTTGTATACAGTTTAATTGTGGAACATTAAATAATTTTATCTTAAATGCTTACTATGCAGGCTTAAACTTTTTTAATGATCAAAACTTAAAAAACAGAGTTTTTCTTTAATGAAAAAAAATTGAATGCTCATTCAGCAATTGCAACCAGGTACAGGTAAAAGAATTCAGCAAAAATCAGCAAAAGCGGTCTGCGATAATCAATTGGCTAATGGAATTTATAACAAAGAGTGTTGTATATTTTATTATCATTTGTAAATTGTGTGCTATACATCCCCTGTATCAGCGAAATTTATAACAAATGTGTGTGTAAATATGTGTGCACGCATTCTATTTTCCAGAGAACCCATAGTCTTTTCTGAGCTTTACATCTGTAGAACACAACTCATACCCATCAAGGCAGCAAAAGCTTTAATTGGTTTTAATTGCCATGATGGCTACTAGAAGGAGCAGTAGATTGAGAGTCCATGAAGACCAGGTTCTCATCTTGATACTGCCACTCACTAGCTCTCTGCCACTGGATAAGTCAGTCAGCTTGTCTCTGTATCTCAGTTCCTTTATTCACAAAAATGGGTGCATTGAACACTGTGAACAGTAAAGTCCATTCCATCTCTAAACTGTTATGATTTATGACCATGTGAGAAAAGGATGATTCTGAAGTTGCAGGACTGCAATCTAGGAGATTTTGGTAGCTCAAACATACCAACCTGAGGATTCCCAACTTTACATTTGGATACCAATAACATCTGTGAGGTCACAGATATGTTTTAAATACCCCCATGTTGTTAGTTACTATACTTTCAATAGGAATGACATGAAATCCAGCCCAAGAGGAGGAAAGAAACCTTATCCATAAAGAAAGTCTTTCAAGGCCTGTCAGTGTGAGAGAAAATAACATAATTCTGCATATGGGGGTAGGAGTGAGATAGCTGTACTAAATCTCCTCCTTATGCAGGACGCCGCTGTCCTAACTCCCTCAGTCCCTCCCCCTCTCCCCACGTAGCACATGCAGGTCACTCAGCACCCAACAAATAATGGCCCAAAAGAAATAATAATTACATAGATAGCACTTTGTCTTTGTAGCCTCCACAGTGCTGGGCAGGAAATGGTTAAGCAAGGCTGTCCTGAGCTAGGGCAGCCATAGGCAAGGAAGGGGCGCCAATTAATAACACTACACAGGAAGTGTGGGCCTCCTTCTCTCCGCCCAATGGGGAAATCCATTTTCAATTCTGACCTCAATGAGGAAGTTTCTCTTCCTGCCAAAAGGAGCGGAGTACACTCTTCCCCGCCCCACGGCTCAGCAGAAACAGAAGACAGAGGGCAGATAGAGGAAAAACAGCACCGAGTGCAGAGTACAACCCAGGATAGACAGAGCAGGAGTTGATAGAGACGACTTCCCTCAGTGAAGTTCAAGTGATAAAACAACTCATCACACACTCACTGAAATGACAAGGCCGGAAACAAGGAAACGCTACCTGATGAAGAACAGAAATAGTGGGAGACACAGAAAAGGACAGCAGAATTTAGAAGAGTCTAGACACGCCACACCACATTGCCTGTAGGTTCCATAGCAAAGAGTAAACAGAAGGCATACCAGAAGTCCGCTGGGTATATTTTAGTATGGTATATATTTTTTCACTAATATAAGATAAAAACCATATGTAGTTCTTATCCCATTTTTCTGTCCTTATAAAATTCTAAGTTGAGGAACCCTTCAGGAACTTTCAGATTGACAACTGGCCCAGGAAGATCCTGACTTTATGGTTAAAATCCAGGATCTGACGCTTAGGGTAAGAAGAACCGGGCGAGCAGCTCTGCCCCTCTTTGTGGAATGACAACTCCAGGACGTCTGTTTCCATTGAGGTGTGTGACACATTTACATGTTCACATGCTCTATCAGCCAAAGGTCCAACCAGGAGAACAGAAAGCACCTCAGACACTTACATGCAAGGGAATTCAATGAAGGGGACTGGCTACATGGATGATGGTGAGCTGAGAAGCTGAGCCGGGGACCGTGAGGTACTGCTGAGGCCAAAGGGACAAAGAGAGAAGGCCATTATGGGAGCTGCAACACTAAGGGCTTTCCAGAGGGGTTTGGAAATGGGGCACAGAGGAAGCTGCTGTGGAAGAGCTTGCCTGAAGTGAAGAGAGAGGGAAAGAAATAGCTTCTTCCAAGTTCAGCCAGGGTCAGGTCCTCCGCCATACAGGCAGAGCAGGGGAAGTTAAGGAATGGATCTGAGGGAAAACAGGCCCAGAGCTAGCACACATACTCTCATTTGGTCCTAGAAGTAACTCCAAAAGCAGGTAACATAATCTCCATAGTACTGATGGAGAAACCAAGCCTCAGAGACATTAAAATCCAGCACAGCCAACTGCTCTGCCTATGGTGGAGCTGAGACGGAAACTTAGATCTTCTGTCTGTACACCCACGCTCTGCCGACTCTCCCGGGTCCTGCAGTGGCGTGGGAGGCAGGTTTATCTGTTGAGCTTCATGGCACATCCAAGCTACCAATGGTAGTGGTCCTTAACTTCCTGCTTGTTCCTGTGCCAGAAGCCACAGTCAGGGTGCCACATGGTGCTCTGGCATGAGGGAAGGCCATTGTGGGCCAGGACTGCCAGCCAGGGAGGTGGACTCACAAAAGGTTTCTCCCAACTGCCCTGAGCCTCCACGAATGGCCTCTGTGTGCTCTTCAGAAGGCAGAGCAATGGGCCAACACGGAGGCTGCGCCAGCTAATTATCTAGCCCTCCTTCTGCTCCCTGGAAGCCCCAGCCCTGCTGGACGGCAGTGTTCTGTGTGTCTGATGTCAGATGGCCTGGTTCCACCTCTCAGTGGAGCTGGTATTTAGTTGATCCTTCAGGCTCCCCTTTGGCTCATAAAACACAAACATCTGTTGGGGTTCTGGTTGGCCTGTGGTAGACTTCAGAGTGGAGAAGGGTGCAGAAAAGGTGAGGGAAGGGAGAGGGGAGCTGGGGGAAAGGGAAGACTAGAGCAGGCTTTCTGGGGGAGTTAATTGGCTAATTAATGGGAGAGGCTTTATCAAGCCAGAGCCCTGACCAGACCCTCCCAAAGAAGGGAGAGGCAAAAGATAAGATGGATTTTCATGGAGTTTCCTTGGAAAGCCTGAAGTAGAGTCTGCGGATGCTTTTCCTCCATTGCTTCTGCTTCCTCCAACTGTTCCTTTTCTCACCAGTTGGCTATTATTTTCTAACGCATTTTGATAATTACTTTATCAATCAAGAAGGATAAACAAAAGCCTAAAAACACATCCAAGTGAATGAGTTCCCACAGCCAACCAATCTTCAGTACTATGATTTTTGTTTTTTGTTTTTTTTCTTACAGCCGTGCTTAAGAAATAGTTCGGTTCCTCATTCACTGGTGG
>NW_006494612.1:3925577-3954245 GCF_000325575.1 Pteropus alecto | reverse complement strand
CAGGACATACTCACCACCTCTGCCCTCCTGCTGCTCATCCACAGGGAGAAAGAAATTCAGCGAGTTAAGGAAATGCTATCCAAGCAAAACAAACACGCTCAAAAGACTTGCCCACAGTCTTATCCTTATTAGAATGATTCTTTGCCTTTATTTGCTTATTAAAGCAACAGAGTATTGGATGAAGAGGTGAGAGAGCGCTTCACGAGCCACTGTTTAAAAAAAGTAAAATGTAAGGCGTTTGTATCGTTGCAATTGTTTAGAAAGAAAAGTGCCAGTTATTCAATGAATAGAGCTCATATTTCAAAAGCCAAAATATTGTCTAGATGTGCCCCGTGAGTGACTGAACATGAACCCAGGCCATTCTCCTCAAATGTATCTCACCAAGTGGCCCAGCCCAGCCAGCCTTATTACAAGCCCCAGAGAGAAGCCAGTGAGCACTGCACTGGGGAAGAGGCATTACCTCAACTTCTGCTTCAGTCCTAAATCCACGACTTTGGAATGAAAAAGTCATTGGGGCAAATCACCCAAGTGACCAATTTGAAAGATTTTCTTGCCACCCTCCCCCACCACCCCTTCCCACCCCCTCCCCAGTTTCCATTTCCCAAAGTAACAGTGTCCCCTGCCAGGAGGGGGTCTGAGTTTTCTTTCTTAACATATTCGGTGACCATTCCCGACAATCCATAGCAGGTACTATAGGGATATCAGACCTGAAGGAAACGATCCAATTTATAGCTGCTCACGTAAAAGCCATCAGGAGAATCATGAAATGATTCTCCATATGGTGCCCTGAAGCTTCCAAAAACTATACGAGAAAGGGGCTTGGAAGGAATCCTTTCCTTTTCAGAAACAAGGAGGGCCGAAGCCAAGCATCTGCGGCAACCTGGAAAAGACACTCCTCCCTGACTGTGTCCCCAGGGGTGGCCTGGAGGGTCCGTCTGTGAAGCGGCCCAGGCAGCCGGGGTCACCAACCTTGGCTTGTTAGGCTTTTCCATTAACCAAGCTTATGTTTTCTAGCATAAATGAACTCTACAGTTACATTGTGTGGAAGCTTCAGGACATGGTTTGCCAAATGGAAAAACATTTGGAGGTTGAGAAAATATCTTGCACATAAATTACTGAAGGCACAGAGAATCTAAAAGAGGGATGAAATCAGAAGCCAAGGAAAAGCAGGGAGGGTGCCAAAGTAAAAAACGGAGAGAGAGACAGAGACAAGGAAAGCGATGGACCGATCTCTCTTAATGACCTGCCTTCAGACCGAAAGGCACGTTTCTAAGCTGTGTTTGAGCCTCATAAAAGCCATGTGCCTGAGCATCGGGAACTATCCTTTGAACAGTGAGATCAAGCCCCCATTCTTCACCCTTCCTAAGTGGAGCTCTTCATTGATTACGTTAAGTGCTGGCCACCAGTAAGAAACACAAAAAGTTCACTGTTTTTGACGGTGGCAAAGGCCAGTTACACACTTGTTAATGTCCTGATTTATGACACTGAAGAGATGGAACTGAGAATGGTGCTTCCTCTCTCTCTCTTTCTCTCTCTCTCTCTCTATCTCTCTCTCTCTCTCTCTCTCTCTCTCTCTCACACACACACACACACACACACACACACTCACACACACTTGCTCGCTCTCTCTCTCTGTCTCTCTTTCTCTCTGTGTCTCTTGTGCCCACACACACTTGCTTGCTCTCTCTCTCTGTCTCTCTTTCTCTCTGTGTCTCTCTTGTGCCGTCTCTCTTGGTGGTGGTGCTGGTGGTGGAAACTATTAAAACAGAGGCAGATCAGGAAGTTTGTGATAAAGAGAAGCCAGGCTCTCGTCTGACATACAATCTCTCTCTTGGCTTAAGTAAACTTGCTCCTTCAAGGCCTGCCATCAACAGAGTCGGGCTCACGTTTCACCACTAAATCTGAGTCAACAATCTCTAATCTGGACACTGGGTTCAGAATCCAGGCTCAGGTTGCGCTTGGAAGCTGACAGCAGGGACGAGAGCAGAGAAAAATACGGCCTTTGTTTCTGGTTTGATCGTCCTCACCGAGCTGAGCTGAGGTCATGTGTCGTTTTCTGTCATCAACAAGATAAAAGTTTGCACCTCCCTGGCCCTGAAATGTCTCTCCTGCCATTTATATTAAGGCCAAGGAGCTCTCTGCCCCAGGACTAGAGGGCCAAGTTTGTGGAGAGCTTAGATTTGGAGTCCTTTTCATCTTTCTGACATATGATACCGTGACATAGGCAGCCCTTGCTGGGTTGCTATGCAGATATACAATTTCTGAAAAGTTACACCCGGAAAACGAAAACCCCGGGCTGGATTAGCATTTCACAAAGAACAGGGATAAAATGTGTAGCAGTTAGGGTAAAAAGCTAAAAAAAAAAAAAAAAAGTGAATTAAAGTTTCATGAAAACAAACTCTTTTTTAAAGGATCAATAAGTATAAAAATATCTTATTGCATTCCTGGTCTTTGGTTCTGAGCCCTAATCCAGCTACTGTATGTGGAGAGATACTGTGAGCCAAATGGCGGAGACTGGGAAGGGAGGTCTGGGTGCAGGCTGGGAGTTTGGGGGTGCGGGGGAGTGTGAAAGAAAAAGGGCTTCTATTGGGTGCTGTTGTTTTATAAAGCTCTTCTTTCTACCCGTAATTGTTTTCATTGTTTTTATTTTGTGATAATCTTTCCCTTTTGTTTAAATAAACCTGGAAAGAAGAAAAAACCTTACCCCGTGGTCTAAAGGTTCTGGCTAAATTAGCTTCAGCATGGACCTTCTTTTTCTCCACCAAGGTCAAAGAGCATGCCTTCCAGAGCTCACTCACTCACACGTCAGCCTTTCCTAAAGAAACCTTTCTTCAAGTGGTTGCAATACCAGGAATGATCTTAAATGGAATATTTAAATGGAAAGTGATATTTGCATGAGAAGTTGGAAAAGGGAAATGATCAGGGGTTTCCCTTGTTATCCCCAACACTAATGCCTTCCCACTGAGGTTGTGTGATGCTCTTCTGGTGCCCTTCCTGAGCTGGCCTTGTCCACACAGCGAGGGAGATGGTGGCCCCTCACCTACAGCTCAGACACCAGGACTTCCCACCAGCCCCAGCTACAGAAGCTCTGGAGGGAAGGCCAGAGTAGGAAATGGGAAAAGGGGTTTCAAAGACACAGAGGGCGTGAAGAAGATTTAAGGGCCTCAACTGATCCTGTTCCCAACTACAGATGGGAGGCACATGCTGAACAGCTCAATCCTTCAGCATGGAGTGTGAGTCGTGTGCTCGGGGCCCATAGGAAAGGCAAAGATGGATTAGCCCTGCTCCTTGCTCCCAGGCTGTTAGAGGAAAGCAGATGAGTGGAAATAACTAAAGAGCTATCGCGTGGATCCCCTTGAGCATTCTTATTTGTTGGATTATGTAGCTGGCAGTGTTTGCAAAGAAAAGTTCTCATTCAGACAGGCATTTTTTGGAAGCTAGTGAAAGAAGACATGGGCAACTGAATTTTTCTGTAACTCGAGAGATGGGAACCACTTTCGTCGCTTCAAGGGCTGATGCTGCAGTCACTGTCAAAGATGAGATGACATACGTGAAAATGACTGGTGTAAATTCGGCCACTATTAGGTACTCAATTAAATGCTCTTTTATTCACGTATACAGGCATCCATCCATCTATAAGAGGGAGGCCAAAATGTGAGTGTGCTGGTTAAGTGTGGGCTCTATATCAGGCAGTTCCAGGCTCTGCCACTTACTTAGCCACTATGTACTCAGTTTCCTCATCTGTAAAATGGTAATAATAATAGCAACCATGACACAGGTTGTTGTGAGGCATAAATAAAGTAATGCAAATGAATAGCATTTAGTACATATTGGATAAATGTCCATTAAATTGAGCAGTGGTGTTCATTCCTTCTTGGAGGGGTTCGCAGTCTGCTGGTTTGGCTCAACACTGCATGTGAGGAATGGGTGAGGAGAGAGAACATTATCTGTTCCCAGAGGTTTGGAAGCAGGCTGGAATGACATCATCGGACATGTGTCCCATTGGCTGATTCAGATTCAAACTGAATTATAATCTGAGTTGACGCTGGTATTTCTGCAGCTGTGGTGCCATCAAAAGACCACTGCACGTGGGGACAGAGGGTTCAAATCTTGGCTCTATTATTCACTAGCTGAGTGATTTAAGCTTGAGCCGATCATTTAAGCTTCCTGAACTGTACCTTCCTCATCCCAAAGTGAGGATTGCACTGCCTCTAGCATGTGGTTTTCTGAGAATTGCCTGAGATAGTTTGAGTGACTGCTGTTGTGGTGTCTGGCATATGGAGGCTGTCAACATCTCTGTCCATTCAATAGGTCAGCTAGTTGACCAGGGATCCACTGGCCCAGCCCAAAATGACTGTGAGGTTTAGATTCAGCCCCCTGGGTTTCGGGCAAAATGATGCAGCCTTGTGCGGTCGTCAAAGCTCTACCACTGTTCTTAACGTCCCTTTGCTCATCAAACAAGTGCCATGGGAGAAAGTCCAGCTTGCAGCTCAAAAAATCAGAACGACAGGAAATGGAAAACAGTCTCTGGTCCACATGTCCCCTCTCTCCCTGCCCCAGGAAATTTAACTTGAGTACCAAAGTGCATTCTTCTCTTCCTTTCTCTGAGCTGCTGGCACCTCATCCCATCTCCTTCAAACTTTACCTATAGATACATCAACAGCTAAATTTGGGGTGTTGTCAAAACCAGGTGTCAGGAGAAATTAGCAGATATTTTTTCTTCCCAAACACAATATAAAGGTCAAAGATCTCTCGATTTCATGGTTGAGGCACCAAGTAAATGATCTGAACCTACAATGTGGACCGCCAGGCATCCTGGGCCCCGGTGAGGCAGCTCAGCATCGTGACAGAGAGTGTGGGCTCTGCCTCTTGTTATTCATGGCACCTTGGACAGAAAACCTTTCATTTCATACCTCATTTTCTTTGGTTATGAAATGAGGATGATGATAATACTAGCATTTCCCTCACAAGGCTGTGTGAGAATTAAATAAGTGAATGTGTACAAAACTCGTAGATGGAGCTGTGCACAGAGTGAACACCTGATGGATGTGGGCTGTTTTCCATATCTCAGCAGAGGCTACTCCTTTAACTAGAAGAATTACATATGTTGGTGGCAACTGTTCATTCCATGCAGTCAAGAAGACAGACCAACAGGCCATTTTCGGGTATCGAAGACTAACTTTCCCTCTATAAATGTGTTCGAGAGTCAAGGAATGACTAATCTTTAAGGCTTTTCTGAAAAAAAATAGTTCTATGACCTAGAATCACTGCACAGCACAGACACCCAAGGGCAGTGGCTGGGTCTCAGCTGCTTACGTCACTCCTTGCAATGAGAAGAAGCCTTAAGGTGTGCTGACTGACTGGCTGACTCGGAATGGTGCTCATACCTCTCTCCCTTGAGCATGAAAACAGTATGAAACCCTGCAGTCTTTCTGCAGTTGCTGCACAAGTGCTCTGGTTTTCAGGCTATACTGTCCTCTTGCATCATTAAGTTAATGAGATAAACGTACCTCAACTCAGCCACTGTTTTCCATCCCAAGGGCAGAGAACAGCTTTCAAAGGATGCAAAGTTAGAGGGCCACGTTGCCCACCTTTGAGGACCCTGATGACATGGGAAGAATGGTCAAGAAGTGGCCTCATCCATTTAAACAAGAGCCTGGGAGCTCATGGGAGAAGTGACGATTGCACCTCAGGGAAATCAGGCTTGGTTTTATGGAAGGGTGGCATGGAAATTGCACTTTGAAGAGAGTGGTTTTTAATTGTATTAAAAATGATAACAATGAGGAGGGCTCTCCATGTGCTGAGCCTAAGAGATATAAGGCAAACAAGACAGTACCCCCATCCTCAGAGACTTTGTAGACTAGCAAAGGGCATGGACAGGTGAGCAGCTGGACAAGCAAAGGGTCATGCGCACTGGGATGGTGGCGGCCATGGAGGGTGCCTTTCCCAGAATGGGTGAGAGGAAGTGGTCCTGGCAGGTTCCCCTGGAGAGAATCACCTGAGCAGTTGGCTGAGTCTTGATGGGCTGCAGAAATTGTCCAGGGAAGATGAAGGAAAGACAATTGAAGCAGAGACAGTTCTATGTGCAAAGACATAGGAGTGGGAAAGAGATAAGGGCATCAGAAAAGAGCTCCTAATTCAGCACAGGTGGAGTGCAGGTGGGACTGGCAGGCTGGGAGTGGGTGGGGCTGAGAGGTGAGGTTGGGGGCGGATGAGAGGGCTTTGCTTGCCACACTGGGCCCTTGGTTTTGCCTCTGCAGGCCATAGGGAAGCCCTAAAGAGGTTGTAAGCAGCGTTTGATGTGTGCCAGAGTGGGGCCCGAGGAGGAGCCAAGGAGGGGAGAGAGTGGATGTGAGTCTTGAGTGCTTTGCACCTGGGCCTCAGCCCCGGCCTTTGGCTGTGCCACGTGGGCAGTATGAGCTGGCACCTACAGGCCTGTGGCTCAAGCTGCCCTTCCAGTGTCAAGGGAACACCTGCTGTGCAATGGGAGGGAAGCTTTGCAGAGCTGTGAATCCAGGCTCCAGATGGGCAATTCCATAAACCCCGGAAAATGTTCAGAGAGAGCCCTGGTGAGACTAAGTGGTCCATCTTTTCCACAGCCCCATCCTCCCATTGTGTGTAAGCCAGTGGGTCAGGAGCCATGAATTTTATTATTTTCCAGTGTCCCCTATCAGACATGGGGCCCTGTGTTCTGTGGGGGTTTGATAACCGCCAAGGAAGACACTACCTGACTCATTTCTCAAAACACAGAGTAGCGTCAGCACTCCCCCATATCCAGTAAGAGTGGCAGGCAGTAACCATTATCACTCAACCCTCTAGCTTCATTTAAAATGAGGCCCACTTTAGAACAAAACTGAATCACTGCCACAAATTTACAGGAAGTCAAAATGGCTCTTCGTGAAGACATCAAATTTTTCTCCAGATTGGATGTGTAGCCTCTGGCACCAAACCTCCTGGGTTTGAATCGCATTCTGCAATTCACAGGCTGTGTGGGCTTGGGAAATTACTAAATTTACTGAGCTCCTAGTTCTTCATGTGGAATAAAGGGAAAATGAAAGGACTTTCCTCATAGGATTATTGTGACGATTAATGAGTCTAATAACATATTCTCAGCACATGCTAGTAATTGTTTGCATTATTTCTATTTCTCTTTATAGATAATGTTGAAAGCCTAAAAGGATTGTGTATTTAGGGAACACTAAGATTAAAAGAAGGAAGAGAAGGAGGAAAAGGTGTACTGATGTCTAATGAGATGCCACAGAATCTTTTCATGTTGGAACAAAGGTACCTTTTGTTTCCACGAGGGTCAAAATGTTTGCTTGACAATCTTGGACTACAGACAAAAACAAAATCAATATCCTGGATGATTGTCTCTATGGCCAAGTCCAGATGAACAAGCTATCAGGAACTTTGCACCAGCCAGCCACAGCTGGGTGCCCCAGCCCCTGGCATGTCTTCAGCTGGGCCTGCAGAGTTCCGACAGGGTTGTTCTCATAAACACAACCCACACCCGGAAGCTTCCAGATTCCCTCAGTTTCCACGACAGAAAGAACCCAGCTCCCCAACTCTTAGGATAGTTACCTAGAGGAGACTGTGATAGTGCCTAAGGTTTTAATGAACATCTGTTTTTTGATGAGCTAAACCAAGCCAGGTGGGACTCTGGACTAGTAAATTCGCCTTTCTAGGATTCAGATTTTTCATATGTAGAACGAGAGGACAGGATGACATCGACATCGCCTAGAACTAGGTATTGACATACTTTCCGCCTTAGAAACTTGCTGATGTTTAATTCAGGTACCAAGGAAAAACCAGATCGACCCACCCCATTCACATAAAGCTAAGCAGAAGCACCTCCCAGCCCACATTGTGAGAGTGGAAGCATGGGGGAGCTTTGCCTCCTGGATGTGGCTTCTCGAAGCCTTAGAGCTGAAGATCAGGACTTGGGGAGCACACAGGAAAGACCTCACAGGCCTCAGGCCCAGGAACTCACACCACATGCACTGTGTGTGGGCAGCAGTGCACCCTCCAACAGACTGATGGTCTCCCCTCTGCAGAGAAGTGTGACCTGCAGCAGGTGGAAAAGGGCCACTGTCACTCCTACATCTTGACATTTTAAAAAACTTACTGGATTTATTTTAAAAAATTTCTCCTAGGGGAAAGGAACATCTTCGGTAACAAGGAAAATAACAACAACAATAGTCATAATAATGAGAAAAGCAAAATAAGCACGTGTAAGTGCATTTTTTTTTCTTAGAGATTTATTTTTGTTTGATGAATCTGACACCGGTCTGGGAGAGGAGAATGTTGGGAGCCCCGCGGGAAAATGAGCACCCAGAGGAGGGACTGTTGCTTCCTGCATGGGTGGGGTTGGTGTTGGGGTTGATCTGTTTGTTTAATTTGTTGCTGGAAGTTTTCCTTTTGTTCACTTTTATAAATCTCTCCCCAGGCTTGCGAGCTTCCCCCCTCCCACCTCCCTCCCTCTGCCCGCCCCCAATTTCAATTTTAAAAAGCGAGCTCGCTCGCCAGGTGTGTCCCCCAAGCTCTCACAGCTCTAATAAATAAGGAGCACCTGTAAAACAGTAGCTTGACTTGTTAAGTGACTCTGTACAAAGGAGAATATAGAAATACAGTATGTACACCGCATCCGCGGGTCCCTGGTGCTTCAAGGCCAGCCAGACACTGACCCGGCCTTGCCCACCCGCCCGCCACCCCTCCTGCTGCTGGCGTGGCGGCCTTGTAGGTGGGGGCACCCGGACCCCTCCAGAGAGAACAATTGCTTTATTTGAGTTAGTAAACAGATACACTGAATCACAAGGTGATTTGATTTTTTTTTTTTTTTTTTTAGTGTTCTTCTTTTTTGAATTTTTTTTCTTATTTTTTTCTCTTTTTTCTTTTTTTCTGTACTCATCAGAATGGGATACTCCACGACTGTCTCACCAACTCAGTGCCAGTACACATGCTCTAGAGGACTTCTGGACTTGCAGCTACAACTGTACAAGTGCACACAAGAAAATCTACCCTGTTATCCTCCACCCACTGATTGAGGATCGAATTGCACATTTCTCTTAACCATGACAGGAGAAAGCAAACAGTGAAACAGAATCATGGGTGATCTTTCTCACTTTCCCTCTTGTTTTCATTGGTTTGTCCATACCATTCTAATTATCATGAAAGGGCTCTGCGTATAGAGAGATTGCTTCACTGGCTTCCTGGATCACCGAAAACCATCAGGGTTGAAATTTCATCCAAGTCTTTCGTGACGCCCAGCAAATATTCCCCCTCGGATTATTTTACACCTTGAGGGCATTTTGGTCTTCAGTTCAACACTCTTGCTCTGTTCCCAAATGGGGTGCTATTTAGGGGAATTTAAAGAGAAAGCTGAGAAGAATAAACATTTACCGAGTTCTCTTGGCATTCGGTCTCTGAAAAACCACAGTATAAACTATTCATGCTGCTTCTTACATCTGTCAAATCGAAAATTAAAAGCCATAAAAGTGTAACACTGAAAATATGGCATTAAAAAGGATAAAGGTGGCCTTTGTAAAAATAACAAGAAAAGTATATCAGCCAATAAAATATTCTAACTCTTCTTTTAAAAGTGCATCCTGGGCAGGACAGAGATGAATCTGAAGTGTTGGGACTCCAGTGCAATCCCTCTCCGCCATCAAAACGTGAACAGTATAGGTCCAAAACCGTACAATGCAAATCACAATTCTTAGTGTAGCAGCAAAACCACAGCAGTTTTTAAAAAGATTAAAAAAAGACTTTTGTTTTCAAATCCATATCATCTTCCAGCCTCACCCTCTGAGCCTTGAAGATGTAGCGGGGAGAATACCTACATTGGTCCTTGTGGCTTGTTGGTGTTTTTTGTTTGTTTGTTTGTTTCTTTTTAAAACCACGGGCGAAATCCCTAAGTTCCTCTGGGGAGAAGCAGAGATGGTGGCAGCAGGAAGGCTGGGCCCGCTTGCTGGGTCCAAGATGTGCTGGCTTCTCTGGGCTAGAGGCCACCAAGGGAGGGCTGCTTCCTCTGAGATGCTTAATGACAGGAAGCGGCTTTATTTGCTTGAGTTTTAGCCAGAGGGGGTGGTGAGCTGACCAGCTGGTGTCATTGGATGGTGTGACATGGTTTGCTCCGCGCCCTCTCTTCATGCAAGGTACCCTGTGAATGAGTGTTCCTGGAAAAGAGGAGAAGGGGCCCATCAGAATCCGCTGGACCAAGCCGCTCCTCCCCTCAACCGGGGAGAACCCAGGCGTGAGTCAGAGCAGAACTCTTTCCAGCCGTCAGGTCAGGCCTTACGCAAGTCTCCAGTACTGAGGCAGCACAGCGTGATTTTGACATGGCTTTCATTCACGGTTCTGCTCAGGGTCAGCCCTGCCAGCTTTGTGTGAGGAAATGAAACTTTTTGGAATACCACAATGAGCATGGTGCACCACGCCCTCATCCGAAGACCACAACAGCATCCGTCGCTACCCAGTAACTTTCACCCTCCCGTTACTGCACAAACTGCCAGGAGGGCTTCTGACTTGCCAAGGTCACCTCAAAGCCAGGCGAGGTCACCGGAGGACCCTGGAGCTCCAGACCTCACCCCTGTACTATATGCAACAGCCTGGTATTTGCTGCAAAGGAGGAAAGCCAACAGATTCACTTCTTAGCACATGAAACATCACTGTGGACACATAGACTTCTTTTCAGAGGTTTCCTATGGAGGCGACTGAGCTGGAAAAAATGCCCTTTCTGTGGGTCTTGCCTGAACAAAGGTGAGCCATTCACATCTCTTTGCATCCAAACTGTACAGTAGCTCGGGAATGGAAGACAAGAAATCAACCCAGTCTATGGTCATGCTACCTTGAATGTGCCCGATCTCGTCTGATTTCAGAAGCTAAGCAGGGCTGGGCCTGGTTAGTACTTGGATGGGAGACCACCTAGAAATACCAGGTGCTATAGGCGTTAAAAAAAGAAAAAGAAGAAAAAAAACAACAACCTGGACTTAGGATCCCAGAGAATTTGAACAGCATTGTTCACCAGGAAAGTTGGCTTCTAGGGAAGGTCCACCCCACCTTTCACCACAGACATGAGGCTCTGGTTCACTGTCTCTACTGGTTTATTCCCTTGGTTTGAAATATAACTTTCTAAGGACACTTAGTCACTCTCGATAAGCAGCCACTTAGAAGTTTGCCAACCAAACTATAAAGTCTCTGAGGCCTGGGGCTGTGTATGTTTTGCTCACATGTCTACACCCAGCAAGCCCCTAGTTCAGCTCAACACACATTTGTCAAATGAATGAGGGTCAAGTAGCTCTCAACCTCCATGCCCCGGAACAGTACCCTTTTGTTCCTGCCAATAAATGGCAATGTCAGAAATGTGCATGGGTAAAATTTGGCTAATATGAGGTAATGACAGAGGACTCATCAACATCTTTACAACTGCTGAGATTATTCCTAGAACAACGAACAAATAATTGCAGAGAGGTGATAGAATTTAGAACTTGAAGGGACCCCAGTGATAATATACTACAATTTCCTCATTTTATAGATGAAGAGATGGAGGCCACAGAGAGACCTGGAAACTTGCTCAGGGTATCTGCAGCACGAATTTATACAAGTGTGAGGAGGTCCAATGCCCACTGGGAGGACTAAGTACAAGCTCGTGCTTTGAACCCTGCTATCCAAATCCTGGTGTTAATGGTAATAATAATAATGATTGGCCAAAAACAAGGTTTGAAAATCTGAATGTGCATGACAGGAAATGCCTGAGTTCCCCAAATCACATTAAATCACCAGATCTGTGTGCATTTAATATGTATATTAAATAACCAAAGTGAAAATGCAAAACACCACAAATATGCAATGGGGGTGGAATTACAAGGCCATGGAAACCTTTTTATTTGGCATGGTCAGATTTGGAAATGTGGATGTTTATCTCTGAATAAAGAGCTTTGATTTTTATTTCCCTTCTCTTTTCTTTTTCCTTTCTTTCTTTTTTCTTTTTCTTTCTTTCTTTCTTTCTTTCTTTCTTTCTTTCTTTCTTTCTTTCTTTCTTTCTTTCTTTCTTTCTTTCTTTCTTTCTTGCTTTCTTTTCTTTCTTTCTTTCTTTCTTTCTTTCTTTCTTTCTTTCTTTCTTTCTTTCTTTCTTTCTTTCTTTCTTTCTTTCTTTCCTTCCTGTTTTTCCTTTTCCTTCCTTCCTTCCTTCCTTCCTTCCTTCCTTCCTTCCTTCCTTCCTTCCTTCCTTCCTTCCTTCCTTCCTTCCTTTTCTCCCTTCCTTCTAAAAACAAAAACACCAAGAGCCACCATCAAATGAGAGGCTACAAAGGATAGAGAAAGAGCCTCAGAAGTAACAAATGTATCCAAAGACACAAGTGTATAGCTTCTTAGGATGATTCTTTTCCATTTAGAGAACATGGCCTGAAACTTGCTGTGGAGGAAGGGAAACCATCTCCACCTCTGGGCCTGGAACCACGAGTGACCAAATCTTGCAGTCAGAGGGAGCCTCTGAATCCTTTCTTTAAAAAGGAAAAGAGAAAAAAAAGGTGCTTACCACTTTCTTCCAGTGACTGGGAATCACCACCATTTTGACTTTCTTAAGAATGCTGCAACAGCTTTTTCAAGAATGTAGTTTTTTTTTTTTTTTCCTTTAATGCAACCATCACCCCCCAAAGCGGACTACTTCTCAGATAAGTTTCTTTATATTCAAATCACCTTTGGACAAGGGCCAAACATGGACGGCATCAGCCTACTTGGAGAAAATTTCGAGGCTTTCATAAGGGACTGGGAAAACGGGATTATAATGAGAGCCATTCTGGAACCTTAACTATAGCGTTTGCCATCCCAAACACTATAATAATCATTATTATTCTCTGGTATCTATTATTGTCTGGTAAATAATATGTGTTTCCCCCAAAGTTCTAAAGGGCGCAGCTGCACCACACTCTATTTTTTGCAGCCCCACTCCTGCTGCTCTGAAAGCCTCCTCACACCGAGCTTATTTTAAGAGGATGGCAAAGCAGACAATTTGTGCTGTTTCCTTCTCTCTCACCACATACTCGCTGTGTCTGGGACACCCACAAAGGCCAGATGGTGGCAGTACCAGTCCCTTTCTGCTGATAACATTTGAGGAGGGGGTGGTACTGAAGTCATCCTCATTTGTTCTTCTGGCTCTAGCGGGTTCAGGGCAGCCGCCTTGTGGGTGACACAGGAATAGATTCTGGAATCAATGAAAATGAAGGACCAAGCTTGCACTTCACCTTCCTGGTAGTTATTGGTGTGCAAGGTGTGAAACCCAAGAGTGGGGGAGGAAGCAAGCTTAGAGGTTTAGAAAGCGATCGTGGCGGGAAGTTCTAGAGCCTGAGCCAGTTTCTACTTTGCCCTCGACAAGCAGAGAGAACTTATGGAAAATCCATCCTCTCTGTCTAAATTCCTTGATCTGAGCAAAGGGGAAATTACTACAGTAAGTGAGACAGAGATTCAAGTCACAGTCTGGCATGACCCCCAACTAGCTCTGTGACCTCGGACCTATTCCTAATCTTCTCAAGCAAGCCTTGATCTCTCCTCTGTGAAATGAGGGCTTGGGTGAGACTTTCTATTCTATCTTCCATCTCTCATGTTCTGTGATGGTAGGATGTTTGGACCAAAGCCACCATCAAGTATGGAGGATTATAAACTTGAGCAGCTGGATATTAATCTGTTATCAGTATGTAAAGAAGATTATTAATTTCTGGACCTCAAAGTCCAAAGTTCCAGAGTCTCCTTCTCTCCATTAACCCCAGCCCCTCTCCCCACCCCTCACACACTCACTGCTAGCAGAGATTTTTGAAGTATCCCTTAATACAGGGAGTTCTGGGGAGGTGGCTATATTTCTTCCTTACATGTGGGCTTTCTTCTGCATCTGAGGTTTGTCTGAAGGCAGGACGACCCAGGGCTCTGTTACATGGAACATCACTTGCGCACAGCCCATCCTGCATATCATATCTGTGCCATGTATGAAGACCAGCTCCACATCGCATGGTCTCCAGCAGGCAGGTATGGCCAGGTACCTTCAGAATTCCAGACCCACCTGCCCCTTTTGGTCAGAGGAATGAAGCGTCTTCCTCGTGGAATCATAACTGCACATCAAGTACGTTCAGAGAGCCCCTGACCACCTGACACTACTCTTTTTCAGCAGAAAAGCATTGCTAAGAACGTGATTGAGTTACTCATCCTCCTTTATCATACAAGAATTTTCAGAGAATTATAAAGAACAAAGTTGTGCCTGAATACTAATAAATTCTTTCGATGTTGATACTATCAAAATATGACCATTCTCACCTTTTCTTCTTTGGCCTAAGACTTATGCGGGTTGCATTTAAAAGAAAATTTCATAATTTCCAAGCAACCATTCCGTAAAATGAATGTGTGTCTAGAGAAAAGTGTCTTTTCTATTCTATGTCCCAATATTTCCAAGCTAGTCCCTCTGTAGCGTTAGAATCTGCCTCTCCCAGGAAACCTGCCTCAAATAATCTAATCCATTTTCCAAACTTTTTTCTTCTTTCCTTCCTCTGATACCTTTGTAATTAGCATAATCAAAATCTAGTAGATCTGTCCTGTCTTACCTGTTCGAAAAGCAAGCTGTCTTACCTGTTCAAAAAGCAAGCTCCCGTGCCTGTCATATTTATTCCCAGGACTTTAAAACCCTGTGGCATCAATTCTATGATGTGCAAGAAATGCCCGTTGCCAAGCTGGCTTGCCTTTGTCCAATTACCCAGGCCCTACCAGTGACGCCACTTACTCAGGCACGTCAGCCCATCACTTATCGCGGTTAAATACAGCCATTAAGTGCTGGCGTTGGCCATGCTGTTGATCTGGGACAATAACAAGTCCCTGAGGACTGGACTGATCTCAGGTAGCCGCAGCTATTCTGGGACACTCACAAGGGTAGAGCTTCACGGTCAGTGAACAGAGCCACCTGCGCCAGCTGATAAACCTGGATGTGATGCCAGACAGAGGTCTCCACACCAAGCCCATCTCAGAAAGAGCTAGTGTTAGGCGAGGTTATGCTGAAAAATGGTTCTCTCTCATCTCGTCAGCCATTGCTTCATGAGGAGTTTTGAAATGGATTTTACCACGATGGAAGGAAAGCATTCTCATTTATGAAGCGGATGGCATCTCTTTTTTATAGTTCACTAATTGATGAAAGTCATTAAAAAACATCCTTTCTCCTTCCAGTGTGATTGCTTTGGGAAATAGCCCATGGTGAGAAGGGGGTGGGGCCAAAGGTCAACTTCAGCTTAGCTCAGAGCTGGGCTCTGGGCTGAATTACAAATTCATCACCATTGTGCTGCCTGCATCATGGCTTTGACAAGCTAAAGCTCATGCATATTAAAAGAAAAAAAATTAAATCACAGACCTTGTTTTTTAAAAATAATTTTCTTCTTTAGCAATATCTCTTATTTTATTCTTGAATCAATAAAAATCAGAACCATACAAGACCCCCCTACTGAGATAACTCTGTCTTTCTTTGTTGTACAAATTAAAATTTTGGTTTCCTTTACTTAGTTGGTTCTATGAGTTAAATCGGTAGAGGAGTCTCTTTATTCTTACAAGTAGTCACTGCTGTTTCTTGCTGACCTCTAAAAGTTCCCGGGGGACAAGGAACCCTGAACCATGGAACCTTCTCTTGTGTACTCACTAAAGTCTCTTCACCTCAGACAGTGGATCTATCCTCTTTACATCAAAGCCTTCTGGAACCTGGAAGTTTAAGTAAATCAAATGACCCTGTCTCTGGCCTTTTTCTAAAAGCATGGAAGGATTTATGACCAATAGTGTACATCTTTACAATGTACTGGAGCAGGTGGCTATATCCATTCACAAGAGAAAAATAAAGAAGAATTACATGATATAGCTAATGTTCTGCATAAAATTTTAAAGAAGACTGTAGAGCACTATACCCCTCGCTTTCTGGACCAAGCACTTCCTATAATGGTTTGGGAATGAATGGAGTCAGAATGTAATGAGTTCCTACTTTATGTCAAATACTGGCACTAGACGCTTTAATATACTTATTTCACTTATACGCTTATTTCATTGAAACAACAAAGTCACTGAAGTATTCATTATTTTCCCCATTTTACTGATGAGGAAACTTTCCCAGGAAGGTTAAGGAACTTACTTGCTCAAGGTCACTGCTAGAAAGTTCTGGGGCAAAGATGGATTGAAGTCCAGCTCCTATAACCCCAAAATCCATGCTCCCCTCCAGAGGGCGCTGCCCCCTAGCCCAGGTTTCATCTGTCCCCTTCTTTACCCTGACAAGCGAGGTCACAATGTCAGAGCTGTAAGGATCTGAGAGGCATACATCAAACAGCTTCCTTGCTTTGCAAACGAGAACTCTGAGAAGTTATCTGATTAGAAAAAAAAATAACTGCGCTTTCGTTTAAGTCCCATCAATATACAAACTAGCCGATGTTGCTCTGCACATCTTCTAAAAATTCTGCCATGAACAAAAAAAGTAGGTGCTTATTGCGTTAAGACTGAGTTTGCTGTTTCTCTCTCTATATATTATCGGAACACAGGCATTTTAAGTTTAAAAAGAAGAAGAAAGAACCCAGAGGAAAAAAAGGCAGCTTTATGTGGCAAGTAGCTATGGTCTATGGATCAATAATAGATTTTAATATTTTAGGTGAGGTCTGAGAAAGGTTTTTCTGACACTTATGCTTTACAACCAGCCCATTAGCGGGGGGGTGGGCAGGCTTCATATTCATGAAAAATTCACTATAAAAAATAAGAGCGAGCATACTGATTCTGCATTCTTCCCCCCACCCCCAAACAGCCAAGGAGACGGAGAAGGTGGTTAATAATTGCTTTTCTGCAAACCTTCAACCCCTCAACCCCAGTTATTCAGGTACAACCTATTTTCTTTCTGAAATCCACTGCCCGTGGTGAGGAAGCAGTGCCGTGGGTGGCAAAAATATGACTCCGGTCCCTGGCTCAGGGTGTGTAACTCAAGCAGCTTTGGTCTTATCCCGTGTCCCACTGAGAGGAAAGGCAGATGAGGACTCAGGTTCTAATCCTGGTTGCGCCACGTTGTGACTTTGAGCATGTGCTCTGCTTGTTCCAGTATATACTTTGAAAGCGGAACCAGACATCTTAGGAGAGTTTGGGGGATGGTTTCCCAGCCCTCCAAGGCTGACAGCATGGAAGTGTTTCATTACTTTCCATTACACACACATCTGAGGGAAGAGGTTCTGGGCTGCGGGGGCCACTGTGACAATTTTTATAATAAGCACCTGTTATGTGCCTTGCTACCTCCTGGGCACTTATATTTGTGTTATTTACATTGGAGCCTGATAACTCTAAAAAGTGGGGATTATCTTTTTTTTTTTTTTGTATCTAAGATACCCTCAGTGGTTTTGCATGGAGATTCTGGAGCCAGGCTGCCAGTCAAATCCCAGAGCTGCCACCTGTTGGCCAATGACACTGGGTAGGAGATGGCTTCTCTGTGCCTCAGTTTCTTCATCTTTAAAATGGGTTTAATAATAGTATTCCCATAGAGTTGTTGTGGGCATGTAATACTTGGAACACCACCCACATATAGAAAGTACTCAATAAAAATTAACTGTAACAATTATTGAGAAAATTTGAGCATAAAGAGGTTATAAAACTTGTCCAGACTCTCTGGCTGGTAAGCGACACGGCTGGTTTTCAGATCCCAGCAAGTCTCACTCCAGCCCTGCGCTCTCCTCCCAGGCTTTGCAGCCTTTCTACTAGGACAGAAACTGCCATTTCTAGGGTACCTGTGATATGCCACAGTTTACATGTTTTCTTACCTATCCCTCCCAGCACCGTTATTATTCCTCATGACCTAGAGACTAGAGCTCAGAGAGGTTGAATCATTTCCTCTCTCACTTAGTAAGAGGCTCTGCTGGGATTTGAACCCAGGTTAGTCCAACTCCGGAGCAGATGTTCTCTTCCACGAAGCCACACTACTGCCTTCCCTCACTACTGAGAACCCACTGTTGCCACACGTGGAAGCTTCGGAAGGTCTATGGCTTGGGAAGTTTAAGAAAGATAAAAGGACATCTCCAAAAGTTGCTAAACTCCTTTAAAAGGCCTGGGGAGGATCTGATTCAGATTCTGTAAAAATCTCTGAAGGTGTCTGAAGTAGAGCAAGCCAGCCAAGCCTTATGGCTGCTCTTCAGTCCAAAGACAGAACTATGGGTGGCCACTGTCCGGTCTCCGTGTTCACCATCAGGAAAGTCCTCTAGATGACTAGGAGAGCTGGCACTGGCCTCTGTGAGCCACACCACAGGTAGCACCTCGCCCTCCTCTGCTGGCCTAAGGCTCAAAGCAGCTGGTCGGTCAGAAGAGCAGAGCACATCTCTGTGGCAATTGGGGCCTGGCCAGCATCCCTCTTGACTGGACTTTGGAATGTTCTGTGGGTTGTGAGGTTTCCTTCCACCATGTGCTATAGTGGAAGGCCTACTCTGGGCACAAAGGGGTTCTTCCTCCCATGGCACTGCCACAATGGCTTTACATACTCAAAACATAGATAGGGCAGCCTCCGTCCCTCACATTGTGGCGATAACATTTCCCGATATTTAGAATCAACTGCTGGTAATTAGCCTGTCATCGGAATGCAACGATCAGCTTTAGCAATGCCAGTCTTTCTCCTGCTTCCTTTCAGTCTATGAACAGCTGCTCAAGTAATTTCTCTCAAACACAGATTTTGCCCTGTCACTTCTCTGCTCCAGGTCGTGGTGATGTTGCCTGATGCACAGTACAAATTCCACAACCTCCTGCTCCTCTACCTACCTGCTCTCTTCCAGCCTCCTGCTCCTCTCCTCTCCAAGCCCTTTGTTCCAGCCAAGTGAAGGGGACAGTCACCCCTAACATGACTGGCTCTTCAGTGCATCCATGGCTTTTGATATCCTAATGCATCCCTTATTCCTCTACTCCTGACCTACAGACCACGACCCTCCCCAGTTTTACAACCTAACTCTGAATCACCTGTGTCATGAACTCTCTCAGGGTAACTCCATTAGCTAGTCCTCTCCTGGGATTCTTCTTATTCATTCGGTCAACAAATACTGGTGTGCCCACTCTGCCAGCCCCCAAGCTAAGTACCAGGTTACGACAATGAGTGAACTGTCCTCAGTTCCTGCCCTCATGGGAGCCTACTGTCCACAGTATCACATCAGTTTGCAGGCAGGTTCTGCATGTTACTGGTAAGACTGACCTTGGTTATTTCTTGTCTCTCTCAGCAGGTTATTAGCTCCTCAAAACAAGTCAAGGACTCCTGCCTCTCCACCTCCTATCCTTTTTCTCTCCCTCCCTCCCTCAATTCCTTTCTTCCTTTCTGATATCTCTTAATAACAATGTCCCTGCATGAAGTCAGTGTATAGACTGTTAGTTAAATATGGATATGTTTTATCCTCTAGGGAAATAAATGAAGACTATTTCTGAACCATAAATAACTGAAAGGGGCTGCCTCCCTCTGTTTGGATATGATTAGGAGTTTATTAAATTTTATAGATTGTAATATATGAATTAAGTATAAATTAAGAACTCTAAATATAGAAGTTATTATTCCTGTGCATAGGCCACACACACACACACACACAGATGAAGCAGAGAACAAGTTGATCACATGAACAGATAATGAGGGGTGCTGTTAAAATCAAAAGTAGAACCCTGAACTGGTGGCTCCTCATCTTCATTTGCAAGGTCATAATATTTTTTCATAGTTTTTCAATTAGCATTTGAGATTCATATTGTTCAAACTTTGGTGAATATGAAAATAGACATTAAGTCCCATATTTATGATGCCATCCTACTAAATGAGAGGAAAAGGGGGACCTGGATGTATTTTTGGTTTGGCATTTTGTAGAACTATTTTTTCAAACATTTGAGGTTTGGCTAAAGCCAAAACTTATTTTGCCAAGCACTTTGGTCTTAATTTTTAAACCCATGTGTATTTTAAAAGAAATTCAATCTATATATTTCTGACTCATTTACACTTAACTCATGAAAATGCTGTTTGGTAAGAGCTATTAGATATCCAAGCAAGTCGATGAGCCTTTTAAGCCATCTTCCCCTCTGTTCTTACCAGAAAGTTGTATTTTGCCGCCATAAAGAGTGTGAGCCCCAGAGACCTGTGGTCAACTTGAAATTTATAACCTCAGAAGCTTAAATGGATTCTCAGTTTGGAAAAAGTTTTTTTCCCTCTTTCCTCTTTTTCATATTAAGTGCACAAATAAGCTACCTATGATAAAGACAGGATTCTACTATGTCTTAGTTTCCAAGACGGCTGAAGCGAATAGTAGAGAATTCAATCTAACCACCAATAAATTGTCCCTAAGACATTTCGGAGGAATAATATGACACTTTAAGTTCACACGGACACAGATTCAGATCCTATACTCTAATGGAAAGTTTTACCAATTACTCTCAGGATAAGAAAAAGAAGTGGGAGTCAACACAATTCAAATTGAACATTTTACATTGGGAGGACTGGGGAAGTGGTTTTTTTGTTTTTTGTTTTTTTAAATCACAAACAACTATCTCTCTGTTTAATGACTTTTCGTACATTTAAAAAATAAGCTGAATCTACTAAAAATGGTATTTGAATTAAAACAAGAAGAGCAGGAAGAATGTGCATGTGTGCTGCAGCGACTTCACCGTATATATCTATATATAATGATGCTCTGATACTATTCAGTTAGAGTATTCTAGTGGGGGAAAGCTTTTGGATAAAGCACTTTAAAAATGGCTTAAAAATATTTAAAGTATAAGCATCTAACAAATCATAATGACAAAGTTTTACATTTAACCACACGTGCTCCAAATATCTTAAAATTATTCTAAATATGGGTTTAAAATATCAAAAGGGCTTGTTGATGGGATGCAGGACTTTGCAGAGAAACTTAAACCTGATCATTCTTGCTCCCACAACACCCAATCTGCACAATTTTAAAAGTGTGCACGAATAGATTTTTTTTTTAGAAAAAGATCATGTTACAGTCTGAATTTCCAAAACAAGAGTTGAAGAATGAAATATAGGGTTTCCTCTTCTCTCACCAAATGCAGCTTAGCCACTTTGCTTCTAGATAATTTGTTATTGTAGGTTGGCTCAAATTTAAGACAGTAACATTTTAGAAACACTTGGAGAACTAAGCCAGCTGCAAGTAGGATATCATTACAAATTGAGACACATGTTGTATGGGAATACCATTCATTTTCAATACCAAAAACATGTCTGGGGAAGTAAGCCATGCAAATGAGGGAGAGATATACTTTTTAATTGCAGTTTTTGGATGTTAGGTCAATGTTTCATATCAAATGAGTCCATGAAATGTGTTTCTCCCTTCTGTTCTTTAAATGCTCTCAGTAACATTCTTACTTCCCTTTTTACCCAAAACAAAACACAGCTTGCTAGCAAAGAAAGACAACGAACCCGAGGTTCAAAGGGGGAAATGATGAGACAACCAGTGGTGCAGCCAAACTTCCGTATGGAGAGCGGCTGGGGAGTACGGGGCAGCTTTGATTAGTTGCTGATCTGCTCCCACGGCTGCGTGGAAAGGCAGCTCTGCCCTGTGTTCCCTTCTCCCTATTCTGAGTTGTGCACTTGGGTAACATGGTGCAATTGTATGAGCATGCTGTTGCTTATTGTCCATAGCTTGGTCCTAGGAGCACAGTTAAGAGATCTCAGGGGCAACTTGACTGGTTTCCAATCTAAGAATGTTTAGTACACTCAGGAGCTATTTTAAAGCACGAGAGACTATCTTCAAGTTATTATTGCTCCTTGCTTTTGCTCCATTTGCACTAGAATCTTTTAAATGACTCTTGAAATAATGTGTGTTTGTGTGTGCACATGTTTCCTCTTTGTTGATGGCCTCCCACTCTCAATCCTGACCCCACCCTATTTTTTCCTCAGGCAGAATGCTGTGGAAATTCACAAATCTGGATAACTCTACAGGGTTAGTTTTTAGAGCTGGCATCTGAGATGGCATTTACTCCTTTTCCTTGAGAATGGGACCCTGTTAAATGATGCCAGTGCTACACACTGTTTATCTTTTAAAGCTAATTTATTTGTTTCTTGGAAATGGACTCCTTTGATGCTTTTGAAGCATTAAAAAAAGTTTACAAATGCATAATGCATTGCCTTAACATGCATCCACACAATAAGTGTCATGCATTTAAAATAGCAACTGAAGAATACAAAATAATCTGCCCAGGACAGGGTGAAGGAAAATAGAATGGCCGGCCTCTGTCCCTTTGGCACAATCTCTTTGACAAGAGAATCTGGCAAAGGCAGTGATGGGGTGGAGGTAAGTGTTCCATGACATGAGGTAAGTGTTCCATGCTGTAGTATATTTTGGTCTTCAAACACCTCTGCCCCTCCACAATGCTTGTCTGCACGAAGAGAGGTGTAAGTGATTGAGCTATGATGCCCAAGCAGCCGCTCAGGCTGGCGAGGAAGTGATTCACTGGAAACCAGACAGGGAGATTATTTCCAATGCCCTTCTGGGCAATGGCTTGTTAATGCTGGTCAAATGCCTCCCTCATTCCACGAACACTCTCTCCAGGTGAAGCAGCATGCTAGACACAGCCACATCAATGCCCCGATGTTTACTGAGCTGTCCACTTCTCGGACTCCAGCCATTCCATGCCCTTGGCCCCAACAGCAGTGGAAGGTTTTCCACTCAAGGACAATGTCTCCCTATACAGTGTGAACTTTGAAAATCCAAGTGCTGGGGAAGTACCTGGCTTGTTTTTGTTCCTGCTTCTCTTTCTTCTTTCTCCATAGGTACTCACAGGATGTGGTACCTTGAAGAAAGGTCTACAACCTTTTGTGTAGTGTCCCTAAGCCAATCTTATGGAGGCTAGTGCTCCATTATGTAGCTGCATCAATGATTGGGCAATATTAGGTCCACAGCAAAAAGTGCTAAAAATAAATTCTAAGTTTAAGGGAAACTTACAATTAATTCGGCTTCCTCAGAGTAACAAGAAAAACTCCAACTCCGATATTGCTGGATGATAATATAATTCTTCAGAGATGTAAGGCACATTTCTTCTGAAGTCAAAATCGATGGACCTCTCAAGAAAATACCTCTGTGCATAGGCCCATAAAAACTTTCCACATAATTCCAGAAGGAATTGCTAAAGGCCAGCCATGGACTAGTCCATGGAGCCAGGAGACCAGCTTGAGGGAGCAGCCACAGGGGCCGGAGGTCTGGAGGTCAGGAGGTCACGGCCGGGACCAGTACTGCACCTGCACGCCCCTGAGCGTGAGTTCCTTTTTAAAGTTTGTACACTAACTAAACACTCCTCTGGCCTCACTCTCATCCCAGCCTTGCTGACGGTGGAAGGTTATGGCTACATATGAAAGAAATAAATACGTGGTTACATGTCATTTTTCTACTCCATTATAACCTATTGGAGTAATATCTAAAAGTCAGATGCTTACACATTAAAACCCTCCTTCAAGCCCTTGTCATAGGGTTAAAATAGACGCAGCAGCTTTGAACGAGGTGTGTCTAAGGCTGATCTTGACACTGTTTCATCCAGAAAACTCTCCTCTACCAGTCTGAAATGATCACAGCAAGCACTCTCCCAGGTCTTCACCACTCACCTGTGCACATGATGCAGACCTGGCAGTTTCTTGCTGGCTCTTTGGATGACTGATACCTAGACTGGACAGCCATCTGCATCCTGACAGACAGCCGAAACTTTAACATCAGGATTACGTCAGAAATTAATGTTTCCAATAACCAAGTACTGGAACATTGAAAATCTCAAGTCTGGCACATGATCCACACATCTCACTCATTTGTATCGATTTCTTCTTCTCTCTCAGTTTGTCTTCTTTTCCTTGCTTTAGAAGGAGGCACCCCTAGTAATATTTCAAATGTTTGGACTTGACTTCCCAGATAGCCTAGTACTCTCTCAAGCTTCTCAGCCAAAGAAACTAAACTGGCAAAATTTACCTGTCACCTCCACCCTTTTGGCTTTCCTAATGAGGCGAGCCCTTCCATTCCCCCACACCCTACTCCCCACCCCACCTTGAAATAGTCCTTTCTGGGGTTGTGGCTCCATGACCAGACTAATCATTAAACTCTAAACTCCAAGAAGCCAAAACTACAGCTGCCTCCTCCAGGTCTGCTGGAGAAAACTACAAGTGGAAGGAACCCCTGCTGCTGAGGCTGGGGAAGCATCTCAGAACCGAGGCCAGGGAAAAACATCTCATATTTTCTTTCTGGTTTTAGAAGCACATAAGAAATGTGGGAGACACAAAGGTGGGAAGTCGTGTGGACTTGATGCTCCTTGGGAACGGAAAAAGGGAGGGTGAAGGGTTACTCATGATCTACATTTTTTCCATTGATTATTTTACTTAAAGAGAATATGTCATTTCCCCGTAAAATCGAGGAAGGGGTGATAATTTTCTTTTGAATATCTTCAAACGTTTGCAGATGGTTACTCTGAACTCCCCAATGTACCATAAACAAGTGTAAACTGCAGAAATTCGGAAAATGTACAAATACAAACAGTTATTCTCCAAGCTCCAGGGCAAAGGCAGAGAGGGGAGTATTCCATTTATAAATAGAATACTTTGTGGATAGAATAGTTTGAGAAATGTTTATGCATTGTTTTCCTTATTATTTGGGAGGTTATTTTTTTCCAGCTTACAGAAGCTGCAGAACTGGCATTCGGAGTCTTAAAAGTTGAAGATTAAAGGACATTTACAGCCTTTAAAATATTTTTTTTACTAAACAATTAGTTCTGCATCCAGGAAAATAACTTCCCATTAAAATAATTTATAATCACATCAACAAACAAGAATGCACAAAGTCAGGTAACCAGGAATAAAATTTCAAAATCAAAAAAAAAAAATACTATAATTTGCTAAGAAGCAGCAAATATAATTACTTCTCTGAAGACAACTGCAGTTATCTGGATTACTGATTTCAAGATAGTCTGCTTTGAATCTATTTAAAGTTATTTTTTAAATAGTAATACATTATGAGAATGGTGGCATAGTGAAAAGAACAAAGAACCCTGACTGAAGTTACAGACTTTCCTAAGAAAAATATGAGCCACCTACAGCAGGGGTCCCCAAACCCCAGGCTGTGGACTGGTACCGGTCTGTGGCCTGTTAGGAATCAGGCCACGCAGCAGGAGGTGAGTGGCAGGTGAGCAAGAGACCCTTTATCTGTATTTGCAGCCGCTCCCCAGCATTAGCATCACCACCTCAGTTCCACTTCAGATCATTAGGCATTAGATTCTCATAGGAGCACTGGTCCCTGGTGCCAAAAAGGTTGGGGACCGCTGACCTACAGCATATGGAGAAATTACTCACCTGCACCTCACCCACCAAATTCAGCCCAGATTTCTTTTTGGTTTTTCATACTTTCCGCTTTGGCTTTAACTTGTCACCAAACAGTGTTCACTGTCAGGGCACAAAAGCCATGTAGTCCTTTATTTAACAGATGTATTTCCAATTTCCGCGACCATACAAACAGGCTCGGTTTCTGAAGGCATGGAAGAAAAACAGCGCCATGTGTTCACAGAAAATCAGGAGGGGTCAGAGAATGTGAGTGAATTATGGCAGGTTGAGACTGTGCTTTGAGGTGACATATAACTACAGAGGGCAAGAGGAAATGTGATTTAATGGCGGATAGGCGGTTCTTCCATCTTAAATCATTTGCCTTGTCACCCCACTGTAGCTGGCAAAGCCCGAGTGTCTCTCACTTTAGAGAGAAGCTGTAATTTGTTGGGAGACCACTCATAAAAAGAACTTGCTAATCTCAAGGGGCTATGGGCAATTTCATCATTGCATCTTCTGGAAATGGCTAAAGCCAGGTTAATATTTTTAGTAACAACTCTGGTCCACACTTAAGATCCTTGCCTGATTCTTTATTCAGAAACATATGTCATCCAAATAGCCCTCATATATTTCATGCTTTTATGTTCTTTTGGCCCCATGCTACTTCAGGACCAGCAGCACTATTCTTGACCTGGTCACTTCTCACTCCAGTAATGGCAGTAAAATCTTTCACCTTTCCCGTCTTCCTTTTTTGTCATTTGAATGAGTGATACTAGAATGTGTTTAAAATTACAATTCCCAGTGCTTTCGGGCTTTCTAAAGGCCGTCACTTTTTTTGTCCCACATCTTCCCATGACTCACGGCTTTGTCAACCAGATGAAATTACTCTGGTGGAGAAAGCAGGGGCATTTTCAATTGAGGTGACGATGAGAAGGCTGAGGCCATCTGTCTTAAAAAGCAGAACTTGTAGATGTAAAATCAAGAAGGAATGGTGAACTGATTTTTAGTGTTCTGCTCCTACGAGCAAAGCCATCAATGGAAAAGAAAACCTCAAACTATGAGGGCTGAGAATCCCATCTTGTACCACCCAACAAGCCCCCTTGCTCTGGCTCTGTGCTTCCCAAGCAAACTCTGGCTATAAGTGAGGTATGTGCCCATGTAAATATGGTGGACTTAGAGACAACGTTTTGGACACGCCACATCAAGTGTTCTGGTCCACACCTATATTTCTCACTGTGGAGTAATGGGTTGGAATTCTAGATCTGTTGTTGCTGCTGAAAAAAAAATAAAATAAAAGAATTGAACACTGTCAAAAAAACAAAAACAAAAACACTGGACACTGTCTAAACACTTAGAGAAGTTGGTAGGTAAGCTTGGTTTTTCTCTAGGAACTTTCCCCAAGGCTACTGAGGTGTAAAAGAATTTTATCAAGTAGGCTCATAAAGGGACAAATTAGCCAATTCTCTTATAATAAAGTATAGCTCTGGAATCAGGCAGCCTGGACGTAAATCTCGACTATGCTTATTAACTTGGTGATCTTGAGCAAGTTACTTAATGTCTCAGTTTCCTCACCAGTAAAATAAAGACCTTAATAATTGTCATATGGCCCTGGATACAAATAAATACCACTGAGAAACACTTAGAAGAGGTCCTGTATACATAGATGTGAGCGATTATTCTTCCCAGGAGGTCCACTTTTCCTATCCAGGCTTCCTTCTTCCCTGGTTTCCATCCCGCCAACTGTAAATGCCTTAAGCACAGGCACTGCATCATATTCCCCTTTGTATTTCCCCAGCTCCTAGAAGGAGCTGTGTACAAGTGAGGTGCTCAATAAATGTTCTTTTCTCTTCCTTTCTTCTACATTAACAGTTGACAGACCTAAAGTGAAAGTTAGCTCGTTTGCTGCTCTCAGGGGTAGAGGGTAGAGTTCAGGCTCTGGGTTCAGCAAGCCTGAGCTGAATACTGGTTTCCCAACTCACCAACTTGGGCCACATCTCCAAGTGTCATCTTCCTCCTTGGTAAGATGCAGATGATACCTATTCCTCCAGGATTGGCAGGAGGATCAAATGAGGCCATATCTGGGTATAGCGAGTATGTCACACATGCTAGTTCCCTTCCTCTTACTGAAAATCATTATTATTGGCTCACTTGGCATTAAACAGGATTCCCCCACTGAGGTCAGAAATGTGCATCTCACCTCCTTCAGCAATGTGGCCCTTTCCCCTGCCAAAGCTCCCACTGTCAGCTGAGGTGAGCAGCCCACCAGATGAGCAGCTGAGCTCAAAAACTGGGAAGAAGCAAAGCTGGTCTGTGAATGCTTGAAGCCTGCCCTGGGGAATGCTGGTTGGTGACAAATGAAGAGATCCGGTGAAGAGGAGTTATGAGCTATGGCTACGACGCCCTGCCAGGCAAAAGAAGTTTAGTGGCTTGGGTGCAGTTGGCATAAGCATGCAAAATGGTAAGTTTTTATTCTCATCTTGCAAATGGAATCCTGTGGTTATTAAGAAAATTTGGCGAGTTAAGACATTCTGCCAATGAGTACACTAGCTCCAGGAAGTCGCCGGAAGTTGCCCAGCTCACCTTTTACCACGGCCCTGTAACCTCATGACTGAGCATCTACTCGCCCCAAGTAATCACTCCTTCCTCCCCACCTCTTCCTCTTCAACAGGGTGAATTACAGAGATGAGCATAATAATAAAAGTGTAATTAAGGAGACAGTGTTGCAAGTTGGGTTCAAAACTGGACTTTGCCATTAAGTAAGTGGCCTTGGGCACAGCACTTACATGCTGTGACTCAGTTTCCTCAGCTGTAAAATGGGAATGATGTTGGATCAAAATGATGATAGTGTGTGACCAAAGTGTACTGTAAAACATGTAAGGTGAAATAAAATCATGATTATCAATTCAACTAACTCTCTCTCTCTCTCTCTCGTCTGCCTTGTAAGAAGTAAGGAGAGGTGCACTGGCTCATGCAGAGGAGAGCCCCCGTGGACATACAAACCTTTTACTTATTCTGATTTCTAATTCGGAGGCACCTCCTTTTGAGAGGAGGCTCCAGGTCCTCGGGCCCGGCGCTGAGCATGGGCGAGGAGATGATGCACGGTGCCATGGCAGTCTTCTCCGCGGGTTTTGGCACAGGCTGGATCACGCAGCCCGTCTTGGGCAGCATCCGCAGGGCATACGCATGGTCCTCGTCCGCGGGGTTATTAAGGTTCGGGTCCGACTTGTCGCCCCCCGCCAGGGCCTCCTCCCCCATCAGCTTTTTCGCCGCCTCCCCGTCCAGGTGGCAGTTGGAAGCACAGTTGTTCTCCTTGACGGATTCCAGCTCACTCACCACGGGCTCCTCGGGCGACAGCAGCTTCTTGGGGGCCGCGGGCT
>NW_006494612.1:3867542-3924969 GCF_000325575.1 Pteropus alecto | reverse complement strand
GCCCAGCGCCTGGCCGGAGCAGCCGGGCGGCGAGTCCGCGGACTTGGACGAGCCCTGCTTGGAGTCCCGCGGGGACAGGGAGTGTCCTCCTGGCTTGCCTCCTGCCGCCGAGGAGTCGCCAGGGGCGCTCGGAATGAAGTTCTCCCCGTTGCTGGAAAATCCGTTGGGGGGCTTGGAATCATTGACGTGAGGGATGGGGATAGGGATGGGGATGGGCACGGGCAGGGGCACGATCACGGGGTATGGCACGAGCAAGGTGGGGGGTGGCACCAACGGGGCGAGTGACGGCAGCCCGAAATTCATCATCTGGGGCACCGGCATCGGGCCATTTGGCATCATGCTCACTGGGGGGAAAGGGAGACTTGGCAGGGGCGCGCCCGGGGGCGGCGGGGGCAGCAGGCCCGGGGGGTTCCCAGGCATGGTCGGGGTGCTCGGGGGGTGGATGTGGGGCGAGAGCATGGGCCGGTGCATGGGACTGGAAGTGGGGCCCAGGTTCCTGGGGCCGCCCGGTGGGGGCCCGATGCCAGGGAGCATGGGGTTGGACAGAGGACTATTGGGGTTGGAGGCGTGGTGCGGCGGCCCACGAATGAAGGGCGGGCGGATCTGCTGCATGATCTGTTGTTCCATGAAGATGGGCAGCGGCACCGGGCCGCGGTTGGTCATCACCATAGGAGGGCTGCGAGGCGGGACACCGAGGGGAGGCCCGATGCTAGCGGGTGGCTGGACGGAGACAGGAGGGATGTTTGCAGTCTCACTGATGGGCATGGACTTGGGCACTGGCGTGGGGATCTTAGTGACAGAGCAGTTGGCAGTATCAGATGGAGAGACGGTGGTGGACGCCGATGGGCCAGGGCCCTGGCTTTGGCCAGCTGCAGCCACCGGGGAGGGGGCCTTCCTCCGAGCATCTGTTAGAGGAATATTCCAAGAGTCTGGAGTGAGCAGCTGCACCCCGGTGCCTTCTGCTTTATTTTCCATGGGAGGGTGTAATGTGCTGCACAGCCCAGCTGGAAGATTGGCCTGTGTCTCTTTGTAGAAAATGTCCATTTTGTATTGATTGAGACATTTTGCACTGCAGAACTGAAGCCTTCTTTCCCCATCCCCAAAATCCAGGTATTCTTTTGTGTGTCTTATGTGTTTACACCAGTCACATACCTACAACAGTAATAAAGAGAAAAAAGTAAGAAAAGCAATTTCCTTTGGTAGGTAGTGTTTCATGTTTCACGTAAAGGTTCTTTCAAATTTTATCGCAATTTTTCAAACAGGCTGAAGTGTTTCCTTCTAAAAGGTAAAATTCTTACATATTTGTAAAATTATTTCTCTCAGAATTATTTTATAAATATTAACTCTTCAGAACAGCGATTATCAATATCTCCTATTTAAAAATAAAAAAAGAAATTGTGTTGTCCCTTTATGGTGGACCTGACAGAAAAGAACACATATACCTGCCCATACATTTTCGCTTGTCAAAGAGGCTTGCTGTAAATACAAATCTAAATAGTTTTGGAGAGAAAGATTCTCCAGAAAGTTCAGTGGGCTTTGAAATATAGCCTCTTAACATTCTCCTCATGCAGAGTCATTTTACACTATTGACTCTGTTCGATAATGCAGTTGGGAAGGGTGTGCTATGTTAACCAATAACACAAAGCGCTGAACATCATTATGTCTGCCTTCCAAGGGGAAACTTGGAATTAGTCATGAAGTCTGTGTGAGGTTTAGCTATTCCCAACCTGTGATGTTGCAGCAAGCTAGAATTATTTTTTGAGCTGTTTGCCCACTCTCTCTCAGTAGTCAGAATTTTTGGTGACATTTCTTGGCACGCAGTCTTATTGAACAACTTTTCAAACCCAGAGAACGTTTTCCAAAAGTTGTTATGGCTTTTTCTCCCCTTCGCATCTACTCCTGGCAAAAGAAAGGCATCGCCAAATTTATTTTAAAGTTGGGCTGCAGAACTAATTAAAGGCTGAGAGCTTTTCCCAATTGGAAATCACTAGACATCAAAGTTCAAAAAATAGTCATTCTCGGCTTCAGAACCCATTACTTTGGAGAAATTATTGTGATTTCATTAACACATTAATTTTGCAACACCATCAGCTCTCACAGATGGTGAAGACATGATCTACAATTCAAATATGACTCTTGTTTGCACAAATGTCTTTCCTTCATATGGCATTTTAAACAAGAATTAATATGAGTAATCTTGCCACAGCTATAAACAGATAAACAGATGTCAAAATTTTCGATAGTTCTTTCAGTGCCTTACTTTTTTAACTGAACATTACACACACTATCTTTTTTCTTATTTATCTATCTATCTATCTATCTATTTATTTATTTAAGGTCATTTCTTCAGCACTCGATCCATTTAACAGCAGAGGAAGAATTCTGAAATGTAGTGTAGTGGTAAGTCCATTAAATTTGAGTCTCTCCTCACTAAAGCACTGGTTCCAATATTGCTCTAACTAGAACCCTGTTTTTGTTGAGGGGGGTGTCTATTGTTGCCTTGTTGGTGCATGTTGTTGTTGTTGTTTTTAACTATGGTAAACAGATAGCATTAAAGAATGATACATTTTAATAATTATTGGTCACATAAACAATGCAAAAACAACATATGCTGGGCATTTAATTACTCATCTCATTTAACTCTCGGCTTTCCTTGATTGTAACAGTGGTGGCATGCTAGTGTGTGATTGTGAATGTACACACTCATGGCAGTTGTAGGTCTGTAAGTATAAATTCACTCTTCTCACTTTTTTTCCCACTGATATTTGTATATAATATACTTGATGGTGTGAGATTGAATAAGAAATACTTATTGGCACACATTAGTTTTTTGTTTGATCTCATATCACTCTTTCAAAATACTTGCCAAAAAAATAATTTTAATGCTAATATACTCCTGTGTTTCACTATAGTGTTTCAGGTTTCTCCAGAATTAAGGGAACTTTTTTTTTTAATTATAATTGAGCTGTCCGGTTTACAAACAAGTATATAATTGCCTCTGATGAGCAGAATCCATCAGACTCTCAAAATTCTCATCTAGATAAAGATTAAATAAACTAGTAGTGAAAACTTACACATGTAAGTTATTATTTTTGAAATCCAATCATTTTAATAAATTTAATGTATAGTGTTGACATTTAAATTCCAAAATGAAATAAAGCCACCTGATTCTGTTTCAATATTAGTTAATTTACAAGCTTAAAGTGAAAGCTCAAATATAGCTTCTTTAATCATGAACTAGAACACACTATCAAAGAATTAAACATTAAAATAATATACCAAAATTTCTGGCATATTTCTTTTGGATCTTCTTTTTTAACCATAAGGGAAAAGAGTGTTCTCTTAAATCTTTAATTGGTTTTTAAATTGCCAGATTGAATTATTTGGCTCCAGAGGATTCCTCTGTTTCCTCAAGCTTAATAAATATTTTCAAGTGGAGTCACAAAAAATAATCTAAATATAACTTAAATGTTCTCCCTTTACTTCCTTCACTTTCAATAAGTCATTGATAAAGAATGCTCATAGAACTATCCCAACTATCAAATGAGAATTCTCCATATTTTATCTATTTCTACATAAAAAGAATTACAGACATCAGAGTTCAAAGTAAAATGCTATTTCATCAACCTTTCCAGTTAAAGCAAAGAACTAATACTTATAGCTACCTGATCTTCTGCAGCATCCCAAAGTGTTTAGGTAATAGTGTAACAGTTTATGACTGTCTCATTTTGGGTAATGTGAGTGTGAATGTGCAAGTATCCTTGCCTTATTACATTTCAGTTCAGAACACTGATCTAAAAATACAGAAAAGCAATCTTTCTGAGGAAGCAAAAAATTATTAGAGAAAAAAATTGTCACTTAAGAAATAATGAATCAAGTCTGTCTTACAGGACACATCATTTAAGATGAGGTCAATGAATTTATGACACAAATGGCTATATCATGTGAGGCAATAAAATGCAGTACCATCATTCATTCTATATCTAACTAATGACACACTTCTAGTAATTAAACATTTCAGCATAAGAGCCTGAGCTGATTGCTTAAGATGTGGTAGTTAGGTGAAAATATATACTGGAGATCTCTCTCTCTTTAATAAAATAACATTTGCATACCCATGAAATACACAGCATGTGTTTCATAAACTATGGTTTTCTGAATTGTGGTGTTATGAGGTATTCTTCCCTTCTTTTTCCAGAGACAGCTTTTTTTTTTTTTTTTTAACATTGTGAGGCATTATTTTTTTCCTCATTATGCCAAGAAGTACCAAAATTCCTTCAGATATTTTAAGAGATAAAGATTAAGAAGTGCAGAGCTCAACTCGCTAGGTTCTGGGATGATTTCCCTGTAATTCCACCCTGGCTTTGTTTCTGTTGGAATCTGGTCCCCTTGGTTCCCCTTCTCTCAGGTCCCAGATTGGAAAAAGCTGAGGCTGAAGCTGTTCAACAGTGGCAATCTAGGGACCAAAAAGTCAGCTCATGCAACGCCACTGGATGAGACAGCTGAAATGCTTCATAGCACAAATACATAATGTATCACCAGGGCGACAAAAAGATCACAAAGGAGGTAAACAAATGTGTATTCCATTCAACCCTATAGCAGCAGTCCTCAAAAAGATTAAATTTACCTTCCTGGGATGTGTCCAATTCTAAACAACAGAATGAACATTTCTTTTAGTCCATTTAGACTATTTATATTTTGGTGGCTGGCTGCCAGGGTGGTACTTATAAGCTCAGTGGCCTGATGGATTCACTCCTTTCCTGTGAAATAAATGTGTGGCAACCTACACCACTAAACTGTTCAAAAGACACTGCCTCAGCAGAAATATCACTTGCTCTTGATATAAGAAAACTGAAAGGCAGGACTTCTGGTTCCTATAACTCTTTCCATCTTGTATTTCCCCTGGAAAGAAAGAAAGCTATTCATGTTGGCAACTGAGCCTTATTTTTATATAAACGTCCAAAGTCAAAGCCAAAGTATGCCATGAGGTTACCCACATGGGCACAATATATACATTCTGCTGGGCTTAAGAGAAGAGTCAAGTGACTGGGAGGGAGACAGAGTTCCTAATTAACACATTAATCCCCTGTCAGCTGTGGGAATGAAGTTCATCCTTTAATGGAACCCACCACTGCCTTCTGAGTGGTAATCTTGCATCAGGCAATATTTAATTAAGAAATCGTTTGATGAAATCTTTCTTATCTGGATAAAGGCATTTATAGCAATGGAACAGTAAAAAGATATTAGTGATCCCTTGAATGCCATCAACAATTTGAAAAACAAAACAAAATCTTCACGTGCTTCTGACTTGCCACAGATATAGCACCCAGGTAACAGCTCAGAAGTTGTAGTTCCTTAAGCAAAACTGTAGCTTGCCATAAGATGCTGGTTCCTTAGATCTTGGCCTGTTAAATGTGGCATTGATCTTATACTCTAGGCCAGTTCAAACAAATCAAGAGCTCACCCAAGAGTGAAGCAAAGGAGGACGGAGAGACATGTGTGGGGGTGATCAGTGTTTTAAAGGGTTTAAGGTCTGCCCTACCTGTAGATAGTCACCTTTCAGTATGAATTGAGAGCCTCAGATTGACCCCACCTGAATACTTGCTTCCAGCCTGGTCCCAGCATCAGCTGTTCCTTTGGGTTTAAACACTGCCTCCATCAGGGCACTTGGGTGGCAAAGGATGCTACAGATATCATGTGGGATTTGAAATCAGAAGATGCGAGTTTCATTCTGGACTTTGTTATTTACTAGCAGTGCAATCTTATGAAAATCTCAGCTTCAATTTCTTCATCTGTGAAATGGAGTTCATAGTAGTAACAAGTAAGGCTGTGTGTCAGGTATATTATTAGCTTGTTGCATAGTGTATTTTTTCAGTCCCCCCCTGTTTCCCTCATGGTTACTGATATCCCAGGAACATCCCATATGTTTAAGTTAATTTTAACTTAATGGAAGGATGTTTCTACGGCAGTCTAAGGAGGGAAAAGAAAATTTCTGTCCACAGCTTTCCTATGAGCCTGTGTGTTTTTGAGATAGAATGGAGCACGATTCTCTCTCTGGGCAAATGCATACTGTACCTCACAGACTCCAGCCCCCATCCCCCCACACTCCCAGAGGCAACGCTCGGCTGTCTGCAGTGACAAGGTACCATGTCCCACTATCCTGAGAAGGCTCTTTTCAACTCCTGCTGAGCCCTCTTCTTTTTCCAAGGCCAGTCATTCTCTAACTCAGGCAAAAGCTGATAAAGTAGCACGGCTGCTTGGAAATGAGTGTTAGAACCATTAAAATGAATAATTCCTCTTAGGCTCAACTGCTGTTTGAATAGTGGAAGCCATAAACTGTGCTATTCATGTTTTATTAAAAAACAGAGCTGATGAACGATCTGCTTGACTCATTACATCACAGAACTACCTTCCAAAGGAAAGGCCATAGTCACGGTATCTATCACGTGCTCTTAAGACAGGATGACCCGGGCCCTGCATGGCAGAATGCATGTGAGGACAAAACTCCATAGAGGGCAGAGGGGCACATCAAAACTGACGGGGGATCAAGCCCACAATCCTGTTTCCTTGCAAAGCTGGGTTAGAGAGTAGTGGAAGGAAAAAGATGACCTAGCCATAGATATGCAAAGCCACGCAGAAATCAGAAGAGTCATTTAGAACCATCAAGGGCTATTGTTCTGTTTTGTTTTGTTTTGTTTTAAAGCAAATTCATGGAGAAGTTTATTTTCAAAATAAGCTTTGCGGAGGCAGGTTTAGTTTCCAACATGATGATGTTTGCTACATAGTTCTTTTTCTTTAAGGGTCTTATTTGATTTTTTGTTGCTTTGTAGTTTGAGAGCTTTCCTCTATCTCTCCTCTCTTCTCTTCTTTCTCTTCGAATGGCATTTGGAACTCAAGGAATGGCTAATGAGCATCTTTGTCAGAATTGTAAATTTCATTAGGAAACTGTCCTGTAGGAACTTTATACCATGACTTGTGTTCTACTTATCTTATAAGTTTTGAGCTGGATTTTAGAAATCTTGGCCCAGAGTAGATCCTTCCCTTTCACATGTGCCATGAGCTTTGTAAGACAAGAGTAGAGATGGGTTTGGTTCAGGATCTCAATGAGCGCTGACGAATGGCTCATTACTGACCCAAGTCTCTATTTCCACAGCAAAAGCAAGAGATGGAATCCTGGCCTGTATTCAGTGACCGCAGGTCTACCCTCACAGCCAAATACATGATTCAGAAGAAGGTGATTTTTCCCTTTGGTCTGACATATTAGGTTGCCTAAGAACATTAGCATATCATCACAAAACTTTCTGCTTCATTTAAGCTGGATAAATGGAACTTACATCTTCCTAACACAAGTCATCCAGATGGAAACTGAAAAATTCAAACATCGGAAAATCTGGTCTACCTGGTGCCAAATGTCTGCCTCTGTTTTCCAGTTATTTGGCCCTGAGAGGACACAGAAATAGCCTAAGACATCTCAGAGCAATGAAATTTAGCCCTGAAAAGAACCTCAGAGATCAACTAGTCCACTCCTTCAGCCTGCAGCTCTTCCTGGTGGGGTCAGGTACTTAATCACTCTGAGCCTCAGGTGCTCAGCTGTAAAGTGTGATCATCAAGAGTGACAGCATTCCCGGGGAAACACAGGAAGATAAAAGATCCAGCAAATGACTGCAGACATGGAAAAGTGCCACGTAAAAGCAGAGAGGGATGTCCTACCCCATGCTGCTGCCATGTCCCATAACTTTTCTCTCTGTTTTATCAACTCCGGACATAACTGACCTACTCCGAAAATCTGCCATCACATAAACCAATTTATTAACTCATAAGTGAAAATTTATTGAGGGCCCACTATGTGTCAAGCACTGTGTTAGGAATCGGGGATATGAGTTAAGTAAAGATGCATCCCCTGACCTTATATAGCTTATTTTTTTTTTGTATTGTTTTTATTTTACCATCTGCACACTTGTTTTATTTTCATTTAATCATCTTTGCTTCAAACTGAAGCTTAGGAAAAAACTGAGCTATTTGCAATGCTTTTATTTATTCAAAAATAAATATTTGAACTGTGCTCAAAAAGGCACTGGACTGTGAGCCAGTGCAGGAAAGATTCAGTACCTGCCCTCAAAGACTTCAAAATCTTTCTACTGATACAGTCATGGGAGAAATCTGCACACACCTCCTCCCTTCAGAAGTACTCCACGTACTCCAGCAGATGTGTTCTAAAGGTTAAAATTCATCTAACAGTTTTTAACCAAAAAAACAGTCAGTATTTTACTCTCTCAATATCAACTCCCTTTTGTTCTAACTCAACACAGTGACTCCTTTTTTTTTTCAAATGTACATTTAAATTGTTTCAGATTTCTATTTACCTTTTTTATTATAACTCTCGTTTTCAAAATATATTTGAATCTTTTCAAGTGTATCTCTGATCTCATTTATCATTGCTCTCTCTGTTTTCTAAGTGTATACTTGAATATTTGAAATTTCATTATTTGTGACTATCAGAGGCTCTTCTGTGAAAAAGTTGCAGGGAGGGACCTTGGGTTGGAGACCCATCAAACTGATGTATTAAAAAATGAAGCGTGCTAGTTATTTGGCTTATCTCTGCAGCTATTCACCTCATTCATTTCTTCTGTTATGCAGACTTTGTAGAAAATGGCAAAATCATATTTCAAAACATGTGGCTTTAGTTCAACAACACAGTTAATCATATATCATGATGGAAATCTTTGGAAGGACTGCTGTTGTCTGTGACATCTGAAATAGTCTTTTTTTTCTAGAGATTTTATTGAATGTGCCTCCCGGCCTCCTCATCCACCTGGGCTGTGTCTTGGCATTGACAATGGGCACCACCACTGAAATGCCATTATACCAAGGCTGTGTGTGTGCAGGTGGTCCAGGTCAAGGACACCTGGGCAGAATTAACAGCCCCCCTCTGGCAATCCTGCACCTCAGCTTACTCTCTGGCTGCTTCTAGCAGGCTTGCAGCTGCTTATGGTGACCTCTCATTCACTTATCAACTATGTACATACTGATTGTTTAGAATCTGCCAGGCACCTGGCTAAGGGCTTTCAATCTCTTTCATTCAATCCTTTTAACAGTCTCCTGCACATTTCTCTGCTCCCTGGGTTACGGACTGAACCAGCTCCTTCCTATCTGTGGATGGCCAGGATTGCCCCACTTCAGCCCCTGGTATCCATCTCTTATTCTCAAATCTCTCCAGGACACTCCATCAAAAATTATGGCTTTTCTTATATGCCTACTGGAAGCCCCAATATGATGTAATAATAATAGATTATACTAATAACAATAGGTAGCATTATTTAACCATGCTAAGCATGTTAGATGGATTACCTCATTTAATCTCCACAAGTACTTCATCATACAGATAACTGGGGTTTAGATAGGTTAAATAACTTGCCCATATTACCCACGCGGGTAATAGATGCCAGATCCAGATTCTAACTTAGATCTGTCTGGCTTCAAAGCCCATACTATCTCAAGGATTTTTCTGCATTTTCCTTTAAGACTACAGGGTTAAGATGGTCGACTAAAATTTCATAACTTTGTTTTAAAATTCCAGAATCACAGACATTGAAACCTCTAGGGAACTCTACCTGTCAAGCCCAACCAACCTCTTCCAGCAAGTTGGGGTTTCCTTCTACACATAGATGGTCTTCCAGGTGGCACTCAAACTTCCTGTGACAGGAAGGACCATCTGGATCCATCCACACAACCAAAGAGTGATTCACACCACAGATACCTTTCTCCTTTGCACTGACTTCTCTAGTGGCCTCAAAAGAGGGTTGCAATATAATTCCAAAGTGCTGTGTAGCTTTATTAGAAAGTTTAACCATTCCACATCCCCATCACTTCTGCCCACTGATGGTAGGTCTGTCTGCTCACCAGGATCCCCCAGGACAGCTCCTCTTCCAAATCTCAGCCTTCAAATACTTTAAAAGAGCCATCATATTTTCCCCAGATTGCTATTTTTAAACATCTCCATTCTTGTGCGCATTCCCCAGGGGACAATTTCCCAGAGCTCTCCCTGTCTGTTTTATGCCTTTTACCCAGGCATATACTTCACCTCAGTAATGCCCCTCCTAAAAAGTGGAGCCCAGAATGGAATGCAGCAGCCTGACCAGCACAGAGTTCAGGTAGAACACTATACCTCCCTCACATAGAACCTATACCTCCAGTAATGCCACCAAAGAAAGCATGTGCTTTTTTAGCAGTCATATTCCACTGTTAGGTCCTATTTAAAAACAAACATTTATTGAACATCTGTTATGTACAAAGCTTGAAACTTTCTCTTAAGTTATCTACTTTAATTCTGACAACAAACTTAGAGTAGTTACTGTTTCTCCCATTTTACTTTAAAATGATGATATGGTTTCTCTGAACTCTCACAGCCTATGAATAGTCGAGCCAGAATCTCGATCTAGAACTTCCAACCCATCCTCTTTTCATTCTACATGCTGCTTGCCTCACTCTGAGTTTCTGGTCAACCAGAACCTTTTTTTTTCCTAAGTGCTCATCAACCATTTATTTAATGATATATTCAACGACTTTTGAGCTTAAGCCGTCAAGACTACTGGTCTAGAGTTTCAGAAATCATAAACTCCCAATTTTGAAAATCTGGTCAACATTTGTCCACTTCTGTCTTTGAAACCTTTCAGATGGAAATTTGGTTTTGGGTGGTGGACACACAATGCAATATACAGATGATATATTTATTGAATTGTACACTTGAAACCTATATAATTTTAAGAACCAATGTCACCCCAATAAATTTAATTTAAAAAGAAACCTCTCCTATTCGTCATGATAGAACAAAGATTATCCAAAAGTAGATTTGAAATTATCTACAAATTCCCTCATAGGGCTGGGAGATCTAAATTTGCTTAGTGTATACAGCAGGTGCTCTCTGCCTATCTTCTTTGCCCCTAGTGTGGGATTCATAACCCTCTTTATGGCATCTGTCCTACCCTTTGCAGTCTAGAGAACATTCCCACTATGGAGATGATGAAAACAAACCAAATAAAAGTTTCCCAGCCCTGCTTTCTCACTCTCTTTTGTTAAACATTACACTATTTTCTCTAAACACTGATCTGTCCAATTCTACTTCTTGTTCCTTCTGTGACGGTAGCCCTAATAGCTCCTGTTATTACCTTGGGCAGTTCCCCAAGGGTTCAGCTTCTCACGTACCCTAGCCTTCCTGACACAATATTCATTTTCAGAATTTCCCACCCCCTGGTTTTTCCCCCATCCCCACAAACTACACTGATCCTCTGATTGTGAGGCCAAATCCAACTTTCTTGGAACTTTAAAATAATCTGCTTTTCTACATTCTAGGGAACATGGGTGATCATATCAATCATTCTCTCCCTCTGCCATTGCACATTCCAAGATGGTTGGGTCACTTCCCCTCTCCATCCACATACCAAGGAGCTCTCTTCTATATTAATCAAGTGGTTGTCAAATTAGGATTCCTCTCACTGCTTCTCTACTTTCTCAGAACTATCTGCAAGGCATGAGAAGAATGATCGTTTTGTATTTAAGATAATGATATCCTTAGCAGATGTCTAGGTAAATTGTCCCATATCTTGCTTCTTTACTAATTAATCTGTTTTTAATGTCTGCTTCAGATTTTGTACTCAATACCCCAAAATAATTCTTTTGATGTTTCCCTTTATTTTCCTAAAATTTTCACATTTCCCTTAAAGTGCATGGATTGCCATACAAGGATATATTTTCCTGAATTGTACTCACCTATGAAATATGTTGGTAGGGCATGTTTTTTACATTTTATTTCTATATGTTAGCTCTAATCTAGGCATAATGCCCCCCCACCCCCACCCCGAAGTCTCAGCGTATCTCTAAGGTTGTTTTTATCTTTTTGTGCCCACGATCCTGGGTAACTTGGTCCTTCCCACTCTCTGCATTGGTAGAGATGTCAGAGCCATTCCTGTCCATGACCTTGCTTACTCTTGAGAAGGACTGGCCCCTTCTTCACTACCCATCTCATACCTGCTGCCTTCACTGTGTTCAGTTTTACAGGCCTATTGAACAGTTTTTGCCTCTCTTTCGCACCTCACAATTTAAAGTTTTCTGATGAGATCCTTAAAACTCTAACCACATTCTTCCCAATTGTCAATCCATGTCCTAGGCTTTTATCTTCACCTGGGACAGAGCGTGATTTGGTGAGGAAAGTGGTGGGCTAGGAATCAGAAGACCCAAGTCCTGCCTTCCCTGTGACTTTAGGTCCTGCTTCTGTGCCATTGGGCCCTCTACCTAACTTCCAGGCCTGCTGTAAAGATCAAAACAGTGCAAATGAAAGCACTCTGAAAAACATAAAGTGCCATGTTAAATATAGATATTTTAATTATTATAAATGTACAAGAATAACATATAGATTTTTTTTAAAAAAATACAAAGCCAAATGATCTACCTACACTCTATTCTTATTTATCCATTATTCTTCTATTATATCTGTTATAAAAAACAAAAAACAAAAAACAAAACAAAAAAACCCCCAGGAAATCCACTACTATGAATTTTCCTATGATATGTACTTCTAAGTAAAAAGCATAGCACAAAAATAAAACCCAGAAACCCAAATTGACAGAACACTAGACCCCCAAATTCTCCACTGTGTTCCTAATAGCTTGTGCAGTGTTTGACAGCAACATAATTGCAATAATGAGGAGGCTTGTGGGCCACATTGTGGTCTTAAGCTCACTACCAGTGCTTTAGCCCTAGGCTCAGCTTCGGGCCAGAACCAATCACCCCTGCCAGAGTCACCAGTGGAATTCCTTATGCTCAGTCATATACAAATATGACATTTATGGCATCTGGTGCACGATGCTGCAAATTTTAAAGGCTCACAGTGCTGGGCTCACAAATTTGGGGAAATGAAATAATTTAGGTTTCCTATTGTCTTTTTACTTAATTAAAACCTATGTGAGACTGCCCACTTGGCGACAGTTTCTTAAGTGTCTAGAAGGGAGGTGCTGGACTGCTTCTGATTTCACATCTACACGTTGGTTCTTTTGTCTCTGAAAAGCTTCCTAGATGTTTGTGGACTGTCAGTTTGCCTAGTTCTCTTCCATCTTTGTTCTACAAATTTAGCCATCCTGCTGTGATAACTACCTGGTTGAAAGCCAACAGTCCACCAATGCTAGATTCTCCACTGAGCATCCCTCTTACAACTCTGTCCTTATAAGCAGATACTGATTAGCCCAACTTAATCTCTCCATCCAGGCTGAATGTCTGAAGTGCTAAAAGGTATGAAGCAAGACAACCTGGGACAAAGATACATATTTGTATATATTTAAACAACCTGCTTTTATTTATATAACTCCTTTCTTCCACTAAATTCAAGTGGCTCAATAGACACTATCACAATACCATTCACCAGAAGTCTGTAAAAAGACAAGCAGCCAGATTACATACCTTATTTTAGAGATAAGTAAATTAAGACTAACAACAATTATATCTCGATTGTCAGGATTTGGGCAGAAGCCCACACCATAACCCCTGTGTAGCTAATCACATCATTTTTTGCTCTACTCTGAGGAGGGAAACAAAATGGGGAGGAATACTTCCACTTGACCAACTATAACTGGACTCTTGGCTCCTGGGTAAAAAGAGAAATGAGTATGATAGAGTTGCCCAAACCAAACAACCTGAGCAGTGAGCCCCAGATCTGGAAGGATAGAAAAGAAAGGCACATTTGGGGGATAATCTAAATATGCGAGGCCAGGCCTGTCTTCCAGTGCTTAGTATCCAAGAGAAAAATAAAAGGCATTTCTGAACGTATTCTGGTATACCGAGGCATGCCCTTGGTACAGTCTGGCATGTGCAGAACTGGAGAGGAACAGAAAAGGGAAGAAAGAGGAAGAGGAAAAGAACTGTGGACTAACTACCTTTGTATCAGCACTGAACCCGTCAGCTGCTGAGTGCCCGCCATGGCCACAGCCCCTGGCCATGGCTGCCTGCACTCAAAGACACCTCAAGACCTCGGTGCGGCTGTGCCCAGCAGGGACAGAGTAATCCAACAAACCAATCAGAATTTCTTCTTTGAGAAGCTGGGAATCAAGATAACTCTAAGAGACTAAGCCGTGGTGGGGGGATTGGTCGTGGAATAAAGCCAGAGGGCCACAGAGGACAGGCAGTATGCAGTATGCAGAAGCCACGGGGCAGCGTAGGTCCTGAGGTAGAGCTGGGGAGAAGGGGGCTGGAAGTGGAGTGGCAGGAGTAGAAGTCAAGCGGCAGGGAGTTGCAAATCTGTAAAAAGCCACGTGCTAAAGCAAGGAGCAATGACGGCTGCTCCCAGGGGGCAGTACGACAGTCCGGTGGCCTGGTGATTAGCCCTGTGGGACCCCATTTGCTGCCAGAACAATCACCCCATGCTCCATGAGGATGGCAGCGATGGCTATTCCCTTGTGCTTATTTCCTTGGGCTTTATAGCAAGTCTCTACAATTAGGAAAACCAAAAATCTAAGTCAGTTTTATATACTTTCTCTGATTTAACCCTTACCACGACCCTTTCAGGTATTACTATCTATGAAGAGACGAGGAAAATCTAGGAAAGGGCAGTGACTTGGAGGCCTTGCATGATCCCCAATACTTCCTCCCTGTGATTAAGAAGCTCCTCGGGACATTACTATGGTACACCCTGCTGAGGGCATGGGGTGTCCAGGGCTAGAGTGGGCCCACTCACACTCAGAGGCTGGGAGACAGCTGTCCTCTGCAGGTTCAGAAGCAGGAAGCTGACACCAGGACACACCTCCTTCATATTCCTGTATATACCAGCACTATTTCCGAGGGGCACTGCTACATTCAGTCCGTGCCTATTTCTCAACTCACTGCCACTGCCCTTCTCACCGAGCACCTACCCCAACTCTCTACTGCCTAAAGGGCATTCTGAAAAACACTGGTCCCGTCAGTGCTCTGCCCCTGAAAAAAAGACCCATGGTCAAGCAAGCCCGGGAAATGTTGCATGCCCTATGCTTCTCTTAGAGATTGACAATGCACATTGCCACCTTTAAGCCTCTGAGAAGTTCTGCAGAAAAGAAACATGTTTAATTTCATTGATCCACAGTTTCCTCACCTTTCCAAAAACAGAACTCCTTTTTCTAGTAGGATCCTGTGGAAAAACAATTTGGAAAATGCTGCTTTAATGAGTTTGATGCATATAAGACAGAGCCAGGAAACGTAGGCCTTACAATTTTTCCTTTGATTAAAGCTTTCTGTTGTGGTATTAGGCCTGGATCTCACGGAACTTTTACCACCATCCATCCCAACACACTGTCTTGCACACGATAAGGGTTCCACACACAACTGCTGGTTGTTAACTGAACTGTAGGGAAGGTGAAGGTGATTCCTCTTCACCCTTCTGCATGTTAAGAGGCTCTGTCCTGCCAGGAATCAAGGTTACTCATCCTCCTATAGCACTTTTTCCAGCCCTACAGCTCCCCCCTCACCACTCCTCAGCTTCCTGTGCTCACCGAACCCTAGACCCTATTACATTTCACACTGTGGTTTCAGCTTCTGCAGTCACTACAAACTCAACTTCTGTCCTCTCAGTTCCAGTTACCCCACAGAGCCCGCGAGCCCGACAGGATGTCATGAATACCGTTACCTAGTGTGTGACCTTCCAAATCCTGAAGCCCCACCCAAGAGCATTTTAGGACATACCACCACATTTTCTGCATTACGGTTGAATTCATGAGCACCTCATGAAAAACGAGCCACCACGATCGAAAGACAAACTCTTAAACCACAACAAGTGGCATAGCAGTATTTTCATATCCATGCATAAAGGATACTCCTTATCTGTCATGCTAAATAAAAATATAAAATCATGAAATATTACCTCAACCAGCCATGCTGGCACACTGATTTTGAAATAGATTTGATTGGTCTACGTGGGTTTATTCTACTGAGTCACACTGATCACCTTTTCTCTTCCTTTGGCCATTCTCTGCCACAAGCCTCTGGGAAAATTCACCCTTATCAAGAGTGAGTGACACATGTGTCCTAAAGGGCCAGAAGAACTGTGATCTCAAAAAGAAAATGGGTGATTGACTATTCCTGGATTAAGTAAATTCTTCTAATCGGACACCCACATTCTGTGTAACACATACTTCATGGCCTTGAAAGACTCAGCGGAGGCATGGATACCCCAATACTGAGAGGTCTAACAGGTAACCTAACTCTCCCAGGTCCTACCAGTTGGAAGTAACTCAAATTCTTTTCTAAGTCCTGTCAACAATGGACAGTTATTTGACTAAAAAAGGGTTGCAATAATTATTGAGCGAGAAAGCATAACACTACCTAAGCTGCCCATACCTATGTTTCTAGAGACTTTAAGAGAACATAGGCTTGGCACTGTGATGGTCAAAATGAAATGTGGAGTGAACAGGCTCGCTCGCTGGCTAACTGAGCTTTTGCTGTGTACCAGTGAGACGTGAGACATGAGTTCGGACTGGAATTCCATTATGGGTGTTTAATAATTAAACATTACATGTTTGGAACCTCATTCTTCTGTATTACTTTTTAAATATTAATCTATTTACATCAGCGGGACTTCCTGCAGCTTGACACGCAGTAAACAGGAGTCACACTGAGACAAACAACTGTGTTGGTAGCTTAAGATATCTTGACTGTTCAGTACTAGTGAATGTGACACTAACCCAACCCTACACCAAAATTACCCCACGTTTTAGAAGGTGGCTTGTTCCATTTTTCAACACACTCACACATTTTCTCATCATTACATTGACTTTTTAAATTAGCAATAATCCAAATTAATCTTCATTTGAGAGTTTTATAATTCCCCTTGAGCTCTCTGGGGCGGGGAGCACCCAGTCCTCTTCAGAAACACGGTTAGGAGATGGATGAGAAAGAAAGGCGAGAATTTCCTTGGTTGTTACCCCACACTGTGATGAGACTCCCTCATAAAAATTTAAAAACAGAAGCACACATAAAAACCTCATTAAGGGCTGACCCTGCTCTCCACAGTGCCCTCATGCCGAGAGGACGTCTCTTTGGGTGCCCAGCAGCCACTGCCCTGGGGGAACATTGCTGCTTTCACTGGAGTCCTTCCCTCCTCCCATTTCATCATCCGAGACAGCAGCTCCCAGGGGAATCTCCGACTCGGTTTTCCCGACTGTCGGTCCGCATCCTTCCCATTTCATCATCCGAGACAGCAGCTCCCAGGGAGATGCTGGGGAATCTCTGACTTGGTTTTCCCGACTGTCGGTCCGCATCTTGGCTCAAACACAGAACATCCTGAGGACAGAGACGAGGCCTTTCCAAACACCTGAACGCAATGGGGGATGGCCTGAGGTCAGACTTCAGAAGGATCTGGGATTCTAAACCAGGCAGGACCATCAAGGGCCGTCTAAATCCAAGGCTGAGGAGAACCGAGGCAGCCAGCGTCACTGCTCCGGAGATTACATACCCCACGGTTTCTGCAGTCAAAGTAATCATCAGACCGGCTTCTGTGCTCGGCCCCTCGCCGAGCGTATCGTAGAACAGCCTCCGATTTGGTTTCAATTTAAGGATTTTATTCCCTTTTTAGACAAAGCTAGTGGCACAGACCAGCCATGGTCTGTTTTAAAGAGTAAAACACCATTTTATTTAATAAAAAAAGATGTAGGACTCAAAGTGGAAAATTACACAGAAGGGACCCTCGTAATAGAAAAGGAGCCCAGGCAGCTGCCCACCTCTGTGACCACAGAGGAAGCGGGAAGTGCTGACACTCCAGGGAGATTAAACATAAAAATCTCCACCAAATGTCACTATATCTGTCTATTGTTTTACCTGTCAGTATTATTACATGGCTTATGCAAAATATCTAAATGCAAATGTCTCTAATTAATCTCAGAAGGAAGCCTGGCACCGTCTGGGCAATGCATGGTGCCCAGCATGGCTGATCCAGGAAGGCTGCAAATTCTACAACAATGACTGGCGGTCCCCAGCTGCTGGTCCCTGGAATCGGGGACCACCCTGAAGAGTTGTCTGTACTTGACTTTAGAAAGGGCAGCAGATTCCTTGCATGTAGGGGAAATGCTCCAGAGGAAAAGAAAAGCTGGAGGCTTATCGAAGGTTCTGTAATGGCTGAGGCCTTCATCTTCCTCAATCAGCAGGTCCAATTCTCCCTGTAGCAGGCCGTGCAAGACCCCTTTCCACCAGTCACGAGAATGGATGGATTTTGCCTCCTCTTTCTGCCCTGTGGAGGTAGAATGTCAGGTAGGTGCCTGCCTAATCCCAGATTCTTTCCAGAACTTTCCTCTGATTCTCACATTCAGATTATTCCTTTGGGAACACACCATCCTTCGAATAATTCCTGGTTTTAAGAAAAGCAGGCAGTGCTATAGGTGGACAGAAGTCATTCAGAAGGGGATCTCCCACTGAGCTTTTCATGTTTACAAGAAAGATTAGAGGAAAAGAGAGAAAGCTAAGCACTTTCCTTTTGCCTGATCCCCAGAGGCTGTGGTTTCCTCAAGATTATCTCAGACTGTGTCCGTCTGATTTTCAAGCGACTTGGAAAATACTGAATAGCATTCCCTAGAAAATCTCTAAAAGCTTCATAAATCTATTGCTTGGAAGTACCCCGCTAATATTCAGTCTAAATCTTTCTTTGCTTAATTTCAATTCCATTACTCCTACCCTAATTACACCCCTTGTCTCGAGCTAAATAAATTCCTTCCTTCCTCGGTATTAACATCCGTCAGATGTCTGAAGACCATGATCATGCCAACCACCAAAATCCTCAGACCTCACTAATGTGAGCAGAATGCACTAGAAAGAATGAAAATACAAACAGTGCCTGCGTGTGCTTCTGACTCCAGCTGGATCTTTCCTGCTTTGTTAGCTCCTAAGATCCTTACCCATGGAGTGGCCCCATTTTGAGTTTTTAAATTATTAGCCTAAAAAGAGAAATACCAATAGGTCAGAGCAGTACATGGTTGTCAGGAGATACTCAAATTGATGCTCCTACTGAACTTGTAAACAGAAGAAGACAAAAATCTCCAAAGAGTAATTAACTCTAAATATTTCCGAAATTTCCATCAGCGATGCTTAGTGGTATATTTTTAAAGGAAGGACATACTTTAACAGTGAAAATGATAGATCGATATCAAATTCTTTTTGATACTGGTTTTGCATTCAGCGTATAATAATTCAGCGACTTTTGGAAGTTCAAGGTCATAACACCTTGGAATCCAACAGGCACCAGGGGAGTCATTTCACTGCTTCAGTATGCTTGGCTGGTCATGTGACTCAACTGTGATGCTTTTGCCAACAGGGAACTCACTGTCTCACAGGGGTGCCCATCCTATGCTTGTTAGCAAACTTTTTTCTGGTACCGAGAAGAGATCTGCCTTCCTGCAACCCCTACCTAAAGCCCCTCACACCCCTTCAGAGCCACCCGGCATGACTGCATTCACTTCCACATAGCCATCCTTCACATATCTGGCAATGGGGTATGTGTTCCCTTGGCGCTTTCATCCGAAGAAGAACAGCCTCAGTTGCTTCCACTGTCCTTAAGGCATCGTGACTTCCAGACCGTCACCGTCCCAGCTGCATCTGCCTCACCTTCATTTCATTCTCAATATGTGACACCCCAGATGAAACACAACACCCTTCTGAACCCGCCCTCCAGGGATTTCTAGAACTGAACTTGCAGGAGACTGCACGATATGGTTTCGTAATTATTGGAAAGGTCTCCTCTTCCTCTTCCTTAGGTATGACATTCTACCTTTAAAGATTTACTTCTTTAGGTTAAAATATTACACACCAAGAGATCTCTGTTAAAAATCCAAATATCCCCGAAGGGGGAATATTTTAAAGCATCAGTAGCCAATGTGAATTGATTTATTCAGTAATTTAAACTGAGACCTGAATTCCAATCCTGCCTTTGTCATTTTCCAGCTGTGCAACCACAAGCAAGTTATTTAACCTCTCTGAATAGGAAGGAGTTAATTAGTTAAGAATAAGATATTGGGTACTGTAAATTCTTAAGACAATAATCATCAAGCATTATCGAACTCTCTGTGAACTTATAGAAAAATCATTTTTTCTTCTTTCTTTCTCTTCCCACTACCACTACAATGCTCACGGAAAAACAACAACAACAAAACAAAACAAAACAAAACAAAAAACTGATTTCTATAGATAACAGTAGAGTGGGACTTTGTTATAGCTGATACTGAAGTAGTCATAGAATGACAAAACACCTGAGTGTAACTGCAATCAACAATAATCAAATAGTTATGCATTTGTAATAAATGTTTTTCTACCATCCCTTTGAAATACTTTGAGACATCATCCTTGAAACACAGTCAAAGAGATAGGTATTTTTCTTCTGGGATTAGTCTTAGAAAGACCTTTGAGAAACTCTACATAAAGGCCACATGTTATATAATTCCACTCACGAAATATCTTAGAGACAGAAAGTAGATTAGAGGTTATCAGGGGCTTGGGGAAGTGGGGAGTGAGGAGTTATTGCTTAATGATTATAGAGTTTCACTTTGAGGTGATGAAAAAGGTCTGGAAACAGTGGTGGCGGTTGTACACTGTAAGAATGTCACTGAATTATACACTTAAAATGGTTAAAATGGCAAATGTTACATATATTTTATAACAGTATTTAAAAATAACCCCAAAAGTTCCTGGGACACACCCCCAAAGTTTCTGATTCAGTAGGTCTGAGGTAGGGCCCGAGAATCTGCATTTCTAACACGTTCCCAGGTGATGCGAATGCTGCTGGTGTGGGGACCCCATTTGAAACCACTGCTCTAAGCCCACAGAGAGGTTAAGCAAACCTTTCAACCTATTCTCATCTTGCCTTGTTTTGCTGATTGTCTAGAAAAGTTCAAACTTCTATGCATTTTAGCAACGTCAACACAAGCTGGAAATAATAAAAACGGCTGGAGGCTATTGGTTCTCCCCTGGTGTTTTCTTTCTCACTCAGTTTTGAGCCACCATCGACAAGTAGTAATGCCAATAATTAACACCAATTTCAGCAGGGTAGAAACAGGTACCAGTCAGAATGGGCAGTGGGTGAGTGGAGAGGTTATCCAGGTCTTGTCCTCAAAAATCTTGCCCACCCCCTGCCATTCCAACCCAATCCAAACTTGCCACCTTAACAGTGAATTATTTTCTAATAGGACTTAGAAAAGTGCTTGCTGTTTAAAGTTTCAAAAGGACTGTGTGCCAGGCTTCCTGATATTGATCTGGGCAAGAGATTCATACAGGGCATACAGGATGTAATGCATATGTCTCATTTGGGGTCTGGTAAACTGCTGAAGAGCTCACATTTCTGGGATTCTCTTTTTTTGACATTGTTGGGTTCACCTCAAGTTCACTGGTTTTCCCGATGGTATTACTTAACATCTTCAAATTTAATATATTTTATTCCTGCTCATTTGAGTGTTTTATTTCCACACATGCATGCTTAATTGAGCTAAGTATGCTGGACATTTTCCCTACTGAGGTAACACTGCACAGCTTTTTCACCTGGAAAGAACAGCATCTTGTCACCACTACTGAGTAGCCTGTCATCAACGGCTGGCACATTAATATCCATGGCAACATAGGTGAACCCAATGCCTGGCTGGACCAGACATCACATGGAGCAGGTCCTTCTACTAGGCTCAGGGAAGGCGATAGTTTTTACTCAGCAAGCAGATAAAGTGTTGGTTCTTTTCAATTTGCAGGGCTGTCATGTTTAAATATGAAAATGTTGCTTATAGCCAAATGTTAGTGACAGCAGCCTGTGGCGCCCATCACAGTTTGCACTCTTACTCCTGCTAAAAATAGACTTGCTTTCTCTGGATTCCTCCAAATTCCACATCTGCAAGAAGTTTTTGTTGCTGTTGCTGGCCCTTTCTTTTTCGAAGATTATCATTCTTTGGCTCCTGTTCTTTGGATTGGCCAAGGACCCCTCCTTTCTCCCCTTCCTGAGGAGAACACCACTCCAAGCAACAATAAACGCCCCAGGCTCAGACAGTCCCACAAAGGCTTCATATAGATTTGCAGTTATATCACAGGCCTCCGCCTCTGAAGTCTTTAGTGACAAGGGGACTGGGGCAGCTATGAGGGGTAGAATCATTTGACCTTCTGTAGTATAGAATGGAGCCTGACGGGACTGGCTAGGCAGGTTGGGAAGCAAAACTGGAGGGTGATGCTTCTGAGTTTGGGACCCTCTTGGCAGCCACAACTGCACTGTCCAAGCAGACAGCCTGCTCCCTCCCGCGGGCTGGAATCATTTTGTTTTCCAGGTACTAAATTCACACTTAGGTAACTATGGTAATGGTGCATTTTGAACAAATGTTCAACTCTTCTCAAGGCAAGTGTTCAATCGCCTTTATTGTTCTTTCCATCTACTACACACGGTATGGGGGTGGAGGATGGAAATGACATAGTTGGTTTAGGTGTTTTCAGACCAGTCAGAAGAGCTTGTTTGGAACAGGACCTGAACACCCCTAGATGCTTCAAGTGCTTTGAAACACACTAGAATTACTCAAGAAACTTTTTCTCTGCACCTCCCCCACCACCCAGGGATTCTGATTCAGCTGGTCTGCAATGAGTTGGGCCTCCCGAGGGCTGTGGGGCAGCCACACGGCACCTGCCAGGGCATCCTGAGGAAAGGCCATGAGTTGGCTCACGGACTCTTGGCTGCTAAAGACGTGCTCTGTCCTTCATTCCCAGACATTCTTCCTTACTCCGTGCTTGCTACCTGGCCAGTCGCCTCTCATGTGCCCTCCTCTTCAGGAGCTAACAAGGATTCTGGCTGTGAAATACTTTATAAGAGATAGTCCAAAGAGGTGTTACGGCTCCTTCTTCCCCAGAAGGGAAGAGGGGCCAGCTCTGCAGTCCTGAGCCAGCTGTCTTACTCAGGGAGAGCCCAGAAAGCTCCAGACCAAATGAGCACTGCGGGAAGGGAAGAATCTATCTCATTCCCCTTCTGTTCCCAGCTCTTCCTAAGTGCCCGACACATAGTAGGTGCTTGATAGGGTTTATTGGTGTGTTGAGGGCCTTTTCAGAGTTTTCCCCAGAGCTTACAACCTATGTGGCAGACAGGTGGCTTCCAGTTGGGAGAGGAGATGTGCCTAAGAAGAGGTGTCTGTAAATGAACTTCTGTGAAGCGAGCCCTTTGTGGCCTCCAATCTGGCTTATGGATTGGGAGGTTTGTGTTTTGGGGGGGGGATCCTCAGAGGGCTGGAGGCCCTCAGTCAGAAATGGATCAAAGAGCACAGATGATCAAGACCTGGAACACTCGGGCAGCATTTTAAGATCATGACCCCACTGTCCAGTCCCAACTTAGTGCTTCTCCCCCAGTTTGGTCCTCCCCAGAGATAGTGATGACAAGGCTTCCCCACCAGAACCTCTGTCCTCCTCCTTCTACCTGGGATTGCTAATGCCTAATGGAGCAAGGAAACAAGCTCACCCAGCTCACAAGCGCTGCCAACACCGTGTTCTATTGCAGCCTAAAAATGCCTCAGGATCAAGCAGAGAGGTCCTGGGGAAAGTATCACCTAATATGTGTTAAATACAAACTTCGCACTACAAATGGACCTCTGACACAGAATCTCTGCATTGTGTTCCACAATTACCCTGTGATTTCTCTCTACCTTCCATAGACACCAATGTACACTTGGGATGTGCTTGGGAACAGGTTGTATAGCCTTACAGTACACATCTTGGGGCTTTTCCTGTCTGCAAAAGCTATTACTACAAAACCCGGGTTCCTTCAACAGCCTATGTGCACATCTGTAGAGTAGTGATCTTCAACATGGGATGGGGGTACCCCAGAGGGTGCAAAGATGATCCACTGAAATAATCAAAGAAAATATTAGAATGTCTAATGTTTTTCACTGATGGGGTATATAATCTCAGACCTGCTGAGATCACAGGTCTAAGTGACATAGTCTGGCTTCACTTTTTTGAAACACTTTCTGAAAGTAGCAGGTTTAGGTGGGGAGGAACATATTTGATGATACTCCCTTGGTTTTTCTTTGAGGAGGGCAATGCAGATCAAAAAAGATAGATGCCCCCTTGATTCTGTGTTAGCCTAAAGAGGTTTCTGATGCCAAATCTACCAGACCCACCTGATGCCAAATCTAAAAGACCCATGTGGTCTTTTCCTCCTTGGGACCCATCTTGGCCACTTTTTCCCTTGCTCAAAGCACAGCTGACTGTGCTTTCCAATGTCCCTTGAGTTCTTGTCATGGTTGTCCTAGACTCTCAGCTCCCTGCGGGCAGTGTCTCTTTATTAACTCACTTCCTTAAGACCTTGAATACAGCATGTGACGGAGAACCCTTGAAAACATAATCTAAGCTTTCATTTTAAAAGAGATGACCATGTCATAGTGAGATCACAGGGCACTAGACAGTGTTTTCCGAGCTTTGGATTCCATAGTCATTAAAAGCTTAAAACAGCTGTTAAGCTTACCACCCTATGTCAGTCCTTTGAACTATTTTTGCCTAAAGACATGTTTGAAATTACTATTTATTATCACTGGCATTTCATTTTTAAAGAAAAGAAAAGGGACATTTTAATACCACACAACAAGGCGAGACATAACCTCAAAAAGAAAGATTATCTTTCCCAGGCCGGGACCTTCTACTTCCATAAAGGTCTATACAACGTCCTCGTTCATTATGCCCCAGTCTACAGATCACCATTTAGGAATCTCTGAGGTGAAGGGAAACGACAACCAAGTATGTGATAGCCTTTTGTTCCCCTGGGTGGTCAAGGAAGAGACAAGCCCAATTCTGAACAGAACTCTGATACATAAGATGTAAGATATTTGTCCCACCTTCTCTTTCCTCTGTCTGCCCCTTCGTTATCCATCCTTCTTTCAAGGCCCTATCCTAGGCAAATGAAACCCAAAATGTCAATCCTTATAAGGCTCTTACCTTAGATAGCATTAAAACCCAATGAAAATAACCTCTAATCATGGAATTTCAGGTGAGTAGGTAGCCTAGCCCTTCCATTTGTGTAGCCCCTAAGATCACAGCATATTCATAGCTACAAATCAATCCACCTCCTTTTAGAGATGACCAAAAGAGATTCAAAGCTCCGCAGCCATTAGGACGCTGGATTGACAGAGTCTCTTATACCTGATCAGAGGCAAAGTGCTCTATAGAACCCCATGAAATACTAATTAATGATTAATACCATCATTTGAACTAAAGACAATGTTATATCCAGAAGATATGATTACATTGACTATACTGCATGTACATGATCAAGAAAACCCAACCTCAAGCCACATACTACCCACATGCACACTAAAGGCTGTTGAACTACATATGATCAGCTTTTTCTAAGTTGTTCAAAATATTTTTTTCCGTTGTTTATTCAGTTTGTCAAGTGTTGGCATATGCTTGCTACAATAGGTGCCAGATATTAAATGCTTAAGAAAAATTAAGAGAGAAACTCTTAAATAGAAAAAAATTATATTCATTAACTTTTTTGTTGTTGTTGTTGCAAAAATGCCAGTATCTGACATCAACAGAAGAACATGAGGTACAGCTAGATGTGCATCAGTGTTCCTCGGGAGCTTAATGATAACAGGCCAGACTATTTTACATTGGACCTGTCCCAGAAATTCCAGGTGGCCATAGACATGATTCTATAAGTTAACTGAATACTTCCTGTTGTGCAATAAATTGTCAGCAATTGCACACACACACACACACACACACACGCACACACAATCAGGGCAGTACTGCAGCAACTTTGAAAGTCATGGGGCAGGACAGGAATTGCCCTGGCTACTCTTCCCACAGTGCACGGTCATCTGCCTGAGCAGAGGGAGCTAGCCGAGTGGAACCTCTCCTGGTCCTATAGGTAGAAAGCAAGGATAAATTGCAAGGCAGGAACTCTCACTTGCATTCCAGGGATTAAACAATAAAGCCCGAATTCCTGGCACCGGAGATAGTTATGGGATTTAGTTTCCCATTAGCTGCCTCAACTTTTCTTCCTAAATTGAAGCCCTAAGACTCAGACATCAAACACGCAGAGGCAATTGTGGGCTGAACTTCCCAGAGGAGCTGAGTTCTCTCAGGGCTGCTTCTCCCATCACTGCTGTACACCCACCTTCACCCACCCCCAACCTGCTCCTTATAGAGACTCCCAGCAAGACACTCTCTCAGCTGCGGGTAAGAATTCTATCTGTTGCACCCAAGTTTCTCAATGGCTGTGAAAGAGATTCCAGGGGTGGGGGAAGGGATTTGAGGTGGGAATGTGTTGTGGGTTTGTGTCCTATAATGATAAGGAACCCACTGAAGCAGACCCAAATTTACAGGATAAAAACCTGTCATCATACCCTAGTCCAGAGCTTCTCAAACTTCAGTATGCACATGACTCCCCCAGGGATCTTATTAAAACGCAGGTTCTGATTTGGGGCCGCTGAGTGGGGTCCACACTGCTGATGCGTGGACCACATTTTGAGTAGTGAGGGGGCTATAGGCAAAATGGGGTTGGAGGATTAGCTCACAGTCAAGGGGACCACATTTTCTGAACCCCCAAAGCAGGGGATATGGTCTGAGGAAAGGTTTGGGTTTGCCTGCTGAAGCCAGAGACAGTTCGTGAACCACGCCAGGGGGCTGAAGGTCTGAATTTTCTGGGACGTTCTCAGAGATTGGGGGCAGTGGTTCTCAAACTCAGCTCCTTAGGACACACTGTCTGTAAGCTGGACCAGCTGGAGCTGCTACTCCAATCAAACTGCTTTTGTTTTCTCCCAGACCACTGGAGAGAAATCTTAATGCACTGATTTTGCAAATTTATGTTTTTTCTCCTATGTATTTTCCTCGGCTTTAATTAGAAGCCTTCAAGATTTAGCTAGGGCAGGATAATCTCTGGTAGGAAAAGGGCAGTTAACGGAGCAAGAGGCAGCGACTGCCTCTCTGCTCCCCCAATTTCAGCCCTGCTGGCTTCACGTGGGTCTGTGGATGGCAACTGCCTGGTCTTTAACATTCTGGCACAACCATTAATTCTTTGACTTGCTTTATTCCCTCTGTGACTTTAAAAAGAAATTATAGCATATAATATATGAGAACAAAACGAAATGTATCCAGAGAATACAGGAAGCACAAAGGCTGCTTGACTGGTAGCTGGTCTGTTCAGCATAAAGAAATTGAGGAATATTTGCACGTAAGGGTAGGCAGGCAGAGAAGCGAGAGAAGGAAGTGGGAAGAGGGGAAGATGGCTCTGAGTAGTAGGCTGACAGATGACTGAAACCTTCAGAGAAATGTGGCCAGGGAGAAATTCCTGGGGGAAGGTGACCAAAGAACTTCTATGAACTGGAATGTCATATTTAAGCTCTTCACAGTACCATAATATAAAAGCCTTTACTAACTTGAACCTTCAGTAAAAAAGTTGCTGCATGCACACGCACACACACGTGAGGACACCCACACACATGCACCAGAGTCTGGCTCAAGAATCTAAAATATCAAACTCACAGGCCCCAAAATGCTAGCATAATTTGCAGGCTTGGGTCCAGACACAAGGACCCAACTTCAGGGCCAACTTGGGGGCGTTGTTACACCACACCTCACTAGGGGGTGTCCTCATAGGCATACTGTCTCAAAAGGCTAGAGAGCCTGCCTGTCCCCTGCCCTCAACCTTCTTGGTTTTCGAAGAGAAGGAGGTGGATAGGGGAGATAGGTGGCAACGGGGGTGAGGGTACAAGTTCGAGATTGAGTTTAGAAATATGAGACACCACACCCTTCAGGTGACCCCAGTTTCTTCATAAGTGGAGTGGCCAGGTCTCCAGAACAGGATGAGCAGGGAAATAAACTCACATCACAAGAAAATAATTGCACCATGCATAAACAAGAATTACCCAGATTCAGTAGAAAAAGACTTATCTCACAGACCAAGGCAGCTGTATCTGCTAACAAGCATTCAAAGATGACAAAATCAACAAGCAAGCGGCAAAGAAATACTAATGGAAAATCAGAAAGTCAATCACGCTTAGTTAGACAGCTTGATTATATATTTGTGAATCTGTTTATGACTTTATATTTCATATGTGTATTATAGATGGCAAAAATCACTCCCAGTTCACACGACGGAGATTAAGTAGGTCAGCAATTCAAGGTATTTTCAAGAGTGACACTTTTCCAAATGCCGGGTACCTGAACCCATTTGCGGACCACTGATCTATGAAAACAGAAAGTAAATGTGATATTAGGAAGGCCATGCAAATTCTGGGACATGAGACTATCACTCCAAGAGCCAAGGTGCCCCTGTGTGCCTGTGGGTATAATGTCCTGATAAAAAGATGCCCCCACATACACCCCTAAATCCCAGTCCAGCGAATAAGGAAACTTTCTGATGGCAATCCAATTTGCTCAATCCAAACTTATCTCCTTACCCTCTGGTTTTTAAGAAATTATTACAGAGGCTGGGGGTTAAGGATTCTAAACCTTGAGAGTTACAGGCATCCTCTGCCCTCTGGCCCTGCTCCCCTAGGGACTCCTGATAAGACCTCACGGTACCTCACATTTCTGGGCAAAAGGGACTGGTGTGGACATCCTGGCTTTGTACATCTCTCTGGGTGTAGAGGTTTTCTTCATGATCCTATAGTGCTTTCTCAGGCTTCTATTACGTGGCACTTAAACTGCTTTTGAGACAGTTTTCCACTGTGTTTTAAAAGCCAGCCCTGGCATGTCTGTAAACATCAGTTCATATTCCTGGAATAGATCTTTTTTGTGTTCCATCCACTACCCACAGGGGTACAGATGGCATGTTTTATGTGGTGGCCACTATTTACAATTCAACCCCATGGAGGCCCATGAGATGCCACAAATGAAGCCCACACAGGAAGACAGCCCCTTGGACACAGACATTTGTCCCGACAGGCCAGGAGGGCCAGGAAAGGACACACCCTGAAAGTACACGAGGTGCCTCTGCCACTGACACACATCCTCTGTTCAGGGCCATCGGGGTCTTGGGCATCCCCAGGAGACACACGGGTAGTCAGGCTTCACCCAAGCAATGATGGGGTATGCATGGCCAGTGGCTGTAAGCAGGGAAAACAGCACACAAAATGCCCAAAATTGGCTGCAGAGTTAAAAACATCAACAAAGCAAATCCTTCCCTACCAAGAAGGCTCGCCACATTCATTTGCATGTTCATGAGCATCTGCCAGCTGAGTATCAATGTATCCTTCTTTCTGTTCTGATGGACAGCCATTAATCACGCAGATTTGACTTTGTTAGTACCTCAGTGAATGGATAATAGAAGCAGAATTTGGGTGTTGTTGTTGTTGTTGTTTTTGTAGGAGCAGAGAGCAGGAGGAAAGGGGAGAAGAATCACTTTACTCTGAAGAATACTCTGAAGAAGCCACTGCTGCCTCTGTCTCAGACTAAGATAGCATTTGCCGAAAATGTCAACAGATTGCTTCTTGAGTTAGAGTTGTACAGACATCAAAGCTTATTTTAACGGGGCATTCTGCTTAAAATCGCTTGGTTGGTTTAGGCATTTAGAATGTCTCTGACTATATAATTTGGATTAAGAGGTTTTTGTTGAGTTTTACTGATTTAGCATAAATTAGAAGGACATACTGGAATAGACCCCTTCACATAACCAGAGCCTTTAGGCCATTAATGTAGTAAAATTTGCTCTTTGTGTCGCATTTTTAGTGGGTTCTTTCTCTTTTCTTTCCTTTTTTTTTTTTTTTTTTTAACGTGGCTTAGTTGCTATGCAGAGGCTTAGCACTCCTGCATGGGGATCAGTTCCAGACTTCGGTTTGATTTGAAACAAGCCAAGCAAATTTGCCTGAATGTGATTTCCAAACGTTTTCCTGTTTTCCTGTATCTCTCTCATCAGGAGATTGGAGGAAGCTGAAAAGCAAGTCACTATTTGAGTTCGAATAACACTGGCCTGTTTTTCTCAAGTATTTGGTTCAGCTGGATGACCACTGCTCCTCTGAAATACTGCAATAGTTCTGGGTTGCAGGAAGCTAATTTTAAAAGACAGATAACTTAATACTGGCAGATGAAGTCTTTTTCTTCCATTTTTACTTTTCTTTCACTCTTTCTTTTTCACTTTCTCCATCCGTATCGCATTGACTAGATGTGACTCGAAAAGTTAATGGGAACTGCTCTCATCTTAATTTAGCAAAGAGAGAGAAAGAGTGAGAGAAATGAGTGTAATTTGCAGATGCGAGCGCAGGTCATTTCTAGGTGTGTTATATTAGTATATTCATGAGCCTCCCAGGACAGGCATGCTGAGCTATCCAATAACTTTCTTAATGTGTAATTACACACCATCGGACTATAATTGATTAATTGAAAAGAGAATGTAGGCAGATGTGAGGGCAAGACTCTTCTGCTGCTCATTAAATGAATATGTCCTTCTTCTCTTTAATAAGTTAAGTGGGACTACTCAAAAGCAATTAAGTAAGTAGTGAAATTCATTAAATTGTAAGTAATTATTGATATTAAATTCTGTAATAAAATTCAAGACTTTGCATAGTTCTATTTCAAAAAGAAGTATGATAATTCTATAGGGCCAATTCAGCGGAATGAGGGTTCCAGAGAAAACCACATCTTGGACCCAATGACATTCTGTGTGACAATCACCTGAGTGGGGGGTTGGGTGGGGATGGGGAAGAGGGGTGTTCTAGAAGCTCTATTTGCCATCCTGGACCAGCCAGAGGGAGTGTCTCACTTAAACCTAGGAATGTAGTTGTGTTTCCAAAGTAATTCCTTCACTTAAAATCTAAATCTAAATAGTTCAAAAAGAATGAAAAAATATATTTTAAAAATCTGACGCCTTGAGACTAGATCTGATACCTTTTCCAGTAGCTAACTGCAAACATAAACATGAATATGGAGAGTTGAATACAATGTGGAGAAAATTTTTTCCAGGTCCTACTCCCTCATTTGGGAAATGAACTTGGGCTACTGGGGTCGGGAGGAGGACGAGGTATGCCAGGGTTAAGGGAGAGAGCTACAGATGGTTCTCAGAGCCTATAGGTGGCTTCTATATCTTCTGCCACTATTCATTCTGCCCAAGAAACCAGACAGCTCAGAAATGCGTCAGAGAGAAACTCAACTTAGCCAATGCTGCCGCATTCCAGACATTTCTGACGCTCCCTAGACACTGGAGAGACCTTGGAGTCTGAGCTGGCTGTGGAAAAGTGCCAACAAGGAGCCACACCAGTATGGTTTGTTCATTCATTCATACAGTAAGTATTTTCTTGAGCTGCTATTCAAAGCCTTTATTAAGATGATTCTATATGTATCCCTCTAGGTCTATATCTATATGTGTGTGTGTGTGTGTGTGTGTATGTAAGTGTACAAAAATCTTATAAAAACCAGGGGTGGAATTGTGCAAAGATGTAGTTTATTTTGTACCCATCCCAGATGATCGTATGCCCTGCACACAGTAGGCACTCGATAAAAGCTTTCTAACTGAATGATGGAAGGATTCAATGGGCGTTGAGGAAAGCATGATAGTGTGTGGCACTTACACAAAGTTCTCTATTCAATCTATAGAAACAGTTAAGAAACGTTAATGCTTGGCCAGAATAAGGCAAAGAGATGGTGATGGTGGCAGCTGAAAGTAAAGGAGAAATGATTCCAGAACCTTTACCTATTCCCAGGTTTCTGCTCTAACTATCTCATCCTTAATAGCCCTGTCATTTCTCTCTTGCAATCAAACACTTAAAATGTATTGTGGTTATTTTTTTAAAACAGTAGATTCAACCATATTTTTTTAAAAAACTTGTACTTCCAAATCTAAAAATAACTTCGTATGGTTAGTTTTACAATCTAAAAAGAAACTATTGCACTTTCATTGTTTGCTGGGACTAACACTTTGATAACATGATAGCCGTCCACTAGATGCGAAACTGTGGGGCTGCTGGTTCCCGGAGAGGGGGCACCGTTGCCACCATGGGCCCCATGAAATGCATCCCTACTGCAGACTGACCAGACACAGAGAGAGTGGGAAGATATGTAACTCTTGCTCTTCCCCATAGGAAGAAAGAAAAGCGTTTTATGTGTACCCTAACTCCTGATGGAAGAAAAGAATTCCAGTCTCCACATACTTTGTAATTTAAAAAATCATAACTAAAGCTTAAACTAAATTAGACTAAATAGGTATATTAGCTCAGAAAGAAGAAAAAATCAGAGTGTGCATAAAAACATTAGATCTGATTTTCTGTTTGCATGTTTTTCTGCTGTAATAGGCAATTTAGTGTCCCATAGCTCATTTTAATCTTGAACATGACCTTGATAATCTGTGTAGGGGCAGCCCGACTCTTTCAAAGAGGAATTCTAACCAGGAAAGACTCTCTCTAGCTTATATGTTAACTAAATGACATCTTGCTCACAATATTTTAGATTTTTGTTTCTTTGTTTTTCATTTTTACAACTGTAACAAGTCCCAAATGTATTCCAGACAACTAAATCAGGCCAAAGGAAAACTGATTTATCAAATCAAATAAATAATTAGATGCCTAATTGATATATTCTGAAATTTATCAGCATGTGAACAAAGAAGATGGCCAAAGAAGCGGGTGATGGTATTTCCTTTCCAAAGAAAAGTGGAATTTAAAATGCTCAGGTTAGAATAATTAGGGAATGTAGGATTATAAGAAATTTAATTTAGGAGATTAACTAGAAGACCCTTTTGTGTAAGACATTTTCCCCCAAATCATTTTATATTAATATAATATTCTGTCTTAGTAAACACAATCTATTCAATAAAATATTTTTTCTCTGTTAAAGGTCTTTAAAATCTTTAGGGTCATTACTGGATAAATACCAATTCTTCTTCTAGAGTGCTGTACACATTGAAGGTAAAGAATAAGCTAAGTCTATACGATCAAAAGCTATGTATCATAAGATTTTTCTCTTCGTTTTTAAAAAAGCAAAGATTCTGAATACTCATGTGAGTTTTATTTATTGGCATTTCTTTCTTTCTCTTAAAAGCTAAGTACGAAAGATGTATTTTGTCCCCCTTATTAGTTATCTTTTATTGAGTGCTTATTACATGCCAACACTTTATATGTATTATCTCCTTTAGCTTTTACAGGAAATCTAAATAGCGTATACGGCTATTACTTCTGTTTTACAGATGCAGAAACTGACCTTCCCAAGGCCACAAAGCTAGCAACCACATAGCCAGGAAGTGGACCAAGCCAGTGTGATTTCAGGACACCTATCTACACTGCCTCTTCTGGGCTATTTTGTGAGGGAATGGGTTATTGCATTCTTGTTAAGGGAGATTCCATCCCTCTTTAACCAAATTTAAGAAGGCATTTTTTCTCCTAGTTAACATTTTTACAATTTAAATCACACTGATTCCTGAATCATTCTGGATCATAAAAGTTTTCAACTTTAGTTGCTTGCTTCTACTTGGATCTTGTTTTTTCCATTGCACATGACTAGCTACTCAATTAAGGCTGTTATCCAAAATCTAAATTTACAAGCAAATTGGCTGGAGATGAAATCTTTGCCAGTTATTTATATTAACGTGGTCATAAAGATTTGATGACCAATATTTTTGGACAATCATTTGCAGCCTCTTTCTCGCCGTTCCAGCTGTGAGAAGACTTTGTCCTCATCACAGTGTGCCTGGACTATTTTAAGTGCCTTCTAGAAGGCTCCCTGCTCCCGTTCTCCAACCTGCTTTCATAATAGTGCTTCTTGGCTCAGGTACGTAATACAGACCCCTATAGCCCAAAACACCAAATGTAAAATTAGCTGCTTGACTCTCATTGTTTTTATTATTTGACTACAACTTACTGAATTAACACTATTCTCCCAATTCCCAAAGTGATGCCAGTCCAAGCAGTCTCCCAACTGGCTTCTTATGGGCTTATTGCTCACCCCCCTCACCATAATTCTACCCACAGTCTTCTCTTTCTCTGGGATACCCTTCCATTCCCCACCCACCCTCTAAGGACCAGCCCCAGCCCCACCTCCTCTGAGCATCTATTCCTGATGACTCCAGCCCACCCCCTCTTCCCCATTAAATGACCCTTTACATCCTTATTGCACACATGCTGCTTTGGCATGCATTTTTATTCTCTAATCACCACACCACTCCATCTGGTTCTTTACTATACACTGGAAGTTCATTGTTTACATAAGCACAGTTAGTTTATAAACTCCTTATGAGAAGGATCCGTACTTTACACTTTGCTTGCACTGCAACATATGACTGTAGCACAGCACTGGGAGATTGAAAGGCAAATGTCTTCAAAATCTCCAGCAAACATACACCCCATAACCACCTACTCACATTAATTCCACATTTGGAGATGTGTCCTTGACACTAAATATCTAGATTTTAAAAAAAGGATTCAAATCTTTATAGACATTGTCTTCATGCAATGTATACAAAACAATAAGTTTATATACATGTGTGTGTATTCAGACCAAATAAACCAGAGAAAATATATCCCTAGAGAAAAGGTCTTTTTGGTTTGAATGATCAAGACTGGCTGTCTCCACTGATGCAGCTAAGTTTTCAACTTGGCTGATTTGATGACAGAGCATTGTTTAAAAATCAAATGCTAAGGAAAAATGAAAATAAAAATTTCATTACAACTTTATTTTCTATGTTATTTTTATGTATTCATATGTAAACGTCAAATTGTTATAGAAAAAATATTGCATCAATGATTGAGATGTATTAACTGCCATACGTCGATAAGCACTTTTGTAATGCCCTAGTTTATCTTCATTTTCCTTTATATATGTACCCACATTTCTAAATAGGATAAATTTGCCTTCATATATTGTATTTTATATGTGTATATGTGCAATGATAGTTCATATTTTCAAAATTCAAGCTATCTGGTAAATACATAAATATTTCTCTAAGCCAAAAATGGTGTTTACTTCCCTGAGAGTGTCCTTACACATTTATCAGACAATGTAGAAGTTAAAAGCACCACTGATTGAAATGGCTATGTAATGAAGACCCCCAAAGTATTTTACATATCTTAATAATGTGGATATTTTTCATGTGAAGAGCTTATCCTAACACATGCTCAATATTTAAATAATTGCCTCCCCTCCTATCTCAGGCTTTGACGTTTAAAAATGTTTATAGGTTTTCCCCTATGTAGGTTTTCGCTATTCACACAAAGAAGTGTAAAACAGATCCTACTGCAATCTCAGAATCAGGATCAACTTTTCCATTCAAAGGATCCCAAACTATATTGAGATCTGAACACTATTAAAACAGCAGTGTATTTCACATAGTTAAGCTTAGGGTGTTACTTTAGCTCCACTGAAGGAACAGTACACAGCAGTAAAATGCTCAGCCAAGACAACCACAGGCCAGCTCTCCACTCAACCTTGTCAAGTGGCTGATGCCTAATCCAGAACTAACCATTTCATTCTAGTCTAGGTAAAAACCTGAACTAAAACTAGGGGAATATGTTACTGCATGCAGCTCTCAGCCAAAGGAAGCCTCATCTGGAATTAAAAGAGGATGTCTCACCACCAGTTGTATGTGGCCTTGTAGTAGGGTGGGGGAGCTAGGAAGACAGCCCTCCAGGAAAGCCTGACGCTTCACACCGGAGAAGGAGGAAATATACAAAAAAACCATTATGAAAGACACTTCAAGCCAAATGCAGTGAGAAAATAATTATTTTAAAGACTTGTTTTCCTGAACCTGCTCATTTGCAGCTTAATCATGGGCTTCTATCTTCCTTTTTCCCTTTTAAAATTCCCTCTCGCCATTCCCTTATCACCCTCCCATCCCTAGCTCCAATTTCTTGCCTCCTTTATTATTCACAAATATCATTCATCACAACTCCAAATATTTTTTATACACTTTTCCCAAGAGACTTCTGTTAGCTTGTTCTTCTAGACATAAACCAAGCACATGACTGAATATGATTAATATCAGTTCTGGCTGGTTACTTGTGCAATTTTATACTGATAATTGATATTCTATCTGAATTTCTGATTTTGCTTGGTGTATGACCTAGAGTTTCCATGAAGCCATCAGAGGCAAATTCTCTTTGGTACTTTAAGTAATTGTTCATTTCTAGCAATTAAAACAATGAGAGAGAATGTGACGGACACCTGACTCCAGTATGCTACTTGATGGCCAGAATTCTCAAAGGTAGTGGATCAGTTCACTCTGAGGAATAAAACTGTACCAAACCAAAGGATCCCAAGCCTTATTAAAATGGCCTTACCAATCATAAAAAGAATCAAAATCTTCAAAAGAAGAATTAGCACTTATCATAATCTATTGCTCTCAGTTAAAAAAAAAAATACACTCAAATGCTTAAATCACATTGAAAAATATATTTTCTACAGTCTACCAAAGTAAATAACATATACTTTGGTTCCTTTACCTAAAATTTATTACGTACTTGGAATTACGCCTTTCTGAATAAATTCTCCTTCCTAATATTCCCACTGATGTTCTTTCTGGCTTCAGAATTCTACCAAAGAATTGTTACTATAGAGAAGTTAGAGAGAGTGATTCTGAATTAATTTCTTAATTCCTTCCTCTCACAAACATAGATTGAACCCTTTCTCTAGCCCTGGGATAAAAGGATGTATCAGGCCTGGTCCCCACCCTAGGAAGGTGGCAGTATGTCTTGGCCTGAGCACAGGCCGGAGAGATGTGGGTCAAACCTCAGCTCTGTGACTGCTCACTGGATCCCCTCTTCTCCCCCAGGCCAAGGAATGTGACATCTTTGAATTTTAATTTCACCATCTGTAAAGTGGAAATAACAATATCTACTTATGGAGATTAGTCATGGAGATTAAAGTGATGAAGATTAAAGAGTCTAAAAAATGGTCTATAAAGACCACGGACATCCTTGGGGGCACCCCACAAAGGATGATCTCCCATCTCCTTCCCCTGACAGGAGTCCACATCCATTTGCTACTGGAGATATTTCCATGTGTATACTAATCCAGAACTAACCATTTCATTCTAGTCTAGGTAAAAACCTGAACTAAAACTAGGGGAATATGTTACTGCATGCAGCTCTCAGCCAAAGGAAGCCTCATCTGGAATTAAAAGAGGATGTCTCACCACCAGATTGTATGTGGCCTTGTAGTAGGGTGGGGGAGCTAGGAAGACAGCCCTCCAGGAAAGCCTGACGCTTCACACCGGAGAAGGAGGAAATATACAAAAAAACCATTATGAAAGACACTTCAAGCCAAATGCAGTGAGAAAATAATTATTTTAAAGACTTGTTTTCCTGAATCTGCTCATTTGCAGCTTAATCATGGGCTTCTATCTTCCTTTTTCCCTTTTAAAATTCCCTCTCGCCATTCCCTTATCACCCTCCCATCCCTAGCTCCAATTTCTTGCCTCCTTTATTATTCACAAATATCATTCATCACAACTCCAAATATTTTTTATACCCTTTCCCAAGAGACTTCTGTTAGCTTGTTCTTCTAGACATAAACCAAGCACATGACTGAATATGATTAATATCAGTTCTGGCTGGTTACTTGTGCAATTTTATACTGATAATTGATATCCTATCTGAATTTCTGATTTTGCTTGGTGTATGACCTAGAGTTTCCATGAAGCCATCAGAGGCAAATTCTCTTTGGTACTTTAAGTAATTGTTCATTTCTAGCAATTAAAACAATGAGAGAGAATGTGACGGACACCTGACTCCAGTATGCTACTTGATGGCCAGAATTCTCAAAGGTAGTGGATCGGTTCACTCTGAGGAATAAAACTGTACCAAACCAAAGGATCCCAAGCCTTATTAAAATGGCCTTACCAATCATAAAAAGAATCAAAATCTTCAAAAGAAGAATTAGCACTTATCATAATCTATTGCTCTCAGTTAAAAAAAAAAATACACTCAAATGCTTAAATCACATTGAAAAATATATTTTCTACAGTCTACCAAAGTAAATAACATATACTTTGGTTCCTTTGCCTAAAATTTATTACGTACTTGGAATTACGCCTTTCTGAATAAATTCTCCTTCCTAATATTCCCACTGATGTTCTTTCTGGCTTCAGAATTCTACCAAAGAATTGTTACTATAGAGAAGTTAGAGAGAGTGATTCTGAATTAATTTCTTAATTCCTTCCTCTCACAAACATAGATTGAACCCTTTCTCTAGCCCTGGGATAAAAGGATGTATCAGGCCTGGTCCCCACCCCAGGAAGGTGGCAGTATGTCTTGGCCTGAGCACAGGCCGGAGAGATGTGGGTCAAACCTCAGCTCTGTGACTGCTCACTGGATCCCCTCTTCTCCCCCAGGCCAAGGAATGTGACATCTTTGAATTTTAATTTCACCATCTGTAAAGTGGAAATAACAATATCTACTTATGGAGATTAGTCATGGAGATTAAAGTGATGAAGATTAAAGAGTCTAAAAAATGGTCTATAAAGACCACGGACATCCTTGGGGGCACCCCACAAAGGATGATCTCCCATCTCCTTCCCCTGACAGGAGTCCACATCCATTTGCTACTGGAGATATTTCCATGTGTATATTACATTTTTTTTCCCTTTGCTTCTCATTTATATTTTTGGTTGTTTATTTCTAAGATTAACAATTTTACTACTGAATGGCAAGGCAAGATGAAGAAGTCTTGGATTGTATAAAAAGCCTTCTGTGAGAGTTACATTTTTACAAAAATGCTTAGCTCTAAGAATTATCTGCGTAATGTATCTTGTCCCCCTCACTGTTCACAAGGAAATTTTGCAGTGTTTGGGTACAAATGTATATACTCTAGACTTTCAGATAATCTGTTGCTAGAAAATTTGGCCAAGTGGTCACCTATGATATGCTTGAAAGTAAGCAACCTTGGAAGAAACAATCATGATCATAATCACAACACTGGTTAAATGCAAACTCTTCGCCAAATACTGTTCTAAGAACCTTATGAGTATTCATTCATTTATATCTCTCACCAATTCCACTAGATAGCTACTATTGTCCTCATTTTACAGACAAGGACACAGATTCAGAGAGATTTAATGACTTGCCCAAGGTTGCACAGCGACTGGTAGAGTAGTGGAAATTCCTGAATTGGAACCAAACAGCCTGGCTCAAGAGCCCAAGTTCTTCTTTACAATACCATACTATTTTTTGGAAGCTTTACATTATTCAGAAAAGTACTCCAACATTGCAGTACCTCACAAATCGGCAACATCTGCTATCCAGCTAACAGGCATCTCTGGTGCTCTCAGCATAAATAGGGCACTAGATGGATGTTCAAGGGCTTTTCTAAAGTTCTTTGTTCTAAATTAAATTATTACATATGGGCTTCTATCCAAACCAATTGGACAGAGATTCAAGTTAGGGAATAAAGGCAAGTACTCCCAGCAACTGCCTTAAGATTTTATTTAAACTAATGGCACCTTCTCGCTCCATTTTATTAGTAATAAGGCTACTGCTTATTAAAGTTTCACTGTGTGCCAGGCATACTAAGTGCTTCACATACATCATTTTCATTTACTCCTCAAAATGACAGGTACTAGGAGGCAGGTACTGTATTTATCCTCGTTTTGTTGATAAAGACATTGAGGCTCAGGGTAGTTAAAAAACTTTCCCAGGTTGCCCATCTGACAGGTCTGCAGAGCAGGAAGTGGGGCGCCCACTCTAAACCACCACATCAGTGTCTCTCTTAGAGAACACATGGTCCTTGATTTCTCTCTCTGGCTCTAAGAACCACTGCAGTGTGAGTACTGTGTGAGAAGCTAGAATGAAAACCCAACCATTATGCCTCTGACCTTCTCATGCAATGATCATGAAACTAGAAAGGGAAAGATCTCCACACCTTGGAAAAGGGTTCTTGCCAGATCCCAAGGGTCTCTGATCAAATCAAGGGTACCTAAGCCCCAAAAAAGTCCTTACACCAGGGCAGAAGCTGGGGGAACTCTAGCCCTCCACCAAATGATTTCTCCCCCCAAAAGGAAACTAAAATGACAGAGTTAAAATAGGGTTTGCATGAGTGGGAAGTGAAGGGAGGTGATCTACAGAGGGTCTTTGTACAGGACAAGAAGAAGGCTCTGAACCACAAGACCACAGCAACAGTGAGAGCCAAGAGGCTGAAAAGAAAGAGGGAGAAGCAGCAGACCCGGCGGGGAGCAAGGCGAAACAACAGCACAGATGGAAACGAGGAATGTGCAGATGCGACAGGACAGCACGAGCAGAATCCGCTTCCTCCATAAGGATAAGGGGAAGGTCTAGACGATATTCCTGGAGAGCGTACCTTTGCCACCTTTATCGGAAGTGCCCTTGCTTAGTCTCATATTGGTCTTTGTCTTTCTGAAAATTTCTGTTTTTCTAAATCATAGTTCTAAAAACTGCAGGAGCTCCAGACTAAAAGAATCTAGAGGGTGGGTAGAAAAAAATGGTGGGCTAGGCCCACTCTCCTTAGACAGCAATCAGTCTCTGGGGTTTTCTGGGTCATTTTACACTTTGGGGCTTTTACAATTACTCTGTCAAGAAACTGGTACGCAGCATACTACATCGCATATGTAATATGATATTTTATTTGATGTGATGGGAGTCCAACCGTGTCACCAGGAATTTTAATTCTCAGTGCCTATGCTGTTCAGCTGTAACATCAAAGAAATGGTGTGAATTCAAGTTGAGCTGGGACATGAATCTGGCTTTCAGTAAGGGGAGGGTCTTTAATTAATTATACCTAAGCCTGTCGATTTTCAAGTGAAATGTTGCAGCTTCTATCACCTTTAGGGGGTTCTCATTAAGTCTCCATGATCTAGTAGGAAGTCCTAGCTAATAAATGACAGCAATCCAGAATTCTACTTGCTCCCCGCCATGATTGTGATAAGCTAGTATGTACTAATGAGCAGGCTAGACTGCAAAGAGATCTGATCTTATTTTTAAATAAATACATTTAGAACCAGGAGCCTGAGAGTAAAGAAGACTCAAGTCATGACAGGCACTTCGATGTGTTTTTTACCTTAAGGGTTTTCAAACTGGATCTGATTATCTGAGCCTTGCAAGGCTGTGCTGAGTGGAGAGAAGAGTGCACTGCATAACTAAGAGCCACTTGTTTCATATACACATATTCCCAAAGCGCCAGTTCCCAATTTAATCGATGTCAATGGATTCCTTCTAGCCAGAGAAGTGGGGTGCTAAAGTTTCAATAAACAAATACATTTGCTTCGCAACACTCCGGCAGAATAAAGGAGGGGTGGGGTGGGTGACTAGAGGGTAAAGGGATACATGAAGCAAGATTAAGAACCGATCATTGTTGAAGCTGAATAATAGGTACATGGGGGTTCACTACATGACTCTACTTTTGTGTATGTTAGAAATTTTCCATAATAATTTTTTTAATCCACAGAAGTACTAGAAATTTATATGAAATAGACCTCTGCAAATGGGCTGACCTGGCAGCTCACCCTTATCCTTCAGGTGCTCTATCCACCAGCAAACTTAGACGCCAAATGAGGATCACCTGGCCTGTACCTTCCCCTATCCTTGCCCTTGTCCATGCTATTTCCCTCTGCCTGGAATGCCCCCTTCCCTAATACCCCGGATCTGACTATCAAAAATCCAACCCATGTAAGGCCTGGATCAAAGTTATCCCCCCTTCGTTAAGTTTCTAATTACTGCGTATGGAAGTAATCCGTTCCTCCTTTGTACCTCAGAACTTTGCTGGTACTCTCCTGGGGCACGACTCACTGTGTAATGATAACAATCATAAGAATAAGAAGAATCATAATAATAGCAGCTAACATGTACCGAATGTTTCTATGTGCCAGGCACTTTAAATATGTCATCACTTTCAATCCTTATAATATCCTCTGAGGTTATTTCCGTTTACTATTACATTTTACAGATGAAGATCTGAAGCTCAGAGAGGTCCAAGAGGAACAGGGATTTGATTTGATATGATGCCAGATGTGTCACCATAAATTTTAAGCCTCTGTGCTCATGGTCCTTGCTATACCACCAGAACGACATAGTGTAAATTAAAGTCTAGCTTCTGCGCAATTCTAACTTTCAGAAAGACCTGAGAGTCCACATTCTTGATGACTACAATACTGTGTATGCCTAGTCCTCCTAATGAATTGTAAGCTCCTTCAGGGAAGGGACTGTGTACTCTATTTTTTGTCCTCCACAAGCACTGTCTAGTACACTGTTTTATCCATACAAGATGCTCAATAATGTCTTGTTAACTGAACACTACATTAATAGAGAGCAGTTCTGTATTAGCGGTTTTGATGAAGGACTATATCCAGTTCTGGTGATCTACCTGTCTGTCTGCACAAGGAAATGAGATGGACCAATTAGCCCACAGCGGAACTACCTAAGCATCTCTCCTCCTCACCATCTCTGTTCACAAGGCCACAAAACTAAAATAGTTTAAAATAGTTTTCATCTTCCCCCTACACTGGCATTGTAAGTGACCAGAAAGAATTCTTCCCTGATGCTATTTTTACTTCTCCTCCCAGCTGAGGGCTCCCACTGCCTCCCTCTACTAAATCCCCATCCCTAACAGCCTTGGGAAAAGCCAAAGGGAGTTGGACTTTGTCTAGGTGAAGACTTGGGAATCTGGAACTGAGGGAGGCAGGCTGATTTCCCTCTCGAGTTTCCTTTCTCTTATTTCCCTTTCAGTCGTCCTAAACCTGCTTTCTTTCCAAACAAATTACCCTACATCTTAGCCTCTTTGACTGTATTTTGACCTTCGTCGCAAATATAGTAATGTTCTCTGGACTGGCCCTAGGAACACTTGAGGAATAAGCTTGGTTGCCTTCGGTTTCTTCCCCAAAACTCTTTCAACATTCCTCTTCTTCCAGCTACACTTCTTCTTCCTCCAAGGACCCTGTTTATGCTACAGTTCCGTAAGGTCTTACTCCTACCTGGCTTTCGAGAACTAAGAAAGTACTGGCTGATGAGAAGATGTCAACTCATAATATGATTAAGGTCCTCTCTTCTAGCTCTTAATCCAACATCTACCATCAATATGAGCATTTAAATAGAGGAAATGAGAAGGCCTACTAGTCCCAAAAGGATGAGGCAATAATGGTAAAGGGACCAGCAATGGAGTTGAAATCTGGGGCAAAGGCTAGTCACCCATGGCTAGCTCTAAATGTTCCCTCTTCTGGGCTCTCATACCCATGTTACTGTGGTGTTAATATGATGTGAATCTCCTGAAGTTTCTTTTGTTTAGTTATTTGCCTTGGTCATAAATTTTGATATGCCAGTAAAATACCCTGTGTGTATGTGGTGTGTGTGTGCACGTGCACGCGTGCGCGCGCGCGTGTGTGTGTATAAGCACCTACCTACAAAGAGGTAGATGGGGCCACACTGAATTGTGATATATCATATAATACTCAAGTTTTACTTGTCACTCATCTTGACAGCCTTGCATTTTCAAAATTAATTAAAAGCACAAGGGAGCTGTAGCACAATCACCAACCAAAGAATCTTGGCCACTAAGCTAAACATTTAGTCATCAGTGTTGTACATTAAGTTTGAAGGCACATATCACCATTTGGGATTTAAATGTAATAATCAATACCCTACAGGAAATCTACAGTTGCAAAGCAGAATTTTCTATCAGCCAATGCTTTCATTATCAGTGCCTTCTGATGACACATAGCAGTTTATTCTAGGCATTGATTTTACTTTGCTTTCATTTAAGTTCCTTAATATTTCTCCCTCTTCCAAGAAGCAGAGGCTGGGGTGTGGAGATAGGACAGAGATAGTCAATATTCAATAATAAAGTCAGAAGCAATGTCTTATCTACCTGGCCAGGACAATTTTCTGTCAGCATATGTGGCCCAGAGGGGTAGCTTTCCAGCCATGAGCTCCTAATCACCTGGGCCTAGAAGTAACCTGTCTCCTCAATGCTTTCTTCCAGCACCCCCACAGGGCTTCCCCACTTTCTACCCCGCCCCCCCCACCAACCACCACCACTAACTGCCCTTGCTGCAACGAACTATGCAAGGTGGCAGAACCACCCTTAAGCTAAGAAAAACTTTGGAGTGAGTTTGCAATCTTCTCTCATGGATTCTTTAAAAATTTGCTCTAAACCTAAGAAAACTCCAAGGACTTCCTATTTCTCTCTTAATAATGAACAAGTCTCTTTCATATCGAAGCATAACTTCTCAAGGTTTCATAATCAGCCAAACACCATCGCTTCTCTTGCCGCTGAAAAAAATCAAATTTCTCCGTGGAGAAATAAGCTTACGTGCTTTTTCTCTTTATTCTCCTTTATCTTTTATCACAAGAAAATACGCTGACCAAAATAAAGCATTTCTAACAGTGACTTAGAAGAACAAGGATTGCACCAATCTCTCAAAACTACTGCCAACACATTATCGTGTTTAAGCACAGCAATGACTAAACATATAATTTTTCTAAAGATAGCTGGAAAAGCTGTTCACATATGCATTTTACCTCCTTCAGTATAAACTGACCACAACCAAGACTCAAGCATATTCATTTTTCTAATAAATAGGAAAAATATCAAATATGGCATATCACTTTTAACAATTTCTCTGAAAAGTAATAAGCGACTTCCAAAAGCATTCTGATACCAAAACATAGCCTAAATGGCCCATATGGTCTTCTGCTGGATAACCATAGTTATGGAGTGAAACATTAAAATGACAGTAAAGGGTTTCCTTAAAATAGGTAATGGAGGCAGGCCTGGAAGTTTAAAAGCCCTAAGATAATAAAATATAAGGTGAGTTACATTTTCAGGGGGGAAAAAATTGCATTTATAAGCAGCGAATTTGCCTGCTGATTGGTGGGTCAAGGGATGAGTGGTGCTACTGTAACGGAGCAGACTGTGGAGCAGGGAAAGAAGTTTCTTGCTGTCATCATCTAACTACTGCGGCTAGGATGGGTAAGAACTGTATTTTTCTCTCTTCTGCTGCTCTTTGGACACTTTGTTTTAAACGAACAGTTGGTATCAGAGCTAAGTCCAAACACTGTTACATGTGGGATTTCCTAATGCTGAGACCTGGCAGAGCTGCACCGTGTTCGGCCAAAAAACTAAACAGAAATGAGACTACCTCAAAATGTAACAACTGAGCATCCTCATTCTCTTTCAGTGTTTTCATTTAGTTGGAGCAAATGTTTTGCTTTAATGCAATTGAAAAGAAAAGAACATTTAGGGACAACATAGCTAGATCCCTCATAACGCTTCATTTTCCAAAGCAGTGTTTGAATCTCTAAATAAATGACAATTCATTCTCTGTTTACTTTAGGTAAACAGAAAATGCATTGCGGAGCACTCATTTTCAAAAGCTAATCAAGAACATTAGGTCCCAACAGATTCATTTAATAGAAATATAAGGCATTCTTGTCTCGCTGTAAATGCTAAAATGAACAGCAAATTAACCCTGCGTTGGAACAGAGTCCCTGTCACAGCTGATATCCTCTCTCTCACGACTTGTAAACATCCCCGCATCCTGTCGCTGCTTTGACTTCTGCATAGGAGAGAGGAAAAGTGCCTGATTGAGTTTGGCAAGAGAGTGTAGGAATACTTGAATTCTAAAGGGAGTACTGCGTGTTAACTCTGCTATCTTTCCTAGCAGAACAAAATATTACCATGTTGTCTCCTAAAATAGTGTACAATTAGGAAGTAGGAGGAGGGGTGGGGGAGAGATTTTTTTTTTCCCAAGCTACATGTATCAACTGTCTTTCTCTATATTTTTAACTCTACTAGCCGTTCTCCAAATGGCTGCTTATAAACTACTACACAAAACAAGCTAATAAAGACAGGGCCATCCAAGCTCTACAATCAGATATAAAAGATTTGCAAACAATTTGAGATCTTATAATTAATATTCAGCGATATCAGAATTAGCATTTAGTACTCTACACAGAAAAACTATAATACTTCATAAATTATGTAATAATGAACAAACCCTTTCAAAAACTCTTTTCACTGTGCTAAAGTAACATTCTAGACTTGTTGTAAGTATATTATTCTTACAAGTAGTTCGCAGTTATTCTTGAAGGCAAGCCTTGGAGTTTCCTTAGCATAGTGCTGCTGGGGAAAATTTTCAGCATGTCCATCTTCATCTCTAGCCTGAAGGGAAATATAATGGCCTATTTAGGGACTTACAAATAATGGAAGAAAAAAAAGCTAAAAGCATAACAGCTCAGATCATTAAACAAACGGGAATCCAGAAATAACAACATTATTAAGAAGTTTGTTTAAATACGCAGTACGCCTTTTAGATATGAAAATTTGGGATTTTTTTTTTTCTTTACGAAGTTTAGTTTGAACATGCAAATTCGTTGTGGGGTAATATTTAAAACAATATGATAAAAGCAAACCAAAATAAAATAATTTTGTTGGAAATTACCACCACTTCAGTCTTCCAGTGACTTTAGTTGCACATTTAGGATTATATGACATACGTACGTGTTTAAACTTTTTGGCATGCTTAAGCAACCTCTAGATAATGAATGCACTTTTTAAAAATTCTAATAGCAAGGCCATAAGAAAAGCAATTTGCATAGTTATATTTTGCATTGTAATACTATTAGAGATTCCCCTCAATTTTTAAATAAAAATCTGAAAGGAGCAATGATCTAGTAAGAACAATGATTCTTCAATCAAAGGCAGTTAAAAATAGATTTAATTAAGAAGCTGCATTAAAAGTTACTGGTTATTTTGATCTACACTGTTAATTAAGAAAGCTGAAGTTTAAATGGAGACATTAACAGAACCCATCAGCAATACCACTTGCATACAGTCTTCTCTTTCTAATCTTCATCGGTTTCTGGTTTGGAGTTGGAGAGAAGGGAGAGGTAGGTGAAAGGAGGCGTGTCTGCAGCACACTCATTAAACCACTCATTTGGGTGACACTTGCACTCTGTTCTGCTCTCATCTCATCTTAGCCCTAACTGCTCTCTCTTTCCTGGCCTCCTGAAATTCACAGCTGAGCTGTCTCCCTCACATATGGCTTGCATATAATTATGCATATTCCATTTTGCACTGCATTAAAATGATGAGCTCCTGGCTCCCTGCCAGCTGAATTTAAAAAGCCCAAGTGAAGTAGGAAAAAGGAGAGAAACACAGGGAGAGCCGCACAGGAAGCAGCAGGTAGTTCTGTCTGCTGTCTCTTTAGATAAAATGTATGTCTGGCACCAAGGGAACAGCTGAGAACTACCTGTTGTGATGTATGGATTGAGGTGGAGAAAACAATGAGCATAGCGACGACAGCGTTTATGTATTGTTTCTCCTCTAATGGAGTGAAATCTGCCCGCTGACAAGTATCACTCAGAGCTCCTCGGCTAGACTGCAGATTGTCATTTTAGAAAGGGATCCGTGGTTTGTACATTTGAGAATGTATAGCTTGGTTTCCATAAAGGCTTCTGCTACTTATTGCAGGGTGGGAAACGGATGGAATTTGGAAGTGGAATGTCACTGGCACTAATACTTGAGTTTCTAGAAGTTTGTGGGGGGAGAGAGCACATGCTCTATTTTGATTTCATTTTTGAGATTTATGAACATCTCTGGGATTTGGTGTCTTTTTATTGTTCCTTTCTTCCCCCTTAACAAATCGGAATAAAAGTAAAAATGCAGGTATAAGACTGGACTATATGTGACAGAGGAAAATGTGTAAGCAGTGGTCGTGTCTAATGGCTATCAAGGCACTGAAACCCGTGATGTTTCTTCTCTCTGCATCAGTTCTAGTGTGCAACTCCATTAAGGTTTAAGTAAATATAGGCTTAAATGGGTCCCATTTTAAAGTGGAGCATATAAATAAAAGGCAGCTAAAGAAAGCAGTGAGATGTCAATAGGCAGGGACGACGTTAGATTCTTCGTAACTGAATTTTAAGCCACTCCGTGAGGTATAGGTCTCTCGAAGACAACAACGTCTATTTTATCTTTCTTACTCTGCCATGCCCAGTGCCTTACTTTTAGTTGGTACTTAATGAACATATAAGTGGTGGGGAAAAAAAAAATTCATACATGGATCGCAACTAGACCCTACCATAAACAACTCTGTACAAAATGCCACCTCAAAATATGGCTAAACTTGGTGGAGGTTGATCGTATTCCTGATGCACTCTGATACATATGCTTGGAAACACACTTTGCATATAGTTTACAAGGGCTACTATTTACATATGTATGTCTATGTTCAATATATATGTATCTTGTATATAAATATTCATAAGGTAGAATATGTTTATTATGCATGTACTATGTATACACATTCATACACACCAGATGCCTGGGGATATTTTCAACATTAGTGGTAAAAATACATTCATTCCGCTTACATGTAAGGTGCTCACAATGTTTTTTATGTTTTTAAAGAACAAAAAAATTCTAAGATTTGAATGTGCTTCCTCAAAGGGGCTATAAGATTTCATATAAAGCCTCATAACTTATGAGGCTAAATAAAGCAGCTGTGTAAGAGAAAGGAGAGGGGAATTAAGGTGACTGGAAGTGGAGAAAGCCAGAAACTTGCTTCTTTATTGAACCACATATTTGCCTCTGCATCAAACTCATGTGGTGCTGGCAGAATGGTCTGCCTCTGACAATCAACTTGATTCCAGAGTCTAAGAAACTATTTGCTGCATTTCCACAGCACGCCACAGAGACGGAAAGCACCTGACGTGCGAGGAGACCCAATACGATCACCTCCGTGGGTACGCACACTCGTACTCACGCACACTCGCACACTCACACTCACGCGCCCTCTCACCGAAGTGATTCTCTGCATTCTGAAGTTTTGTAAGGTAAAATTTAAAATTATTCTTACCAATTGAGTTAAAATAATTGCATTCATCTAAGGAAGTAGTTCTGTACTCTGGCTGCAATTAGAATCATTTTTTTTTTTTTTATAACATATTGGTGTCTGACCTCTCTTCCCGGCCTCCCCAGACTTTTCCAAGACTGATTTAATTGGATCAGGGTGGGGCCTGAACATAGGTGTTTTTAAAAAATAAATAAATAAAAAGCTCTCAGGTGACTGTAATGTACAGGCAGGGCTGAGAACCACCTGTCTGAGGAGAGTGGCTACCAGTACCAAGAGGAGGCCTTGGCAGAGTTGGCAAAAAAGATTCCAGAGATTCCATGACTAATGCCTTGTGGGCAAAAAATTCTATTTATTTTTAGTGTCTGGTATAACAAATAATCATAGAAGAACTACTAGACCACTTCCTCAAAAAGGCCTTACTGAACCTCTCTAGCCAGGTGAAATATCTCCATTCTCTTTCTCTTAGACTAGACACGTGCACCCTTACATGGGCTGGCGTGATTTTGGCTGCCTCCACTCCACTGTAAGCTTCCCAAAGGTAGGATGGTGTCCGGTTCATTACCACTAGATCTTCAACAGTAAGTGCTCTGTAGGCGTGGTCTCTGTTATCAGTCTATAGCAACTTGGTGGCAACATTAGACAAAATCCACAGGAATTCCCTTTCCCTCCATGTCGAATAATCTTACAGTGTTTTATAACCTCTTATATATTGAAGCCAGGGCCTTATCCTGCATCTACCCATTTTGGGTGGCCGACAATGGCATATCAAGGGGGTGGGGGTGACAAGGGAGCTGACAACCCCTACAGGGAGGGGTGTTTAAACCCTGAAGACGTTCAGAATCACCGGTCATGGTAATAACATAAAACAGACTGACTTTCAGCTGGTTTTACTATTGTTCTTAAATTCTCTACAGATGATGCCTTCTCTAATTGCTTGTCTCGAGGCAGACCACCCCACTGCCAGCTCTTGCTATCCACTGGGGCCAGGAGGCCTGTGTTGATGTCTGACTTTGTTCCGGAGTGACCAGTTCTGACAGAAGGAATGTCAAGACACATCATGATGAACTAACTCTCTCCGTGTGTCTTATTCAACAGCCTTATTCTGACTAATATGATAGATATTTGTGCCAACCCTGGAGGAAAGCAAATGGGAAACTGTTTTTTTGTATTTGACTACAAATGTGACTGTAAGACCAAAAGTGCATTTTTGATCTATTATTCTAAGACAGCTTCACTTCTGCCATAAAAATAGAAATAAAAATTAAAATCCTTCAATTAATCTGCAAGGGGATGTCCCAATCTTGCTGACAGTCATGCATCCATTCTCACGTTGTGCCTAGCACTTGAATAAATGTTAGATTATGGGAGAAACTTAGACTAATTGCCTCTCTACTTCAAAAATCTCTGGCTTTAACAAACTTTGTATTCATCTCTCCCTATGAATCATCCCTAATTCACTTTTTTATTATGACTGTTCCATACAGCAGACTTTCGTTCTCCCTCAAAGAGTTCACTTCTTCCTTTGGACCAAACTTTGGTGCCCATGCATATTTGAGCAAGGTCAGCATTCTGCCTCCTCTAGAAGACTCCTTTAGAAAATGTAGAACCTTCTAAAAACAGCTCCATTTACCTACCCCAGAAAAGTGAGATGTTTCTGACTCAATGAAAAGGTTAACACTGCTGCCATTTAAGTAGAAAGGTAATCAGGCTTCCAGAGTTAAGACCTCTCTGCAATGAATGGGAGTTTACACCTCTGTGTCATTGTGATTTCAGAATTTCTTTTGGAAACAAGAAAAGGTTCTGCCTGGGGAGAGTTCTGCAGAGTTTCCAGACTTAGCTTTCCAGAGCTGTGGCGGATGTAACACATGTCATCTCACACATGTGGTGTCATCACCAGACTTGGGAACATCAGAAATAGTGCATCTCAAAGTTGTAGAAACAAGCTGAGAGATGAATAGTTGTAGAGAAAAAAATTTATATTTCATAAATAATTTTTCGAACCAGAAGTAATAGAATTTCTTTTTCAAAATTCAAGATAAAAGCACAGGGATACCACTTCTGAAAATTTTTGGAATTTTATTTTCTGATATCCCATTTTCTGCTCTATCCTTCCTTTGTCAAATGCGTACACATGTTCTCTTGAGGAAGCTCAGAGAGAAAGAAACAACGCTGTCACATGCGGCCTTTCAGTGTGTTGTGAACTTGACATAAAGGTCAGCCCATTTTCTTTGCCTCTCAGTGAAATTCCCTGGGCTGGAATAACAAAAGGAAGCCTGAAGAGTAGTTACTGCTTCCGCTTGAGTTACTTCCCAGTTATTCTCATCTTGGTGGCCCAACTCCTCATGACTAAAGTCTCAGTTCCCTTCCACTGAGTTCCTGCCCTTTACCCCATTTTCTCAGGGTAAAATCCGATTCCACCCCTCTTCCCCACTTCTCTTAGAAAATTCTAATGCATCCTTTAAGACTTTGTTCAAACTGCAGCTTCTTTAGGAAGCTATATAAGACCGCTTCCTCCTGGTCCTAACTTGGGCTCTGTGCCCCTCTGTTCCTGTATATGTGTCCATTCTATCCACCACATTGTATTGTGACCATGTATGTGTTTGCCCTCCCCACTAATCTGTAAAGTCCTTGAGTGCAGAATCTGTTCTATTCAGCTGCTAATCTCCAGAGCCTCCTCTAGTTCCTGGCATATTTTAAAGGCTTCATAAGTGGTGAGTGAATGAATGAATGAATGAATGGGTTCCTATCCTTTAACTCTAGCAGCTGGACATTCTGCCTTACACTCCAGTCCTCAAAGGCAAGTGTTCTGCCCCTAAACCTCAAGAGTCCTCCCTATCCCTGAGTTTCAGCAGGCCTCTGCCAGAGTTCTCTGATCACACTTGTCTCACACCTGGACCTTCCCTGACTATCCGATGCACCTCTGCTCAACACTTTTCCTCTCATTTGGTTACATACAAGGGTCTTAGCCTCACTGTAAATCTTGTCCTTGATTCAGACAACAACCAATAATCCTTTTATCTCACATGTTTCTCTCCTCTGCCTCCCATCTAAACTGACCTTTGCCTAACAAAGGTCAGTCTAATCTCTGGTCTTTGTCTCATCCCCAAAAGTCCATTCCTAGATTAACCAACCTGGTGCCTTGCTCCCTGTTTCTGATGTCTCACCTAGTTATAGTGCCCCAAGTCAGTCTGGGTATAACTTGGTGCAACATCTTAGTTCTGACTCATGTCTTATCTTCCCTACCACTGCTTGAGGTTAGAGACCAAGCAATATGGATGAAGTCCCCATGCTCAGCGGAGGACCTTGTAAAACAAACAATCCAGTCAATATAAATTGAATGGATTCCTTAACCCTTTGCTTTTCCTAAGCCAGGGCCCAGAGTGTTTTTGTTTTTCTCCACTCTGAATTCCCTACTTCTACAAATGGAAACCCCTTCGGTATCAGCTGTTTCTCTGCAAATATTCAAGTCACTGAACAGATCACAGAGAGTTGCACAGCTCGTGGGCAGGACTGTCTATGCACACAGCGTGGGTAGAGCTCTTTCTCCTAGACAGAGGACTCCCACCTGGCATTGGGCTGCCTGCTCTGGAGATACCCCAGGCATTCAGAAACACAAATCTGTGGACCCAGGCATCTGCTCAATTCACGTTACTATGCATCTTTGCATCAGAATCCCTTGCCCTCCCTTTCATTAGCTCATCACTGAAGACTGACTATGAGATTCCAGCAATAGTGCTATTTTACTTTGTTCTTTTAATAAAAGGTATTTAAATGCCCATTTTGCATGTGAGCCGAAGGAGAAGCTATTTTCCTAGTGACGTTCTTGCTACTTCTCCATCCTCCTCAACCAGCGGGCAGAGGGGCTCTCTCTACACCTCTTCAGGCTCCTCTGACAGCTCACACATCTCTGATGAATGAGGGGGACTGATTGGCTGCAGCTATTTTTTCACTCCCTACAAACCTTTATATATATCATAAATTTTTTATATCCAATTTGGAGTCTTCAAAGAATAACGGTAACAAATATGCAACATGAAGATAATGGGAATCGAATCATGTTTATGGCCTCCATGAGCATCTCCTTAAACGATGTCAGGTCAGAGCCACTCGGAGCTGTGAGTGCGTGAGGCAATGGGGCTGATCTCGTGCCTGATTAATGGCTGTCCTTACTCAAGGGCCCTAATGGACTGCATGACAGTTACAGCCACAGATTCCACATCAGCCTGAAATACAGCTACCACACAAACTAAAATACATCATGCTCTTCCCAGCACATTCCAGCTGTGTCTGGAATAATCAGAGCAGTTGCTAAGTGGTTCTGAAAATCCTTGTTTCTGCTTTTCATTTTTCTGATCTATTTTTCCTTTATCAGACAGGTGACCCTTCTGGATTTATCTTGCACTGCTCTTTGTTAGGTCACCTGAGTGTCTTTGTTTGGTAAGAACTGTTTTTTCAAAGGGTCTGCAGGTAAGGCCCAGCAGCTGGGGCTCGCAGCCTTCTTTTCTATTCTCTGCTACAGTCACACACACCACCATCACATCCCAGGCAGCTTCTGATTTTCCCAGAACCCTTGATCCATGGTGGATTATCTGGGCTCCTTGATTGCTCCCCTCCCCCACCTCCTGCCTCCACCCACCGCTTGCCTTTTGGCTTTTTCACTATTCATTTGCATCTATTACCCAGAGACCCTAGAGTGGAAACAAAAGGCAGGGAACCACAGATGACTCCACTTTGCTACTGGTGGGTGCCTATAAAATGCTCGAATAATTGGCCTAATCTAGGCATTTCAGGTGGTCTTTTTATTCCTCTTCTCTGAAATCACTAGGCAGAAGGGGCTGAACTCATGTCTTTATGTACAGACCTCATGATGGACCTGAGAAATTAGAGATAATGTGAAACAGGCAAGGGCTGGAAGGGGCCTCCAGGACCCCATCTGTAAGGCTAGGAAAGGATCCAGACGTTACGGAGGAGATTTACTAACCACAGGAAGTCTCCCTAGAAATAACCTGGCCTCCAATGGGAATAGGAAACACACTAGAACCAGATAAAGGTACCGCTCTGGATATTATCAGAGATTCCTACGAACGGCTGACATTCCTACATCTCTTACGTAGGCACCAGACACCATTCTAAGTGCTGTGTACGTACTAATCCATTTAACACACACACGCAAACAAAACCAAAGCAAAATCTTACAAGGTGGTACGAGCCTCCATTTTTGTATGAGGAAATTGGAGCACAGCGAGATTATGTAGTTTACACAAAGTCACACAGCTAACAAGTGGCAGAATAAGGATTCAAACCTAGGCGGTCTGCCTCCCAAGTCTACACTCTAAACCCCAATGATCTACTACCTCTTTGCTAGTGTTAAAAAAAAAAAATTACATAAAATAAATGTGGAATAATTCTAAAATACTAATGTCATTAATTTAACAATATATATATCATCAACTAAGGGAGGTTTTCATAATTCTTTGGTTTTAGCATGCCAAGATTGAATATACCAAGGCAATTAAGAAAGACGGGTATTTAATGACAAATATAACTGAAGGGGGCAAGGTGCTCTGAAAAAGAGCCTAGGAAAAGAGAGGCCAGAAAAAAAGCAAGCACAAGTCAGTAGGTCTCTGGCACATCCTGAAGGAGAGAGTATTTCAAAATTTATAAAATTAATTCTTAAAACCAACCAACCTCTTTAACCTCTTATTAAATAACCCTAGGATCACTGATTATACACCTAAACCCATCAGCTGCAGAAGGACATGTCCTACAGAGCTCACTCAACTATTCAGATCCTTTAGCAATTTCCTTTGTGAATTTCTAAAAGCATTATCAATGTTATCATATTATTTTTTATTAATCCCATAGAGGATGCTGTACAGACTATAAGGGACGTTTGTGTGTCTTATCTCATTTAGTCCTGGCATTCTAGTATACAAATGCAGATGGTGACTTTGGTTAGCATGAGTCAGTTCATCAAAGCAGTGCAGACTCTTGAATGAACTGGTGGAACTGAGTCCCTGGACTTGACTAAACTGTGGAGATTCTTCAAGGTGGGGCTGTGGGGAGCCAAAGGCCAGTTCACCAGCCTCCGTTCAATACCACAACACCCTCCACGACTAGGAATGATCGAGACAGAGCAATGTCAATGGCTAATGAGCACAGCTGGTGGGAAGATGATACAAGAGGTTTAGGTCAGGGTCCTCCTAGGAGTGTTAGCTTGCTGTGTCCTGGTCACAGAACAAACCCTTCATAGTGACCTGCCACATCACACGCATATGGGTCTTGGCAAAAGGGAGCTGAACACCAGAAAACACGTGAGAGGATGTGGATGAATCAGTGCACATTCTCTCACTACTTACAGAAGAAATAACTCAAAGGGCATACCCCAGGGATGGTGGTCATGGATGGCTGAGTCACAAGCTGAAACAAATGGTGTCCTTGAATCCTAATTCTGAGGTCAAGGATTATAAATTCTGAATTAGCAGCCATACCCGTCAGACACCTTGATGTCACAATTATTATCTGTAATAAAGCTTTTCTACTCAGCCCAACTTAACTTTCTTTTCTTCCACCAGCAACTACAGAAGTGCCATAAGCAGGGTCCAGATACAACAGGGATGCCTACAGCTTCTCTGGACAGTTCATATGCTGAGCCTCAGTCTACCCCATCCTTAGGTGTCCACCTGTAAGTTTGGCCTTTAGATGCCCCAAGGTGTTCTCAGTAACCGCCCTGTACTCTTGCCACTGGTTCTCTACCAGCTCTGACTTGAGCCCACTTCCATATCGTTCCCAGCTCTGGACCCTCACCCATGACTCCGACCACACCTTGAGCCCTTTGACCTGTGCATTTGGCCTGGCTGGAGCTTCCTGTCCCTCCTGGACATAGCCTTGGACTGGCCATTCTGGTCCTCCACTCTGGACAGCCACATGAGGGTCACCCTGGTCACTGCTCTGGCCTGGGGCAGTTTTATAGTCAACATCCTATAATAGTGGCCCATATACAATTTATTTTAAAGATACAATTTCTTTTGTAAGAAGTCGAAGTGAGAATATGCAATGTTTGTAAAGATCTAAAATTGGCCTGAACACAAAGCAGAAAGACCAGGACTAGGAGTAAAATCCCGACTGTGACTGCGTGCTCTCCACATAAGTGCCCTGACCAATTGTGGAGTGGTGCTGTGCTTTACACTAGTAGAAGCAGGCAAAGGAGAAAGACAGGGAGCCAATATCCATTCACTCTGCCCCTGGGTCTTTCAGAGTGTGAGGTGGGGATGTGACTCTGAACAGCATGGTCTTCCTGACAGCTTCAATTATGATCCATGTGCCACCTGACCTGTTAACAGAGGCTTAAAGGAACAAAGTCTGAATTGTCTTTTTCCCAAAACCAAGACCAAGGGGCCTCTCTGAGGAGCCAAATGCAAAGACAGCAGCAAAGGGGCTTCATAAATAACCTCCTCTGCTCAAACGACACTCTCCGGAGTCCTAATTTTAAATCCCAGTCATTCTGCAGATGATAAACGGAGGTAATAAAAGTAGGATTGTGGCTTGTTTAAATAGGGGGTAATCGCTTGAGCAGAATTGGTGTGGAGAGAAGGGTCTGTTGAAGCCAATAGCTGAGTATCAGGTTAAGGTCCACTTCTAGATGATAATTTCACCTAAAAGTTGCTCCTCTGTCACATTATTATTATTATCATCGTCATCATTATTATCATAACATTTCTAGGAGGTATATTTTGGAATCAAAGCCCAGGTGACAAAAGATAAGAAGTTATCTGGGTTTCCACATCATTTCCCTTTTTAGTATAACTGAGAACAAGATGTGTTTTTTGCTCTGCACAGTGAGCAGCCCTGTCCCTCCTTCACCCAACCTTTCAGGTTACCAAAACTCCCAAACTATCCCAGTTCCTCTGTACCCTCATATCGCAACTGCCCAGTGTGGTTCTAGATATGAGATAATGGGGAACTGCATTAGAAGGAGGTTCCCGGATCACAGACTGTACCCCACTGGAAAGAATATCACCACTTGCTTCATGGAGCTGTCACCACAAAGGAAGAAAACTCAATATAGAAGTCACTTTGATAGTAACATTAAGACTAAAGTTTGTGCCTTGGCAGGCACCATGCTAAGCATTTTGCAGACTTCGGCTCATTAAAGTTCCCCAAACCCTTATGAGGCCCATATTACTACTACCACCTCCATTTTGCCAGCAAGGAATCTGAAGGGTGGAGAAGTTAAGGAACTTGTCCAATGCTAAAGAGTTTATCGTGGCAAAGCGGGAACCTGAACGTGGGTGTCAAGCCACCAGGCATAGGCTCATGACCCCCACACCACACTGGCTCTTCCTCAGTAGCACAGTCAGCAGGAGAAGCTGGGCTGACGATAAGCAACAGAAACTGTAGATGTTACTAGAAGGCAGAGAAGTCATGGCTCAAATGTCCCTGTGGTTCCATGTAGGAGAGAGGAAAATCACCCCTCTTTGTGGTGAAGCACCGATGACCAATGCAGCTCAAATGGAGGTGAGCACCTCCCTGGAGGTAAAGGCCCGAAGGTCAGTTTACTAGGCCAGAGGCAACACAGGCAACAAGAACACAGCCAAAGCCTGATCAGATCGAAACCCTAAGCCCCCCAGGATAGAAGGCAATGGCCTTTTCAAGATTCTGCACTTGAGGTATGAGACAGAGAGGAGGAAGCATGGCAGGACGGGGAGGATG
>NW_006494612.1:3820926-3866534 GCF_000325575.1 Pteropus alecto | reverse complement strand
ACATCAACAGGAAAACTCTGTGTGGAGATGGGAAAGGACGCATTCCCTGAAAGTGACAGACTTCTCACTAGCGGGCCTGCTCAACTTAAAGTCTCTCTTATATTTCAGTTTCATCTGTACATCCTACAAATTAAAGCTTATGGATTCCAAAGTAAGAGTGGGAGCCTGAATCTTTTCTTGGGTATCAAGATACATTGAGATGTGTTTTCAAGATTCTAAATTCATAGAACTCTTCTTGTGGTTCTTGCCTAATCATAGAACAAAAAAATGTTATGGTTTGATGAGGAAAACAGTAAAAGGAGAATAAAAATGATCACTTGATATAAATATTACTAATATTAGCCTTCCCTTATCAATAAAAATAAGCAGTGTTTACATGTAACCTGGTATGATAAAGAAATTTCACTCATTTCTTTGCCTTAAGGAAGAAAAGAATTTTGCCTTTGAATTACAAAAATGTTTTGCCAATTCCATAAACTGTAGGATGAACTATCATATATTTATGCAAAACCTCTATATGTGGCAGTGTGACCCACAGAAAGCAAACAGCAACAACAAGGGCATTTATATAACTTTTTCCTTAGGTCTTAATTCATTCACCCATTCATTCGTTCATCGTTTATTGAGCATCTACCATGTGCCCAGCAATTGCAGGTAATCAAACAACTAAGCATCTAAAATGAATGGTAGTCAGCCCAAGCGTTCAATACATTTTAATTTTTTAAGTTCAATGATAACAATAAAGCAGATGACCCCATGCCAAGGTCTAACCACACACCATTTAGAGTATCAGATTTCATACATTTATATCTTATTTAAAATTTAGATTTTTAAATATTTATAATTTTAAAAGGTAAATAAAAGTAAATCACAAAAGGCAGGAAGTAGAAAATATTCTCGTAAGCAGACAAGAATTATGAGGAAGTAAAAAGCAAGAAAAAGTGAGAGCAAATTCTTAAAGGCCAAGTCCTCCATGTGCCATTTGGTTGAGAATTTTAGTACAGAAAAGGGTGTCGGGGTGGGTCATTTGGTGTCGATACTAAGTTTGATTTCTGGTGCCACCAGTAAAACGGGGGGCGGGGGGAAGAACATAATATTCAGCTCAGAAACTCATTGCAAAGATTAAATGTAATAATCCATCGCATGTCCCACACAATGCTTGGCACAGAGTAAGTACTCAATAGATGGCAGTTATTTACATTTCATGAACCTATTTTCTTTTCCAGAGAGAAAAACTCAGCTGGCAGGAAGGCAATAGAGACCCGCTATCTTTTCTTATCATTAAAGTCTTGATTAGAATTGAGTTGTGTGCAACTATAGAGCATGCACAGTAGCCAAAGGCAAATGACAATCAGAAGACACTGGCAAAGGCTTGAGGACTTTTAGGAATGCAGAAACACACCCGATAATCAGGATCCTCACCCTTTACACAGCCCGGATACATCGATATTTAATGACCACTCCTCTCTTTCTTTGGCCATCTGACTACCCACTTTGCTCTCTGCAAATAAGGCATCATTTTGTTTTCTTTTGATCTCTTCATCTCCCCTTGTGTTTCATGAGTGGCATCTCCATCAAGAAACTTTTCATGCTAGCTGAGCGGTCTGGCATTTGTGGAGACTGCTATATGTTGAATTCCTTGGCCCTCATCTCATTTTTGCCAAAAACAGTTGTCCCTCAGCATCCATCGGGGATTGGTCCAGGACACCCATGCAGATACCAAAATCCACAGATGCTCAAGTCTCTTATATAAAATGGTGGAGTATTTGCATATAACCTACACACATCCTCCTGTATACTTCAAATCATCTATATTACTTCTAATACTTAATACAGTGTAAATGCTATGTCAATAGTTGTTATACTGTATTGTTTAGGAAATAATGACAAGGAAAAAAAGTCTGTATGTGTTCAGTACAGGTGCAACCGCAGGCTTAACTAGACAGTACACGTTAGCAACAACGTAACATTTTTCTGAAAATTTTTTTTATCTGAGGTTGGTTGAATCTGTGGATGTGGAACTCGTGGATACAGAGGGCTGACTGTAACTTGACCAAGGACTTACTGTTCATCCCATTCATAATTATTCATGTCATCTCCCTTTATTCCTCATTTTCCAGCTACTAACTTCACCGTGTATCAACTTTCCTATGCGGTAACAGAAGACACCTATATTATTTGCTGATTTAAGTACTCAACAGGGCTCGGGCACATATACCTTGTAACCCACCCTCTTTCTTTTTTTCACCAAAGACAGAGAGGTGCAGAAAAAATAAAGGAGAGGGAAAATTTCCGAATAATCTAAATTTGATTCATCATTTTCAGATAATGTGCAAATGAGTGGACACTATTTTTTTATTTGAAAGGCTAGGGCTTTCTTTTTTAACTACATGTTGCAGCATCTATTAGGTCTCTACTTGTTTTAGAATGCAACTCAAAATTGTTGCCCTCGAGTTTTGTTTTTTAAATATGTTCATCCCCATCTTTCTGATGGGGATGACACATTATCTCATCTTTGCATTTGGAAATAGCTTTCATTTATTTTACAGATTTATTTCATCTTAAAGTAAAATGTCTTCCTTGTACGAAACATTTTCATCTCTATTTCTCCCCATTCCTTGCTCTGTTACAGGAAGCTTCTCTACAGGTACCACAAACTATTTATGGTCATTTGTTTCTTCATATTATACCCTGCCCTCCTGTGCTCTAAGATCTGATGTCTCCAAAGATATAATCAAAATGAAATTGTATTAGTTTAGATTAGCATCTGTGACAGCGATTCTTATAAATGATACAGACAGGGCTGTAGCTATAATGTCTGTCTTGTTTCGAGGTAAAAATGAAAAATGACATCTTTGATGGGGAAGATTCCACAGAGACCGAGTAGAAACGCGGCCCGTTCCTCCGTTCACAGATAGCTCTCTTTCCCGTCATACGGCTGACAGGTGTGTAATCATGTTCCTTAGTCACAGTTTGTGTTAAAATAACCAATTACCAAATGAATGAGAATTGAGCTCTGGTGTGACTTTCACCACCATTACAAAGTGATGATGTGCATCCAAAGCATGGGCTTGAAGGGGAGGCTCTGACAGGCATCTTCTCAGCCAAGGGTGCTCTCCGAGGCTGAGAAGACATTCCTACTCTATAACGAATCTCCTAAAATGCAGGAGTTTTCTCCTCTGGCGCCAGCCCTTAGGAATGAAGATTCCAACAGGGCCACTAGGGACGGTCAGTTGGATTTCCTGGGCAGCTCAATGTTCCTACTATTTCCTGTCCTTGACCTTCCCAGAACACACACTCTCACCTCTCACTGAGCACTCACTAGCACAGCTGTCTCCCTTCCCACCCAGACTTTCATGTGAACAAGGTAGTATCTACCATCAGCCTGTTCCTTCCCCTAAAGTGAACATCACCTTCCACTAGACCCCTCAGTGACAAAAAATAATGCTGAAATCCAAGGGCCTTGCTGTTCCAAACATATCCTCATAGGAAAGGAATTCCCCAGATCTCCTGGTCAGGAAAGGTGAGGCAGCAAGCAGGGAGCCTACACAGCCACACGCTGTTCTATGTTGTGCGTATAGGCAAAAGCAGCGAACTCTTTAGCATTCACGAAGAATGAACGCATAAAAAAAAAAAATCACGCCTTCGACTGGCCCAAAGGTTATTTGTTAACATGTTGGGAGAGAATGCCTGCAAATAACACAAATAAAGTCAATGTAGAGAGTTGAGATAATAACTTATTTACAACAGATGGATTATAATAGCACTGTTATTATACTTAGACCAACCCCTCTTGTCAGATATACCCAGTTGCAGGTGGAGAAGACCAACCTCCCAGACTGGTAGCTGAAGTTGAAGGACAAGTGAAAGAACATGACTGCCCTACGACTTTGTTTCCCATTGGTGAAGTGGGGCTAGTACTTGTTACCCATATTTGATTAAATGAGAGAGGTTGTAACCGCCAAGTAAAACCGATGGAGGAGCTCAAGAAAAGAGTCCGAGTTGTGCGTCCACCAATATCTTTTGGTCAGAAACACTGTACACTTTCAAAAAATTAAGTTTTCAGCAAAGCCAAAGGAGATGATGATTCGCATTTTAGGCAGCAAAATCAAAGTAAAAAACAATTAACCTCCATAATCTCTAGATTGGTTTACTTAGGCTAAAGGATACAAAAGAGATTCGATAGATTCAAAGAGGTGAGTGAAAAATATAGTTCCTTTATATCACTCACTGTTTTTTTTTTCTCATAAAAGATGTTCTACTGAAAGATATACCTACAAAGACCAGACCAATGTTGCTTTCCTGCAAAAAGGCTTGTATGCTATGCTTTGCATGAGACGAAGGACAATAAATATTTAAGGGGAAGGGAAAAACATCAGCTGTTTTCACTCCCGTCATTCTTCTGTAACCAATGAGTTTTTTCATCACAGTCTTGTCATCCTCATTAACATAAGTGATAATTATCCCCTCTCCTCTCCTACTGGAAGGGCAACCGGATTCCATGCTGGCCTCAACAATGGCAGGCACCCTGGGGGTGAGGCTGAGGAAGGAGGATGAGGTTAGGGCTGTGTAAAGGTGAGTGGGAAATGTTGTGACAAATAAGCTTAAAAGGGGGGACAAAAATGCAGGTGGCTGCCAGGGTGTCTTTCCAAAGAGGAGGCGAGGCCTGGTGCTGGGTACGAGGCTCTCTCCTCCACTTATTCATGTGCTCCTGGCAATTTTGGCAGTGGCAGCTCGAGTGAAAAGCACACTGCTTTGCACATATGGTGGAAAGAATCTCGTGCATCAGTTGAATGCATACTGTACTACATACACATTCTGTTTTATCTCCAGGCCCAGCCGTGCTGCAAACGCTTGCAAATTGGGAAACCTTCTGTGCAGTAAAAATACGGACAGGAGAAGCTAGACTGTGACTTATCAGATGTGACACTAGCCAAAAAAGCCAAAGTAACTAAAAGTTAAGGCATGTGCTTCACACTCATTGCAACAAAGGCAGCTCTGCAAGGTGGGGACTCACAGCCAGCATTTATTTCATTTCCCTTCATCCTGCGCTTTCAGGCCCAGTAAAAGGGCTTCCTTTCCACACACATGATCTCTGGGAACCTTTGTCTGTATCCATATATATTTTAAATTTTATATGAAAAAATTGTCAGTGAGATTTCTGATTTACCTTGGTAGGGGATAGGGATGAAATTGCTATGTTCATCCTCCGATTTGTCCTTCGGTCTTCAGCCTACCATCCTGCCACGGGATGCCACTGTCCTTAGCGAGTCACAGGCATCGTTTTCACATCTAAGTGTTTCTAACAGCAAAATCTGATACTTCTCAGGATTCAGAACTCCCCATATATTTGGGATACAAAAGGAACAAAGTGGTGGATTATTCTGACTTTCTTCCTGACCCCCAAATAAAGTAATGACTTTTTAAAACAACTGGTCCCTAATTAAGGAGACTGATATTCCTTCTCACTTCAAATCACAGATATTCCTTTCTTTTCTATTAGATTTGTATACAAGCAGGAAAAAGGTATGAAAGTGTAAAGATTTCTTTAATAAATTAAGACAATTTTAACGGGAGTCAATGCATTAAAGCTTCTATTGTTCTTTTTCAGCTGCCTCCTTGTTTCACAAATGAAGAAACCAAGATGGAGCCAGGTGATCCAACCAAAGGTATAAAAGAATTACAATACAGGGTTCTTGGCAAGATACTGATTGCTTAATGTACAAAACGAAAAGAGTAGAGGGTACCCAGAAAGATTCCCAATATTGTCCCCACTACCTTCTTGCCGGCAGCTCCTTCTTATCAAGGACACACCTTTCCCCCTCTTAAGCCTTCGTCTGTGCGACATCAAAGATTGTAAAGGAGCAGCAGGCTTAATAATGCTGAAGTGTGTGTGGCTCTTTTCCTAATTTATTCTGTGTGTACAATTCATGATTTCGTTTCCATGTTATTTAGAGTCATCCTCTCACAAATGTTAGGAGTGATGGAAGTTAACCCCAAACTGGTGGAAGCTTTGAGTTGCCTGAGGCATGCTTTGGCTCATTTCAGTCAGTTGTTCATTTTCAATATGGTTTTAATTTGTTGAGTTGCTAGAAACAATAAAATACATATTTAAAAGAGTGTGTTTTATAAGAACTCCACAGGCAACTTGCCGTACTTTCCACTGTTCAGCATTTTGTCCAGCTTTTTCCTTCTTCGTTTTGTTTTCGTGACCGCCCTTTTTTTAATGAGTTGAAATACACAGAAACTACAATGAAGTCAATCAGTGGAAATAAGTCTGGCCATTTAACTCTATTAACAATAACGCGTGACAACTAGTATTGACTTTTCTGAAATTCCTAAATGGAGATTTCTGAGCAGGATATATAAACCAAAGGGAAAGAACTCTTAGAAACTTTTTTTAAGAAAAGTTCTTAAAACGGACCTTTCCACAAGGTCATAAGAGAACCAGCCAGTTGGGTTTAAAAACGGCCCCTCCTTCCACAAATCCACTCTAAGGCCAGAAAAGGAGGAGCTGGAGGGATTCTCTGTGCTGCTTGGAGTCTTTTCTAGTTCTTCCTTTTGAATCTCCCTGTGTGCTAGGCCTCCCAGGGCAAAGGCACACCTTCGGCATCACTGCTCGCCCTTGCATGAGCAACTACTTTCTGCACCATGTCCTTACGCAATCAGGAAACTGCCCCCTCAAAGTCTATGTGCTTGGGCATTTCAAGTACTGCTATTTTGTTCTGTATCATCAAAATACCTGTGTATTTTACTACCCAAATTCTGGGATTGGTTTGCATTTTAATACATAGTATATTCAATCATTAACCAAGGCTCCACCGAGAGGAACGTCTTCTGGTATTTTAAATTCATTCTACTTCAACTCACAAAGTCAACAATGGGAATTACGGGAAAGAGGCACTGTAAGATCTGGTCCCTTCTCTCAAGGACCTTAACTAGGAGTTTTCCGCCTCGTTCAGATGAAGCACGGTACACATTACAGGGAGGGGGAAAAAAAGTGGCAGATTCTAATTTCAATGCGGATCCTGCTAAGGCAGCCTAGGGAGAGAGGCATCCCCTCTCGGCTGGAGTGGTCAGGAGGGAATGGGGTTTTAGCTAAGCCCTGGAGGTAGGCTTTCAATCGGAGTTTTATTCATTTTGAAGGACCAGTCTATCTTTCAACTTCACACTCAAGGAGCAAGACTGAAGGGGAAGAAAGTGTGTTTTGGTTATGGATTATTAAGTCCTAAGCTTCTAACATCATCCCATGTGCTCCCTGTGAAAGACCTTTGATCATCCTTGATGACTAGCATAGCACTTTGCCATAAGTGAATACTCAAAAAATATTGGGCAGTGGACCTGAGATAGCAATCAAGGTGTCTGCCCACAACATTCCCTTCTAAGGGTCTGTGTTCCGTGTTTTGTACCACATGACCCAACCTTAGCTGACTGGACCAAGGATATGCACATGACCGAAGGGCTGCCACTAGATAAGGTGTCCAACAACCCATGATGTGCCTTGTTGCAAAAAGATAAACTGATTAATTCAGATTTCCTCTCTCAGGAACGAGAACTAAAATATACAAAAGACTACAGTAGGTAATGATGGGAGCTCAACTGAAAGGTCACAATATTGAGAGGAGCCGTGTTGGAGTCATACCTGCTGAAGTGAGGAGGAGCAGGAACTATGGGGAGGAAAAGAAATCTGGTTGATGCCGAGAAAAACACGGAGCAGACAGCCAGAGAAAATCAGAGATACCATGAGAGGAGGTGGAGAGAAGCCAAGCCCTAAAGCTGCCTTGGTTCTCACTACTTTCTAGTTCCAATTCCTTCTCCCCTTTCCTAAAAAGCTGGGCTAAAATAGACAGTAATAATCTTCTGTCTTCAATTTAACTCCACTCTCTTCGCTTTCAAAAGTCTCAACGCTTGTTTTCTTTCTCTCCCATGGCGGAGAGGGGAAGTGGCTACTGCAGATGAAAGGCCTCGAAGGGTGAAAACACATGAGGATTTTGGAACCATCGAATATCTCCACTGCCTGCTGGGTCTGATGGACTGGGCACTGCATTAAATCTTAGACAGGGAAGGAAGGCACAAGCGTGAATGGTCTTTGTTTTGTTTCGCAGGAGAAGACAGCAGTGTGAACAAGCAGAACCAGGTTTCTGTGCATTTCTCTTCATTACCTAAAATCACCACAAACTGCGGATTAGACAACACTGTCTGTTTGAGGAAGAGTGGAGTCAGAGTGGATTCTATGTTTTTACAGAAAATCAGCCACGGCCTTTCGCCCTTCAGGGTGTCTGTCATTTCTAATTTCTGAGAGTGGCAGATGTCAGCTCCCTTACTAAGGGACAATTTTTTAAAAATCTCTTTGTACAAATAAGCTGACACAAACTGAGCTGAAACCCACTGGGAGAAAGTACAATATTATGCTTGAAGCAACTGAAGAACATGGCTTCGACCGCCTTCACTGCACAGTAGGAATGGGGTGAGCCAGGATGCCTTCCCACCCCACTTTCCTTTATTTCTATTCCATGTAGTCCAGGTTACAGTTTGGGAAGGTACAGAGACTGGTCAATTAACCTGAATACTTAGATTAGGTTCATTTTTCAGTTTGCTTTGATTTTTCAGTCTCTGGCTCTGCACCAATATCTAGAGATTAGGTATACATTCCATAGTTTAATAGAACCTCATTTCTGTTTTCTGTTTTCATTTTTTTAGTTAATATTATTTACTTACTTCATTTATCTCCAGATACCTCCAGTATGCAGCCAAAGTCCAAGAAAATGATGAGGAGTAAGGAATTACTCTCTAAACTCTGTCTCCTCTTCTTGGGCTCTACTCGCCCTGTCCCACACCTGTCTGCTTCCATTCTCAGCACAGGAGCCCTGGGAACTTAGAGTAGGCCCAGGTCACCTCCACCTCCTACCCAGATGACCACATGGGAACTGAATCAGTTTTAGATGTTGATCCTCTCTCTGTCTGTCTGTCTCTCTCTCGCGCGCACACACACACACACACACACACACACACACACGCACGCACTCCTTCCAGTAATCACCCGATCTGAGTCAGACCCCTTGTACTGGATTTAGAGAACCCAGCATGAGAAGGTGGGGGTGGGAGGTACAGGTAGAACTCTGCCTTGGTAAAGACTCAGAGGCAACCTGGCTTCGATCAGACTGAACCTGCAAGGATAGACTTGTGGAGACAGTCGATAGCAGATTGAGCAGCTCAATGGGACCTAACAGAGACTCGAACTTGTGGAGACCTAGGTCCTATTTTAGTTGTCTGTCACCTCCTTTGTGTCATTAATTATTATTGAGTCCTGAGGAGACTTCTTGGGGTCTTGACCCTTTAAATAGAGAGGGGGCTTTACTCCATTACAACAAGAGTTGAAATACCACGGGTCGATCTAGCCATATAATGCAAACCAAAGAAAAAACATGAACGATCTCAAAATCTGTGCTGCAGTCATCCAAACTGCAGCTTTCAATTGCCATTTCTTCTTTCTCTCTTGCCCTCTTTATTTTGATCTGCTGCCCTTTCAGGCAGTGATTGTGTTTTCTTTAGCAGACCAAAGGCAGTTTGTTTCTGAGTTAAATGTCACTTCAATATTTCCCCAAGTGAGATGTTTGAACCAGTTTATGAGTTTCCTAAGCAACAGAGAAATGCTGGAAAAAACATTTGGTATCTCAGGTCTAAAAGCTGCCTTAAACTTTGGCTCCCGGACACAAATGAAACAGATAGATTGAATATTCCAGTCTCGCTAAAGTTACAAGTTGAAAAATAAAGCACAGGGCTGTAAAAAACAGCCTCCTAACACCATACCACTCAGGTGTGTGCCCCCAAACAATGCTAATACTGAAATATTCTAGTGACAGTAAGAGAAACAATCACGGCACAAATCCAGAAGTATGAAGCCATGGTCAACAACTAATGTGTGAGGAGGGAAGTAAGCTTCCCTAGCCAAACACAGAATTCTGCAGGAAAATTCCTGTGGGAACCCAGATTATGCCCTGAAGGCTGAGATTTGATTAACCTTCTTGGAGCATGTGTAACGACAAATGTTATTGGTCATAAAATTATCCAGTCCTTATTAAAACACAGCTGCAGCTCTGGGCTCAGTGACCTCCTGGGGGAGAGATTTCCATAAGATAGCAGTAGACTTTATGGAAGAAGAGTGCCTTTCTAGCCTCGAAACTACAGGAGAGTGTTTTATACTTTAATGAGGAGTTCTTGAGAGAGACCAGGCTCCTTCGTATTAAAAGCTTTAAGAAATAGAAGGGCCAGATTACATTCAGTCTGCTACTTGGTGGGCAGGCGGCCCACAGCTCACAATATGGATACGTCTTCCTTTATGGGTAATGTGCAGTCGCACTCACACAGATGTACCTATCTTCCATCCAACCATTATTCCTGAGGATGTTTTCTTTGTCTTATACAATCACAGACTCTCAGAATTTGAAGGAAACTTAGAGAGACTCCCTGGCCCAACTACCCAACCAACCAACTCTATCACTATGTAGAACTGTACGAAAATGGAAACCTGTCTTTGGAAGCCCCAGAGGGGCTACAACAGGGGTCGCCAACCCTGGGCTGTGGACAGGTACTTGTCTGTGGCCTGTTAGGAACTAGGCCTCACAGCAGGAGGTGAGTGGCAAGCAAGCGAAGCTTCATAGGTATTTGCAGCTACTCCCCAGTGCTAGCATCACCGCCTCGGCTCCACCTCAGATCATCAGGCATTATATTCTCATAGGAGCACTGATGCTGGGTGCCAACAAGGTTGGGGATTGCTGGGCTACACAACCCTATGGGGTGTTACTGAGGGCTACCACAGTCAGTGGAACTGACTCCTCCGAACAGCTGGGGCTGGCCCTCTCAGATTGTGGGAGCCTTCCTGTGTTTTCCTGATACTCCATACTCATGGAGAATGTGGCTCTGAGGCTCCATCTCCTACAAGCCAAATACCACTGTGGGAAGGGCACCCTCTGCTTTTCTGGTCATACTGGTGCATCCTGGAGTGACACATTTTTTGTCTATTTCAAGTTTTTAAATAGCTAGGGATAAAATAAGAACAATGAAAATGCTTATTCTTTTCCGTAGTTGGTTCCTCTCTGTTTATATCTTACTTTCTTTTCCTCCACATGAGCCACTAAATTCATTTTTATTAATGAAGTTTCCTTTGTGAAATTTAAATCTGCTCCTAGAAATCCTTCCCCCCGCAAAAAAGATTATTTCTCCATCTTAATTATTCCTAAATTGATAATTTATCTGCTGAAAAAATCAGAACCTAAATAATTTTAGAGTTGTGTCTCATTAATTTTTGTCTCAATGATGTAAATTTCCCAATGGTATATAATATTTTTATTTAAATGACATAAAGCTTTTCTTGTGAAATTATTTTGGACCATCGAGTTCCTTCAATCCACGATTCTTATTTTTCCATCTCTTGCATATCATACTTCTACTAAAATTTTATCACTTTTAACATTTCTATTATGAATTTTAAAAATATACGCAAAATAAAAATAGAATAGTGAATCTTCAAATTCCATTCACTCAGCTTCAACAATTGTCAAATTTTTACTCCACTTATTTCATCCATCTCTTCTTTTAATTTCTTCCTCACAGAAGTATTTACAGTAATCCTGAGTCATTTCACCCCTACATACAGCAGTATACATTTTCTTCTATCAGTTTTTACATAATTTTGATATTATTTTATTTTCCTTTTTTGAGATATCAGCATTTCAACATGTCACATTCACTGTCTCTACTTTGTATCAGGGCAGGGGAGGGGGAGAAGATTTACCTCACAAAATAAGAACACTCTATCATGAAAGATGAAATTCTGGCCATGAATTGAAAGTCTTTTATTATGTCAAATTGGCATATAAAAATTATTTGGGGAAGATAAGTGAATGTGCATAACTACACTTACTCAGTAACCATGAGATAAGGAATGCTGCTGCCCATATTCTCATCAAGACATCATGGCATCGTGTACCAAATGACCTGCCAGGGCCTAAAGACAATCTTTCGTTTAAAACGTCCTTTTTAACCTCTAAAAAGGCTTCCTTTTAATATTCGATCATTAAGTGAAATTCAGTATTGAAGAACCAGGGAGCCGTTAAGAAGCAAACGTGTGATGATTTCATAATATTTTAGTACAAAGAATACATGATTTGAATGATCTCTTTTGAATACCACAGAATCCCGGACACTGGAAAGAAATAGAAACATATGACACACGTTTCTCTCTGTTGTTCTTATTTCTTTTTAAACTATCAAGTTGTAATAATTATTCAGTCTAAGCAGCCCCCAATAAATGAAACAGTCCTTAGACAGCTGTCAAAGCTCAGTCTTCCGGAAGCTTTGATTTTAATGAAACTCATTAAGGGAAGAAATTAACAGAAAATATCATAATTTGTCTTGTTTCAGAAAACTAAACAGAAACAAAGGGCTTCTTAACCTGACAAGGAATCTGACCAGCCAAGCTCCTTTATTATAGTCAGAGCTCGCCACCAGGCAGCTCTGCACATGGACAGGACTATGTTAGAAAAAGCGCTTCCTCTCAGAGGAATGGGCCAGCCCGGCCTAGCCTGGCCCAGTGACTTGTCTCAGCTTCACGGGGAAAGGCTTCCTTGGCCAGAGCTTTTTGGAACCATGCTATGTCAGCACAGAAGATTCAAAGAAATGAAAGGCTATAGAAAATGTAATTCCCATTAAAGGGTTACAGTTGGAGAAACTGTCCACACATTTGGCTGAAAACACTAGGTCTAACTTCTCTCCAGATAATGATGAAATTTTAGCTTGAATTTTTCTTTTTCTTTTTTATAATTTAAAGAAACCCCATGAAGTATACGCTTCTTGCTTTTCTTTTTCATAATGTTTACCAGCTCAAATTAAATTGGAATGTTTCAAGGAAGAAGCATTTACCGACACTGCTATCTACTTGCTAGGACATTCTCAAGGAAGACGCTGATGATGCCCACAGACCTAACAACGATAGGTTAGGAACAGCCCTGATGTAGGTATGTTTAGTGGATAAATATGCATGCAGATTTAATTGGCATCTCACCCTCATAGGTGAGATGTCACCAGAGACAGATCTTCCCAGGGGAAGGGCATCAGAAGTGTTTGTGAAACTAAAAGCAAATATATTATTGACAGTGGTCTCACTGCTGCGAGCACTTATTTGAGTCCCTTGGTGGGAGTGGGGGGGGGGGGGGGGAGGGAAGCCTGAAAACGTGGTTGAGCTTTTCTGGGAGACAAGATAAGGAGCAAAACAGAGCAGGGGCCATGTACATGGTGCCTTTGCACCCCTGGCCATGCACACCCACCTTCAGCCTGATGCAGGAAGAATCAAAAGCACAGTCTGACTGGGAAAGAGACCTGAATCCATTCCCAGCACGGCCAGTTAAGGGCCATCTGACCTGGGTAAGCTATTTAGTCTCTCTGAGTCTCAGTTTCCTCCCACGTAAGATGAGGACAAAATGCCTTTTTCCATCAGGTTGTTATGGGGATTAAACAACATAAAGTGCTTAGCCCAGTATCTGATATAGTGGTAACTTTAAAACTGGGAGGAACTGTGAGTTTCCACAGGTGGGTGGGGAGGGTGCTAGCGTGCTAACCCTTGCGATTCAGGAAGGCTCTTGGGGCCAGGATTTGGGGAAAGACAGGATGGATCTTGGGAGCTAAATCCTAGAAGGAGAGGAACCAGAGAGGAAGGAATCCCTCACGAGGTGGGGGCAGCAGTGAGACGCTGCACAGAGTCCCTGCACTTTGCTGACCTCCCTCCTAATCCCTCACGAGGTGGGGGCAGCAGTGAGACGCTGGAGTAGGCAGAGTCCCTGCACTTTGCTGACCTCCCTCCCGTCACTGCACTGTCCCACAAGCAGGTCCTCAGGAAAACCCTCAAATCCCCCCTGGGCTAGTCCTGTCCTTACCAGGGGCTCTACCCAGGAGACTCAGGAGAGAGCTGCATAAAGCTTATCTGAACATGACTTGGGATAGGGAAGGTTAGGTAAGTCTCCTGAAATCCTCTTTTTTAGAAGCTGATTGGTAAGATAAAGGCAGGAAGCAGCTAAGAAAGTAGAAACTACCGGACAGACGGGAGTGGAAAAAACAAGAAAAGTTCTATAGAACACAGTATTATTTCAACAGTTGAAAAGGTCATTTTGAATTATTTTCTACCTTTTTCTGGGTTCCATGTGATATACACTGAGACATGAGACCCACCCCCCGCAAAAAAGGTGCCTCCCCCAAAGATAAGTCAGTCCTTTGTAATGTATTGAACATCATTCTTTTTCAAAGGAGAGATTGCCACGTATATTGCGAACCAGTGAGTGAGTGTGTTTGCTTTGAGGTTCAAACTACATGTGGATGGTATTAAGGGAAAATAATCAAATCTATGTGTCACTTCGACCTATATTCTCTCACACATTACAAAATAAGAAGTTTCAAATGGTGATGTCAGGGAATGGCTGAGGATGAGATAATTATTCCCACCACTAGAAACCTGGGAAGACAGATTAGTTGACCCGCAAAGGTTTTATACAATCCAATGATCTAGGGACAAAGCCCTGTGGATGGGTGATGAGCGGATTAAGTGCTCCTGACTACGGGTCCATGGACCCAGGCAGGATTATGAATACACTGTAATTCTCAGTCTTTTTCCAGTATCTCCTCTTTTTCTTATTTAATGCCTGTTTCTATTCTTTTCTTAGTTAAGATAAATTCCACCTGAATTTTTCATCTCTAATCCATTTAGATTCTTTGTGCTGAAGGATTTATACATTGAAAGAGGAAAAAATCATGACGATCAACTAGTATACCTTTTATTCTTGCAGCTTCTACAGCCTCTGTATGGATTCCTGGGTTCAAAGAAAACACCCAACACATGATGGTAGAAATGAGGATATCTATTAGCCCACAAACTAGCTCTTTTTAACATTTAATTAATCTAATTTTGTAAACAAATTAACATTCCTTTCAGTGCTCCTTATTTCAATAAGTCAGATCTAGTTTACTTAGTTCAAACCTATTTATTCATTCATTCAATGAATATTTATCAAGAATCTTCTATATTGCTGACACTTTTTTTTTAAATAAGTTTTTATTTTTCAATTACAGATTGCTGACATGGTTTTAAACATTGGGACTATGAGACAGACAAAATCACTATCTTCATGGGGTTTTATTATAATGGGAAGTATGGACAATAAACGAACATCTATAAAATACATATGCTATCCAGTATAATATACTATGAAAAGAAAAGCCATTGTGACAAGTTACGAAGTAATGGGAGCTGCTGATCTAAATAGATATTTGTTGAATAAAATAACAAGTCCTCAATATAACTAAGGCAACTTTTAAATTTCTTATCTCCTGAGCGTGCTATGAATTAGCATGTTAGAACATGCTAGCCATGATATTCTGCAGTTTTACTTACTAATTCAATTTTACTTTTTAATTTACTTGTGCTCTGCCTCATTCTAGAAAAGCTTTATGGCAGAGCTACTATGCAGTTGCACAAATTGCCCTGACCCTTCGCTATTAAAGAACTGGATCTTTATGAAAAAAGTAGAGACACAAACTCTATATATCCAAAGGATTTCATTTCCTCCCATCTGAAGTTGATTTCCTTGACAAATTAAGTATGTCAGTAAGTACTCAAAACCAAGATTTTCCAGGAAGATCAAATGGCGAAGCTAAAAATCAATACAGGTAGCAACTACTTCTTATAATCACAATTTTTATAGAAATTTAACTTTGCCAATTATTTTTAACGATGTGTCAGTCTCAAAAGCGTATCAGGATTGATGCTGTGAATCGGTATCCTAAACCTAAAACATTCGAATGTTGCATTTTAGTGACATACAATGAATGTCAGTATTACATGGGAGGGCAGAGGCCGGAGGAAGGAAAAAATGATTCATAAATTATACAGAGTCATCCTTTGCTGATCCTCCTTTGTAGAATGAGAGAAGTCTGCATGACACAAGACAAAGGATAACCTAAAAACTGCAATGTAACATGTACAACTGATACGCTCCCATAACCAATCTCAGCCCCTCAAAGTTCCTCTCAGAAGCCAGAATTCAAAATGATGATGATGACAGGCAACCCCTTTCATTGCTATGAAAACTCAATTTGTGAAAAACCAGGGCAGGCTACACAAAATGCGAGCAGATAAAGGGAAATCCCTGTTTTAAATCCACTACTTGGCATGCAGTGTCCATCTGTTGCAACATTTTATAACAAGTTTCCAAGTGCTTGACTTATTTTGACCAAACCTGATAAACAACTAAAGGACACGATACACTTTGATTCCGTGGTTCATTTTCCCATTCCCAAAAGAGTACCCATTAAGTTTTTGAATGGCTATATCTTCCATAATTTTTAAGTTTGAGAAAAATTTTATATAGAGGTAACAGAAACAAATTTCTGCTTGTAACAAAAAGCCTATAGCTCAAAGAAACACTAATGTTTATTTTATTTAATAAACATTTATTAATACTCCACTTAGTAATAAAAAATTTTAATATATTTTATTTTTCAAATAATTTCTAGCAGTTTTTCCTATTACTTGTGCAGTTTGTTTTCATTTTTCTATTGATTTCGAAGGAAAAACTAAAATGCAAAATGTTTTCTGTATTTTAGTTTTAGCTCTGCTTTGCATTTATACCATGTTCATTTTATTCACAAAATAGTCTCTTGAATCGATCACAAAATGAGTGTACCAAGCGCACACAAATATATGTGCATTAAAGAAAAAAATTGGTAATGATCAAAGAGGAGAGATTAAGTGGAAGTCTAGAGGTATGTAAATGCTTTATAAATTATAAAATGTGACAGAAATGAATGTTTTTATTATTGCTATTATTGACATCCTGTCTATTAATTGCTTTTGAGGCTCATTAAATAATGTTAGGCCACAGCTTTTTTAATTACCACGTGGCTATCTTTTACCAGTCACCTGATTTTCAGAATTTCCAGATGGACACATCTGTTCTGAGGTCTGACTAGCCTTTGATTCAACCAGGAAGAAGTAAGGTTCAAACTAGCTCAACTCCTACAGCTGCTGAAAGCTCTGTCCCAGCAGATTATTTACCTGCGACCTCTTTTTCACGTATAACTGTGATTCTCCTGCTCAGAATCTAAGTTTGTAGACGAGATTGTGCCACTTGCTTTGTTAGGCACAATTTAATGCGGTTGAACTATATCATGCATACCATTTTTTTTTCAAGCCAATTCACAGAGAAAGAGCACTGGGAAACCACACCGTTACCTCCTTTGATATCACCAAATGGTGTTCAGTCATCTGCTCTCAGGTTCGATGGATCAGAAGAGTCTCCAGAAAGAGTCTGAGATGATGTATGTCATACTGCTATGAGCACTATAAGACTTCAGGTAAGCTGGTGTGTGGGGTGTGTGTGTGTGTGTGTGTGTGTGTGCGTGTGTGTGTGCGCGCGCGCGCATGTGCATGCATGTGTGTAGAAGTATGGCACAGCTTTAACAGAAAAACTAACTATATGGAGATTTTGGAGAGGCCATTATTAGGTCATTCGGCATATCAAGGACAAAGTACTGATTTACTGTATTGGCTTCAGAGTGTTCATGTCTGCCTTTTATGAATGATAAGACACTGCCTGGGATCATTAGACACCACCCTTGACTCAGGACCATCTTAGAACACTGGCTTCCTGTGCCCTGTTATAACACCTCTATTATTTTAACAAGCAGAGCTGTGGTCTGGTTTCCCCAACTTACCACGGAATTCTCAGGTCAAGTATAAATGCATATTACAGAGCACCCTCTGGCATGCATTGTTAAAGACCTCATTAAAACCTCCAAAAGTCTTCAACTGTGCAACTGGAAATGTTTCCAAATCCTCTTATCCCCAACATAACAAATCCTATTGTTTATTAAATCTGATGTTTTGTAAATGTGATACTGCCTGGCTTATAAGGGAGAAATATCTTCCAAAACAACCCAAGAGAGTTCTTATGGAAAGAAAAGCAAATCAGGAGAACCCCCTTCCATGGTAAGAAGACAATTCCAGGATTAGGAGACACGACAGTATTGCTAACCAATTATGGTTCTGTCTGGGTCATGCGCTATCTGTAACAGAAAGAGGCAAGATGGCAGATGCCCTGGGTTATTTTAATTAATTTAATCATGTGACTAATTGGTCTCTGCTGGGTTTCTGTGGTAACTGCTTCCTAAGTGCTGATGGGCAATTGTGTTAAATGTAGCTTGGAATCCGCACGTAGGGCGCAGTGCCTTGGAGAGCCTGTGAGGAGGGCTGTGCAGCTGCGCTCGGAAGGTGCCCTGCTGGGCCTCTGATTGTCTGACTGCAGAGCGCCTACAGCTGCAGCGTCCTCTGGATTCAGGCCCTGCCTCCCTTTTCTAAAAGAACATTGCTTACCTACCTATGTGGGTGAGAACTCACCATGGACAGAGGAAAATGATCTGTGATCAAAGAATACTCTGGTTCAGCAAGGATTTGGAAATTAGATGGAGAAAGGTATCTGTAATAAAGGCATGTTGGAATGGGAGAGAGAGGGAAAATTAAGGCTACTCTTCTGTGAATAATATGCAGCCCCAGAAGCGATCATGTGTTATTCATAGCTGTCCAAATGATACTAATAAGCCATCTTTTTAAATGCCTTGCGGGGTTTATCCTTTTTTTTTTCATTCTCTTACAATGCGCTCTCCTCTCCTGTCACCGGATCATGTGTTATTCATAGCTGTCCAAATGATACTAATAAGCCATCTTTTTAAATGCCTTGCGGGGTTTATCCTTTTTTTTTTTTCATTCTCTTACAATGCCATCTCCTCCTTGTCACCGAGAAGGTACGTGGGAGAATGGGTGGGTGGATGGCCAGTTTTAGAGCACAGTCTACTTCAGGCAGATGGAAGGAAAATGACTTCCAAATTTTCTCATGAAGTGGGATATGTTTGTATTTGCGCAATGCATTCTAGCACCTGTGCAGAGAAAAAAAATGTAATCACAGATTTCCCTCAGAAAAGGATTAAAAAAAAAAAAAGTAAAACCACTAACTGTAGCACAAAGACGCTGCTGTACTTGATCAAGCCCTTCCATCTGCAGTCCTAGGCAGACTCCCAGGATGACAGGTTCTCCCCACCCCACTCCCACCCTGAAGAAAGAATGGCCAGTGCTTGGACCATTCTAGAAACTGCTTTCTGAGATCATTCTCATATCTATTGGAATGGTAGTGTCAGCGACATTTCCAGAGCAGGAGTGGGTGGCAGTAGCAGGATAGCGTAGCTTTTTCTTAAGAAAATGCCATCGTGACCCACAGAAGCCATTCTGTGTCCTGTGTACCCCAGACTGCAGCAAAGGGGGGCAGCTCCAATGGACTGCTCCCCACCTACACACACCCAGACATGAGCCAATGTCTTGGTAAATTAAGTTAAAATGGCTTCATCTAAAAATTTCACATTAGGGATGAGCATTAAATGGGCTGACAGTTTAAATTCCTTTAAGAGGTGGCTCGGAGTTCTGTTAAAGGGTTCCAATGCGTCTGACAGGACATCCAGGCAGCAAGCATTATTTAATCCAATATCTTGCTAAGACGGGGAGCCTCCCCACATCTGCTATGTTTCTGTAATGCAAATGGAAGAATCTGTCCATAACATCACAGTTTTGTGACTTTAATGACATCCATTTTGAGAAGTATCTGTCTGCTCTAAGTATTGGACAAATCATGTCATTTGCTTCTCAAGGTCTACGTAGTGAAAGGAGCATCATCTCTGGCCAAACTGTCCTCTCTCCTAATACTGTCAAGTTTATAATTGGATGCTTATTCGAAAAATCTGCCTGTGGATACCAAGTGTACCAGTCAACCTCCAGTCTGCTTGTACTGTCCTTCATGCTGATAGATTTCCAGCTCACCTCCATCTGTTCTGAACCACTACTACAGGCTGCATAGGTCAAAAACCTTCCATCTTCTATTTCTGATTTAAGGGAATAACTCTAGTTTTAGGAGTGCAGATGGAGAGCTGAATTCTCCCACTTCCAATAACCCTTCGTTACGATTCTAAACCTGGATTCATGAAGTCCATGAATGAATTTCAGAGTCTATGAACCCATGACATTACCTGTAAAATTCCGTGTGTATGTCTATTTTCTGGAGAGAGGGTCCACCCTGAAGTTTTCTTTGGATTTTCCAAGAAGGCCATGATGCAAACAAGAAGGATCCCTGCCTCAGACATGCGTGTTTATGCCCCAGTCCAACCCCAACCTGCTTGTAATCTGGCTGCGAGTATCAAATTATTTAAATGGGGAAACCTTAGCTGTTATTTCTTTAGCAGTCTACTTTAAAATAGATTCAAGCGCTCTTTCTCCATGTAGCCAAGTTGTCCTCCCAAACTATTCTCCTGAGGTAGCCCAGACCTTATGAAGAAGGAGCCACGATTACAACACAGCTTTGTGGAACAGGCCTGGGCATCATCTCATTGACTGTGGCATGAAGAAGACCAAGCGAACGTGGCAAGAGTCAATCCTTCCGTTTAACTCCTCATCACCGTTGGCCCAAGGCTCAGAACTATAGTGAAGCTGCTCAGGAGGCTGTTCCTCCTCTTTTACGTCACTCCTTCAGCCCCTCTTCAGTGTCTGGTCTTCCTCTACCCCCCTGGCTTTCTTACCCTTGCCCTTCCCCCACCAAGTCACCTTTGCCTTCCTTTACTTCACTTTCAACTGATACAAGAGCTGAACATAGCACATTAAAAAAATTGAGCATTCCCTTTTACTGTCTAATCCATACATCATCCCCACACTGTTTTCCATCAAGATAAATACACGCTTAAAAACAATTTATAAATGGAGCAGCCACTGGCCACTTTAAGAGAGCCCACAGTGAAAAGTTTAGAATAACTGATAGATAGGAATACCTCAGATTAACTTCGCAAAACTGCAGAGTTAAGGTCAAGGAAAATCCAATGATGAGACCTTGAAGGCCCCCTATCCTTCCATATTGCATTTAATACAAATCGAACTATTCATCTAGTATTTTCAAGCTGGTTTCTCAACCCATTGATGAGTCTCAACCAGCAACTTTTTAATGAAATAGAACAAAAAAGAAAATATCAGAGTGCATCACATAGAAATATAAGCATTGTTCCATAAAACTTCATGTTAGTCTTAAATACACGTGCCCTGTTTTGTATATTCTAAAACCTAAACATTTTCCACATTTTAATATTCTTAAAATCATGACGCATTTTACAATTGTTGTCAGCCAGGTTGCAGTTGTGACATAATTGTATGAAAAGCTCCTGTTGACACTTTCTGGTAAAATCAAGAAAACGCCAGCATCAAATGACTTAGACACTATGAAAAGGGTGCGTGTGTGTGTGCGTGTGCTAAACTGCAAAGCAAAATGTATTTCTTACTAAGGCTCATGGTAAATAAAAGTTTGAAAAATGGTGTACGAAGCCCTTTTATAAATTTTATATGAACGCTTACTAAATATCGACATTCTAATCATGAAAAAGAACAGCTTCTCCTGCTCTTCAGGCAACCGGCATTACAATTCTCCTCTTGTTGTTGACATCCGAGACCACATCCTTGTTGTACCATCTGTGGTATCTGCCCTTCGCTAACGGTGCGACCCCTTGCAAGTCACTTCTCTTCTCAGGGCCATAGTTTTCTCACCCGTAAGAGGAAGATGTTAGAGAAGCTTTCTTATAGCACTTGCAGTTTGAACAGTTCCAGAAGTGTGCACACAAGCATTCAACTCCTCACAAGTCTGTCATGAGCCCTCTGTATATCCTCTACTTCTCTGCCCGCTTTATGTCTTGTAGGCTTCTTCATGATATAAGCCGAAGATAAAATGATGTCATGTCACAAATCAATTTTTAAAGTCATGTAATATGGTTTTAACTATTCCTACAAAGTCTGTAATATTTTTAAATGTTAAAACACAATGCGGGAATTACAGTAAGGGTTATACATTTGTTTTTTAATGTGTGACATGTGGAGGTCTTATTCTTGACTCGGATCCTTTTATTCTGTCTTCCCGCCCCTAGCTTTTTTCCTATTCATCCCATTTCCTGAATTTACATTTCAGTCTCCAGCCTAGCATGTGCTCACTCATGCATACAGCCTGGCCCCTAGGCTGAGGAAGTCACTCTACGGTCCCCAGTTCTTCACATCTGTTCCAGCACGCCACATACTGCATCACTTGTTTACTTGTCGATCTCTCTTATTCAACTGTGAGAGCCTTAGAGGCAGAGACCTCTCCTTATTTATCTTTGTAGCCCCAGCCAGAGAACAATGCCCAGCATGCTGTGGACGCTGAATAAATGAGTAAATGAAGAGACGTGCGGCATGAGGACAATTTCCACACAAGCACAGGGAAACTCACACACTCAGGCAGACATTCCTCTGAGCATAAACCGCGTCTCAGATTTCTGTGTTCCATGGCGCCCAGCCCTGAGATAGGTCCCAGCCTCGGAGGACTTAATTGAGTTGCTGGTTCATTCACTGGTTGAACAGACACTGATCTGTACCCAAGTATGCATTCCTGTGCTTCTCCTCAGCCTTTCACTTCCCAAGCCTATTCCAGTATCTTGGCCCAAGCCTAGGATGGTAGGTCCAATTGTCCCTGGCCCTGCTAGCAGCAGTCTTGAGAAGGGGCTGAGTGACAGACAGTATGATTTCAGCTTCAGGATCCAAAACCCAGATGAAAGCAACCAACTTCCTTCAGGTCCCTACTAGGAGCAAGCTTAGCCTTCCAGGTGTGGAAAGGAGGGGTGCCACAGTAATGGCTGCCCAGGAGTGAGATCAGCCCACCTCTCCACGTCTTCTCCCATGCACAGCTGGTTCAACACAACATGGCAGTGGCTACCACTTGATGGGCCCCTAGGTGTCCCTCGAGAGTACAGGCGATGGGAGCAAACTGTAATAATCACTTTGATATAGATTTTATTCAATGTATCACTCCATCTCCCCACATACATATTGAGAAAGAAATTGAAGTCCACATCACCATTACCAACCTCAACCAAGTAGTTAGCCAAATATGTAGGCCCAGGGGATGTCACACATCTCCTTAGCCAAAGCTGAATTACATGGTCATGAGGAATTATATTTAACTGATATTTATTAAGGGCTAAATGGCTGTATTAGAAACATAAAGGAAGTGAGCAAAAGGGCTTGGTGGAGGAGGGGCGCTCTGCTCGTGGGGGAATGAAAATGTTAACGTAAACTCTACCTCTGTTTACTTTCGTGCACTTTAATTTGCTTCTCTCACCACACTTAACACAAAACAATGCCCTAAATTAAACACCATAAGGCATCTGTACTTTTATCCAACTCTTCCTGAATTTATATTTAACTCCAGTTGTCTTGATTTAAGCCTCAATAAATACAAATAATTTCTATGAGCTCCATCCTAGGTAGAGGGCTTGGGAGTATGCTTCTTCATAATTGATTCTGTGGGTTTTATCTGTTTTTAATTTACTCTTTAAGTCAAGTTTAATGCTCTGGAATTTGGGAGGCCAATATTATTTTCTACTTATTTAACGATTCAGGATAAAGAAAAATGATTAAGATATCATTGATACAAGGCTTTCTCTGGTATCATTGATACAAGGCTTTCTCCGGTGCCAACAGACCATAAGATTGTGGATTCTTTTTTTTTTTTGAAATCAGTATTGATTTGAAGTTCCATTAGATTTACAACCGTTGTGTCTGCTGTCTTTACATCTGATTCACAAATTCCTCATACTTGATGTACTCTCAGTGGTACCACTTTAACCAGAAGTAAGAAGTTGTCAAACTAAATCATGGGCCTGGGGTGTGAGTCCACCTTTTCTCTCTTACATCCACCTGAAATAATCTAAATCACCCCCTGCCTTGGAGCATGTCTCATCAGCTGTGCAATGCAATACAAAAGGGGAAATGTTTTCCCAACCTAGAAGCTCATCAACTTGAACCCTGAAGCATGTCATCTGAATATCTTACTGCAAAAGCAGGAGCAGCTCACAACTGCTATATACGACCATTAACAACCTGCTTCCATTTCCAGGACTGCCTTGGTGGATTAATACATACACTACGTATTAAACCATCTGCCATGGAGTTTGAACCAGTCTTTCTCCACGTGGCCAACGGCAAAGGTTACCCATGAGTGTTAAGAGGCATGGTACACTTTCATTACATTTATCTTTACCAATTCTTTAGTTTTATTATTGGTTCTATTGGCCTCAACAGTATACCTTTTCGAGCTCTTGTAGCACATATTTGTATAGCCTGGAATCTAATGAAAATATATTTAATCCTCTGTTATGTCAATTCTTTTAAAGTTCAGCATTAACCTTTTATAAAATCAGGTTAAAGAAGGATGGACTACACATTTCCAGTGAAGATGGGATGAAGTTTGATGATCGGCCTATTGTCCGACATACTTTTATCTACTTTAAAATATTGTCTTTAATATAGTCAAACATTTAAAAGGTGTTTGTTTGTTTGTTTGTTTGTTTTACTCTAGGCAAGGAATGCAATTTAGCCCCCTTCACACTGGACCAAGTTCCCTCTCTGCAGAGGCTGAGATGCAGCCCATATAGGGAACTATGAAGATTGAAACGTTTTGTTCCCATGTACTAGCTAACAGCTCAGTGAATGGAATTGCATCTGATGTCAGGTTACCTCATTAAATTTATATATTTGTAAAGCAGAGTTTTTTTTGGGGGGTGGGGGGCTGCGGCAGTGGGAAACAGAAGTAATCCTCTGTTTTTTTTTTTTAAATGAAAGCAACTTAGAGAAAGTAGCAAACTTCCCTTCCTTCCTGTCATCTACTTCTAAATAAGCAATCAGTATATTAAGTGACACTACTCTTAATACAAATCCCTGGGGTGGCATGCTGTTAATTTTTCTGTACTCTGAGGAATATCATCCACTCCTTACTCAGGTTCTTAATCCCCAGGCAATGCTTTATTCCTTGCTTCGAGTTATTTATTTTTCTCAAGGGTGTCTTCGGAGGGAGTCAGCCAAACTCTAAGTGAATAACTTGGAGTTTGAAAATCCAAACAACTTACCTTTCTTTTTGCAAGGTTATATTTGGTCACTTTTATTTAGGTTTATATTGAATGTTAAGACACAAGTACTGTTTTTCTTTCTCATAGGAGGCTTCTCAGATGGCGACCCTGCAATCTTGTACTGTTCTGTTATTCTCCAGAGTCTGACTTTTCTCAAAATTATAATAATGGCAGCTCACCAATCTAAAATCTGGAGACTTTCTGTGTACGCGTACACGTGTGCCTGACACGTGCACAAGAACGCACTTGGAGGACTGCATCTATGAGCACTCAGGGTTACCCCTGAAAGAGGCTGGAGACCCTCCCTCCCCAGTGATTTCCCAGTTCTCACGTATGCTTACAGTTTTTAATAACACTAGCGGCAACATCAGACCTTATTTCTTCCATATGCTTTGGACCTTCTCATTTATGGCACTGAAGCTCCTCAAATTTGCTCCAGTTGATTTACCTTGGAGATTCAAATTGCCATTTAAATCGCATCGAACCACTGAAAACATTGTTCTACCTCAAACATACAAGACTGGGGAGCCACACCCAACACTGCACATACTGCGTCTCTCTGTCACACTGCTTTCTGATCGCCTTGGAGCACACCTTCTGGTGTCCAATACACGAAAGCACACTGTGAGTTTTCACTATCTTTGGTTGCTTTTTGAAATGTCGTCTGTTTGCCCTTTCCATTTCCAATTGGTTTTTAACAGGTCTTCTGAGTTTCCTGAGACAGATTTTTCACTTTTCAAAAAAAAATGCCTTTTTAGTACTAATAAAACTTTCATATTTGTCTGCTTAATCACGCCAGCTTTACTGTCCCCTTTTTACTTTTTTGTTTTTGGCTCAGAGGTATATGAACCATCTGTGCCTCTAAAACAGTTTGCTTAAATAGCCTCCAGGCAGATTTTATGGTTTTTAAGTTTTTTACTTTAACCTTCAGCCTGCTGTTAGCCATTTTCATCACAGTTTTAAAATCAGCCTCTTTTGGAAACAACTGTCACTATATGTGGTTTTCAGAAGTTACTGGAACTGGAGAGGGGCTACTGACTCCAGATAAACTGTACTGCGGTCCTCGTTCAGCCACCTGAGGCAGGTGCGGGTGTGGTTAGCCTCAATAGGGTCATCTCGTCCCTCTGGCATCGCAAACAGCAATGTGGACACCGCTCATTTAGAATGTCCATGTCCACATCACCCAGCTAAGACTCAGGAAGATAAAGTCTGAGTTACTTACTTGCCTATTTATTTATCACTACATTTCTGCAGATCTGTCATCATGATCCTAGGCACTAAATGAGATACCAGGAAACAAAGAAGACAAAGAAAGGGAGGATAATTCCTTCCCTCCTACTACACCACTGTGCCATGAGAGTCGCCCTCTGTTATTGTGCCAGCAGACGTCCTGTTCTGTTTCCATTTTATCACAGTTGTCTAGTCTGGAGACTTGAGAGTCAATAAGCATTCCTCTAACCCGGAATTTATCATCACCCAAACTCCTGTCTGTCCTTGCATTAATGTTAACATAGATCTATAGTTCTCTCTATAACAGAACCACATCCGTTCCTACACCCAGCCAGAGGTGGTGGAGAGGGGATACCCCTTCTGTGGTTCTTTCTGTCAAAAGTAATTTACCCCACTTATTTTCAGTTATCCAGCCTTATCTGTCACACTGTAATTACATTACTTTCTTCTCTCAAATCAGTGCATTTTCACCCAATCTTTTCTCTGTTGGCACTGTTGCTTTAAAACCACTTAGGCTGTTACAGTTATCATTATTTTTATTATTACTTACTTATTTATAACATACTTCTACCTTTAGGAGTTATGAGCTGTCAATACACTCCCTGAAATAAATTAGTAATAACTTGCTAACTATAGTCCATGAAGCTGAGCGTAAAGTCAGGGAAGGCAGAAGCCAGCAGCAAGCAACAAATCCCCAAAGGCTGGTTGAATGAATAAATGAATGAATGAATACACCAAAAAATGGATACATGGGATTATTGTTCCAGGGAATATTTGTTTTCTTGTTTGTAGGTAATGTCTCGTTCCTTCACAGAGAACCTAAAATTAGCAAAGAAGTGGCAAATCAGGGCCAGGATTAGATATAATGCTGCTGTGTCCTCAGCCCAATAGCCCTTCCTTCTCCTCCCGCTCTACTTAACAACTCTTCATCTTTCAGAATTCAGTGTAACCCCTACTTCCTCAGAGAAGCATCTAGACTTCCTGACTGACTAGTCCAATCTCCCTGTCAGCGGCTCTCCAGCACTGTGCCCACACCACCATCGCACTTGTCACAGTGGCAAGTTCATATTGGTGTTATTATTTAAATAAATGTCCACCTCCCACTGGGCTGTAAGCTTCATGAGGGCAAGAACCAGGTTTTCGTTGTCCACTGTAACTTCAATATGACCAGTGTAGGGCCAGGCACATAGCAGCTGTTCAACAAATATTTGTCTGGTTGATTAATTAGTTAATAACTGTGAAAGTTGCAGCCTTCAAAGTCTCTGCTCCTTTGGCCACCTGAACTTGATGCACTCATCCTCAGACTAAATCACAGTTTGTTTCAACACTCCCCTTTCACTTCTGCTTAGCAGAGTTTTTAGCGACAAAGTAGCTTAAATGTGTGGGCAGGCGGCTAACTCTTGATAAGTAACTGCAGCCTCATCCCATCACCCATCCCATTCCAGGCCTCTGCCTCCCCACATCCAATATGGTCCTCGGCCAACATCTTCCCGGCCACTTACATTGATGTAACGATATACCGGGCTATCTGCTGTTCTAACTGCACCATTGTTTCTCTTCATAAATGAGCATGTCTAACAGCTAACTACAATCCCTTTGTCTTGTTCTGAGCAATCTCATGTTCTATAGAGTCCGAAAAGAATAGAAGAAGTGCTGACTTTGCCTGTTAGAATAGCTGTTATCAATAGGACAAGCAATAACAAATGCTGGAGAGGATGTGGAAAAAAAGGAACCTTCATACACTGCTGGTGGGACTGCAAATTGGTACAGCCACTATGGAAAAAACAGTATGGAGGTTCCTCAAAAAACTAAGAATTGATCTACCATATGATCCAGCAATCTCTCTACTGGGTATTTACCACAAAGACTTGAAAACTCATATTCGAAAAGATATATGCACACTGATGTTCATAGTAGCATTATTCACAGTGGCCAGGACATGGAAGCAACCAAAGTGTCCTACGATAGATGATTGGATAAGAAAGCTGTGGTACATATACACAATGGAATATTATTCAGCTATAAGAAGAGATGAAATACTGCCATTTGTGACAACATGGATGGACCTTGAGATAATCATGCTAAGCAAAATAAGCCGACAAAAAAGTTGAAAACCACATGATACCATTTGTATGGGGGATATAAACCTAAAAGCAACAAAAGAACAGAACAAAGAGAGACTCATGACATGGACTATAGACTAGTGGTTATCAGAGTGGGGGGGAGGAGGGAGGTAGATGGGGTAAAGGGGGTCAAATACATGCTGACGGAAAGAAATCTAACTATGGGATGTGAACACACAATACAATATATATACTGTTAAATTGTACACCTGAAACTTGCTGGATTTTGTTAACCAATGCCACCATAAAAAAATAATTAATTAAAAATAATAATAAATTAATTAATAGATAAGTGCTGATACTAGAGCCAACATTCTAATAACCAGGTTTTCAAAGTAGCTGTTCCTGGATAGAAGCAGTTTGTTTAAGCACTCTATGATGAATGTTAAACGCATTTTCAATCTTTCAATCCACACTTGGATTCCAGATTCCTTCTTCCACATGGCAAGAGTAGATGGGCGTGGTATGTTCATTGTATAAAGAATTCAACCTCAGGAGATCATCTCAAGAGATCACCTTTTCTTCTCTCTAGTGGATATTTACGGGCGCTAACCATCAGCTATCACTCCGATCCCTTCCCTCTTTTAATAGTTTCCAGATTCTCATTCTCTTCGCCATGCAGCCTCCCAGGGGCTTTAGAGGAAAATAAGCCCAACTCTGATGTCAGAGGAAAACCTGATTGACTTAAGCAAATCAGAACATATCAGCTCTGGTCATAGTCCCCAGTTCAGAGATGACCATGAGATCTAAGCATAGGCAATCAGCGTGAATTTCAAAATTCTTGCTTTGAATGCTAGGCACTCTGTCTTCTATTGGATGCAAATAAGTGCTGCTAGCAGTCATCTCGTGATGTCTGGGCACTTGCTGTGGAATATAACTAACACTCTATAAAGAAGTATATAGAGATGGGAAGAAATGAGACCATGATAAGACCAGTGAACTGCAGGACTAACCTATCTGAAGCATGCTCTAACTTAGGACTTTTCAATTCTATCAGATAAAATATACCATTTATTGTTTAAACCAGTTTGAATTGGGTCTTCTGTTACTTGCATAAAAATTCCTGATACATCTTATAAGTCATCACCAAATCAAGTCTACTCAAAATAAAATAAACATCAGAATAATTTTTTTATCCAAAGATAGTTCCCTTAAAGTTACCATCTCTTTTTCATCACACTATTTCTAGGGGTAGAGCTTGAGAAGACCTGTAGAATCTATAGGTCTCCCAACCCAAGACTTGGGTTCTGTGTTGAGGCTGCCTTCTGAGGCACCACTAGGTTGGGGGCAAGCCCCATCTACTCTACAGAAAGAAAGTAGCTATGTCAGAACATTTAAGCAGCAATGTCCATCCTTGGTTCACTTCCTCCACACTTTAAAAATAAAAAATAAAAAAACCTAAATTGGTTCAACACACTTTTGCTACTGGGAAATGTTTCATAACTACTAGTGAATAATTCAGCGAATATGATATTTTTAGTTTTCTATTGCCAGAGACACTCAGCTTTGATGGGAATGCTGTTGCCTTTCTTACTCTCCAAATCCCCTTTGTATCTAGGATCTTAAATGTACTACTTCCTTAACAGAGATCCAATCAACAGTGAAAATCAAATCATATCATACTCCCTGCTCGATATCTCCCAATAGTTGCCATCACACTTAGAAAAGAATCCAAACTATTACCTCTCAGGCCTACATGATCTGGACCCCGACACCTTTATCATTCGACTGCAGTCTGACCTTCTTGCTGTTGTTAAAAAATGCCAAGCCTGTTCCTGCCAGAGGCCCTTTGCTTTTCACTAGGTCCCCCTCCTCTCTGAAACCCTCTGCTACAAGCTCTTCACATGACAAGCTCCATCGCTTCATTTTGTTTCTACCCACACATCACCTCCTCAAAGACAACCTCTGTGATGACCAGACAGAAACAGCACTCTATCACTATCCCTCTTCTCACCCTGCTTTTTCTTCATAGCATTTATCACCTCCTGGGCTTGTGTTACATATATGCATATTTTTACCTTGTATATTATCTGTCTTTTTTAGAAAATAAAATGCAAGTCCCTTTAAGGCAGGGACTTTTCTCTTGTCTAATAATGTATCCACCAAACCTAAAATACTGCCTAGCCCATTCTAGGGGCTCGATATATCTTTTAATTTTATTTTTTAAAGAATGAATGAATGAATGAATAAATGAATGAATAACAAGGTTTGTTTGTTTTTTTAATCTTGGCTAAAAACAAACAAAAAAGCATCACAGAGGAACTTGTCTCCTGTTGGGCAAATTCCCCTTATCTTTAACTATTTGCCCAGCTTTATCTCACCTACCTCTGGATCTCTGTATCCCTAAATCCTTTGACACCAACAACTTAAATTGCTCCAACCTATAAAACATACAATCCTACAGATGATCACAGAAAGTGTCAGGGCCTTCAAAGATTCTTATAACAAAGAGTTGGATGTACAGACATAGAACTGCTCACCATATTTTAAATAACATGAAATCATTCTATTTAAACAGATTATAAAATAATATATCATTTATTGGATCCATACAGAAATCACTACTTTATCATGGAATGTTTGGCAAAAGGCCTGTGAAACAGGTAAGCAATCATTAGATCTCAAAACTCCTATTACCCACTGAACATCTCAAATACACTTATTGGAGTAAGGTCCAGCTCTCTTAATGCTAATTAGCTAATCAAAAAAGTGAAACACTAAGAAAGTTTGTGTGACAAAAATTGGATATAAAATCCTTATGTCATAAATATTCCACTATGTCTGTGGAGAAAAATAATATTTCAAAGTAAAGGCTGTAGTTTTTCCATAATCAAAAGTGGTTAAATATTTTTAAATACGTTTCAACATATTTATGAAGAAATTCTCTTACATGCCTCCAAAGCCCTCTCATAAATCAGTATAATGTTTCCGAAGCACATTTGGAAGTAAAAAATTCATACCTATCAACTATATTTTTCTCTATGAGAAGAAGAATTAAGCAGCAAATACATTAATGTCTGAATTTATAATAGGAGTGGTTAACTCTTAGCCATAGCGAACTAATGAGGAATATTTTACTACTATGGAAGGATTAATCATGACCCTCCAACACTACGTAATTTGACATTTGGAGGACTTAATCATGAATGGATCTTATTCCCTTATTTACTTTTCATCATGGAGATGCCTTACCAAGACAGCACATGTTAGAATAAATATAACTCGTAAGCTCAATAGCTTAATCTTATTGCTTTAAAGAAATGGTTTTTAAATAATATTCCATAGCTTTTTAAAATAGTCCTCACAGAAGCAACACTACTATGATTATGTCATCTCTGGGCCAATACAGCTCAAACATTGAGAAAATATCAGGATAGATGTAGAGGGCCTCGAAGCCTGACTAACCCTCTGTTAGCAGTGAGGTGACAACACAAATTCTGGGAGGTTGTGATTACTGCACATTGTCTTCCCTCCCCAGCCATTGATTATCTCTATCTTTGTTAAAGACTACAGGAATTTCATTTAACTAGAGTGCTCAGTAAATTGCAGCAGAGTTCAAGCATCTTTTACAGATTCATTAAACCATTGATCTGCCTTCTCGTGCTGGTAGTAGTTCCCAGCTTTGGCCCACAGCCTGGGTTTGCAGAGAATGCAACAAACTGATGTTTGTAACCTCTAAAGACAGTCTGTCAGTAGAAATTAGATTCCACCGTGTGCACGGCCACCCTAAGAGTGGATTGTGACACAGGGAATTTCCTATTCTCAGTGTGAAATGCTGGAGCAGAAATTAAGTAGCCATCCACAGCGAGATTTTCTTTATTCCATTCTAATAATATGAACAAAGAGCAAAGAGCTCACAGAACAAAGAATTACACATGGCTTTCTCAGTTCACACTCCTGCTTTTGTGGACAAAAGTATCCAGAGGTATTGAGATAGGGGAGAAATAAAAATAACTATGGGCATCCCTACAGTTTGCTTGTACTAGAATTTGTGACCAAACCTTGCAAAAGTATATGAAAGAGATTCTGGACTCAAACTAATACTTTAAAATATCTCGAGGCAACCCACCAAACCTGTCTTATGCATGCACTTATTTAGACAGTTAACATTTTCAACAAAGCATTTGAATCAATAGAGCATAACTATGATCCTAGGAAGATGCACATTCATTCTCTTTTGGCTTCTCTGGACAGAGCACTAAGACCTCCTAGAAACTTCTCCCCCTCTGATCTTTATAATAACGTCTCATGACACTTCCTTTTAAAGTCAGGCACAAAGAGTAACTCTGTGCTTGATGTAGCTTATGATAGGAGAAGCACATCAAAATGACCCATTAGCTATTCTTTAAATGCTCATTCTTCAGATAAACCTGAACACTGTTAGCAGCAAGGTGAGAAAGTTGGCAATGCAAGTGACTGGATCGATAAGGAGAACGAATGTCCCAAATAACTAGATCCCTTCCTGATCATTTGTTTTACTGAACTGCCCATTGCCCAAACAGGCAGCCAGACTATGAACTCAAAGCAGGCACATTCATCACCGTGCAGCCGTAGTCACCAGAATACAATGTAGCTGATGCAATCTGACACTGTGGTTAATGTTAAAAGGGAGCGTGCCTTTGAGATGGATTGGATAATTACCAGCAGTTCAGATTAGAAAAACCTGATTTAAGTGTATAGCATTAGCTAGCACCAGAAGGATGGCCAGAGATTGACTGTGTCTGAAAATTAACATTCAAGTATATATGTCAATAGCCCTGTGTATTGATCTTTGGGGGACTGGATTCAGATCTATAAAAAATGCCCCCTTTCCTTCTGCTCAGTGAAAAAAAAATGTTGAACATAGATTAGGGCTTGAACCTATTTGGAGTTTAATCATCTCTTCATATTTAATCTAAAATGTCTAATATTATTCAGAAGTTGACATCCATTCTGGGAAATTAATTAGAATTAATTTTCCTCTGTTCTTCCCATAACCTCCCAAAATGTAGCCCATTAAAAACTAGATGTGGTTGCTATTCTTTTCTTTCAATACAAACTCACTTGCCCCAGTCTGTTTGTGTTCCAGGTATCCCTGAGACCAGTATTTTTCAAATGGTATTCAAGTGTTCCAGTAAACATGACGATCACATACCTCTTCCCCAAGCTTCTGGTGACTTTGTAGGGCATGGCGTCCCACCCAGCCTGCAGAGCCTCTGCCTGGAACTCTTTCTGGCTTTCTCCAACAGCACAGCATCACTTTAACCTGACCCACATCTTACTTCACCAGAATTCTTACTTAGCCAGAATTCTCCTGCTCTAACCTCACCCTAAGTGTGTTTTTAAGGGCTAACACCTTCCCCGCCTCGTCTGCTCTTGCTTTTTTCATAGGTTCTCATTTGCAGCAGCTCATCAATATTCCATTCCATATTTCAAAACACCAGAGAACAAGAAAAGGTATGCTCTCCTTTCCCCAGAGCTTCCCTGTTTGTTGTGACCAAAAGGGAACTCGGCCACTGGCCTACGGGCTAAAGCTTTGGGAGGCAGAGGCCACACTACATGCAGGTAGTGGGGTAGGCCTGCAGCACAGTTCCAAGGGACACTACAGAACCAAAGCAATCATCCAGCAGGTAGACAGACCCAACAGGCTCAATGGTGACCCATAAAAACAAGGTGAATCCACGGAAAGAACTCTGGTGCTCCCTCGGCACATTTACTTGTTGATCAAGAATATTTGCAAGCAACTGGCAGCAACGAGTCTGTGGCCTGAGCTTCAGGCAGTCAGGGGACAATAATTACAAGTAATTTCTTAATGTCCTTCCCTAAACCTTCATGAATGATAGCCATTTTGCAAATTAAATCTTGCAGGTGTTTAAAGAAAAAAAAGTAGACAGGTTAATCACTAGATTACCAGGGCAATTGTTACACATTTCTTCTGTACTACTAGGTTCTATAATTAAGTCTGAAACTGAGAATCTTTCTCAGGATATATTCAAGTTTAATAAAAAGGCCAAAAGTCTAAATAAAATGTAACTCCAAATAATACGATGATACGTGCTTATTAGTAACAGGTTCTTCCAAAAGGGATCTCTTCTAAGAAGAGATCACTAGGTATCCAGCGATATAGTTTGAAAGTAAAAGAAATACTTATTAAACAATAGTCCCTTCACTAAATATTTGTTATTTTTATCATGATTTTGAGGAGGTCTTAATAACATCATCTGAAATGTTGTTTGTCTATATAAGCTTCTTATTTTTAATTCATCCCAATCTTTATCTCTTATCTGCTCAGGTTCCTTCCCACCACGGTCTGTCAGGGAACAGCAATATTATGATATTAAAAAAGGATTTCTATCTATTCTTGTCTGAAAATTTTGAAAACTAGAACAAGGAAGCAAAACTTTGGTGTTCTTAGGAATTTGTGTCTATTACTAAAGTATTGGTGCTACTAATCCATGAAGAACACTATAAATTTGAGATCTGAACAAGGAAAGAAAATAATCATTTTTACATTGCCTGCGCTCGCCATTTGTCTTGAGTTTTGATTTCCTGTTTGATTTGCAGACATTAGTTTAGACAACAAAATATTTTCCACGCAGAAATATAAAGATCAAACACAGGCTATCTGGAAATGACTACTATTTGTGGTCTTGTTTGTTACTCTCACTTTTAAAAGGATAATGGTTACAAGGCATTACTCACTTAGGAAAAAATATTTTTAAGGGTCTGTTATTGTGCAAAGTAAAACTGGTATTAGTTGGACTAAACACTTCGGCATCTCTTGCAAAACCACTAAGGAGTCTCTGCAACTTTCCAGTTCCTAGGTCAATCACTAGGCTAGAAATATTCTCAAGCCCTTCTCTACTTGTGGCCTCGAAAAAGGGCTGGGAAAAGAGTGAGCTATTAGTTCCCTGACAAGTCTCTAGTGCATCTAGTAATGAGACTGACATCCCATTGTTCGGCCAATGTTCATGGACGACCCAAGTATTTTTTTTACTGGCTGTTTCAAAAACTTTTGAGCCAGCAATTGAGCCTGCTGGGGATAAGGATTCCACAAAATATAATTATGAATTAACTCTATACACATCTAAGGGACAGCATCCTGAAATGCATAAGGCAGAAGTTAGGTTCATTAAATGAATATGGCCGTGATTCACAGTCTTCTCCAACAGAAGCATTTTTGAAGAAAGCCTACATACTTGTAGCAATCCAAACAATTCTTCCAATAAAATTTTAAGTTTCGTTTAAAAATATAACCTACATGTCATAAAGGGTTAAATTTGGCTTCAAGCCATCCCACCTTACTTCACAGTGCCAGGTAAGAGAGGGATGTGGCATTCTTAATCTGCTCCATCAAACAAACCCAAAGAGAAAGAAGGTTCGAGAAGCAAATGAAATTTAAAGAGCCAATTTTCGGTGGGCCTTCATTTTGAGGGTTGGGCTATTTTTGTCCTTGTTTTTAGCAGAAAATCAGTTCCTGCTTCTATACCCCAGCATTTGTGAAGAGGATAGCAGGGAACCACAGGCACAGCTGTCCAATTTACATTCACAAATGCAGGTGTTGCTCAGACACAAAACAGAGGTCAGCTGAATACTGCTCCTAATTAGCTACCTTTTTTACTAGGATTTTTCTTTGTGAAGTTATGCATGCAATTTGGGTTCAACTTAGAGCCCATTTTTAGATCCCAGCATGCTATCCACCAAGAAGCAGGCTGTCATTCTAAAGCATAATTTACAGCATAGTTAATCTTACATGTTTTTTTTTTTAATCTACATTATACCTAAGGCAAAATTCTGTTCTGCACACACATTACTTACTCTATTTTCCATCCACTTCTCAGTATTTAGAAGTGTAGAATTTAGCCAGAAAATTTTTTATGTAGGAATGGGAAGAACTTTGCCCTTTCCCTAGGATTAAGAAAGTCCACAGTTTTAATAATGGGGACTAAAGACTTTATTAAATGATACAAGAATAGACTAGCTATTTGCTATTGTCTTCAGCAGGGAACGCCCTGGGGCTGATTTCAGCGGTTCTTAGAAATGGCAGGATGGAGACTGCTACCTAATACAATCCATTAGGAAACCCAAGCCCTAAATGAAATGACCACAAAATCCTATCAGTTAACAGAAATGCAGCAGCTGTACATGTTTATTGTAATACAATAGGATATTGTTACAGAGATAACACTCTTAAAATTTAAAAAAAAAGAAAGAAAAAAAGAAAAAGAAGAATCCAGCCAGCAATGTGACCAGTTTTTCTCTGTTTGAAAAGTGAGAACGTATAGTGTGGCAGAGATTTGGAATACATAAATAAGCAAGAAGATTGCAGAGAAGACAGCCCACTAACGTGCTTCTGGGATCAGCCGTCAGACAAGCCACTTTGACTCCCAGGTTTGCAGGATGTGAAAGATAGAGGTCCTCCTTCCTCCCCCTGCTGATTTCACCTACGCTAAGTATTCCAAACGCTGCTTCTTATCTTGGCTCCCAGTTACCCATTTTTCAAAACTATATGCAGTTGAAGTTTAAATTCGTTTGACCTTTAACTTAATAACGATGTAATATGACATATTATTTATAATGATATAAATATATATGGTATCATTATATATGGTATTTTATATAGATAGATATAGAGATAGGTTATAGATTATTTGGGGCTGTTTTTCCAATTGAATTGAGTGTCTTTCTTCAAAGGCTTACTAAAGTAAAACCACATTTCAAAGTATATAACATGTATCACCAGGATTGTGACAAATTCTTCTTGCTTGATTTTTTTCACTACAGGCAGTCCATCAAAATTCAGGCGCATAGCCCTTTAGAATCATAGAAAGACAAAAACCCTGTTCTCTAACCGTCTTCTAGGATGGAATGCAAAGTATTTTGTTGTGGTAAGTAGGGCTTTGAAGACAAAAGCGCTGGGTCCACTCCTGTGACTGTTATCCCAGAGTTCAGCACTCAAAAGGGGGAGCCCCCAGGTCTCAGAGATCACTTTTAATCCCCTTATATTAAAACAAAATGTGTCTCCCGTGCATTGCTCTCACCACCCTCCTCTGAAGCCTCACTGGTCCCTCCCAAGGGAACGTGAACTGGACTGGTGACTGTTCCAAAAAAATTCCAAAACAGTTTCCTTACTTGCCTCCCTGTTCCAGTGAAGATTATGAGCCTAATTCTTAGAGACTGCTTCTAAAATTCCACCCCACTGAATCCTGCAGCCTAATTCTTTCAGCATTATGTTTTTTGGCAGAGTGATGTGACCCAAATTTGCAGGAGATAATTTGCTGCAACAGTGCTTCTTCAATGCAATGAACCCGAGATTAGCATCTCAGGATTGCAAATATCAGACTTAAAAATAATAATAATAATTGTTTGCTTTAAGAAAGGACAGATTTTGATCTTGAATTATAGAAATGGCAATGCTCAGCAAAGTGTGGACAGTTTTATGAATTAAGGAAGCTTTACAGATCAATGGGAAATAATCAAGAACTAGCCATTTACTTCAGTAATTGGTGGCAAAATGCTATAGAGGTTCTTTAAAAATTAAGAAATTAGCTGTGTGTGTATGTGTGTTTGTGACTGTAAAAACATCATGCATTCCATTTCCCATCAGTGGTGGCCAATACTATTCTAAAAGGACATATTCAAATCTGAGATGTCTTAAAACAAACAAAAAAAAACAACCAAAAAAAAACTACAACTATGGCTGTTCCTGTGTTCACCCACCATGCTTCTCACAAATGCTTGGCTATGTGAGCAATGCTGATTCACATATTCATTCTTTCACCTTTTCTCGATATCAGTCAACTTTAATAGAAAGTGTCAAGAGAGACTTGACAGGTTTCTTGATTAGAATTTGTGGATCGGATTTTGGAAAGAGCCAGAGCAATATTTCCATTGGGAACAAGTATTAAACTGAGTGGACTAAAGCTTTCTGGCCATGTGTCTGTGGCTAGTTTCTCAGCCTTTATAAGAAATCTCTACCACTTATCTTTCAAGACTCTAGTCTATGCACTCTACTGCTGGAAAGTCACTGTCACTTAGGATACCAGCTGCGATCACCGTGTCCTCATCAAATTCATTCACCCTCTCAAAATTCAAACACCAAGACAAGAAAAACTGAAGAACAGGTTACACATTAGAAGGGGATTCCTTATTCCAAAAGGTTAAGTATGACAGAGAAAGAGAACAGACAAAACAGAAAGAATATAAATGACAGATGCGCAGTGCTGTCAGCTAGAGGCTAAGAGGCACGTGCGCATGTGGTCTGATGAGGCCTGTGTGGGCCGCCTCTCTCTATGTGCTCTTACCTTATTTCTCTTGAAGTAGGCTCGTCGGCAGGCTGCAAAGCACTTCTCGCTGCAGAAGCTTTTCACCTCACTTCCCATACTCAGGGAATAGCGCTTGATTCCCACTTTCTGGCACCAGGCACACATTATTTGTACATTTGACACATCATCTTCTATAATAAAAGTATAAGAAAAATGTTCATATCAGAAGCAAACATCCCTTCAAACTTAGACACACCCTGAACCTGAATGAGCTACTTGAGGTGTGATTTAATATCCACACCTCACCGCTTTCCGACCTAGTAGCTCTTGGTGGGAAGACTCCGTGCTTTTTCTTTTCCTTTGGGGCGGGGAGGTGGAGTTGCTCTTATATTTCCAAAAGATATCATTTACTTAAAAACCAGAGCATAACTGCAGAGCCATAAAAATTCCTAGGGCTTCTTAGCCCGGCAAACATGCTTATTCTGCCTGGTTGTAAAAGGACTCATTTCTTCAAAGGTACTGCTGAAAGCCTACAAGTTCCATATTGAGTGGGACGCTTATACCCACCTATGTGATGCCCTAATGTGAACCTGGACAGTCAGGAGCCAGGATCCATCTTGGCATGTGCCCTATTACTGTTACATGATATGGGGGTGTTGTTTACTCTTGCAATATAATGATTCTCAAGTGATATGGTTAGTGAAAAAGGAAAGATGTGATGGCCAGATTCTGCCGATAGAAAGGCACTAGCCTGGCTCACTCAGCTGTCTCCTATGATGCAGCCTTCCCACACGGGTGTCCCCAGGCAGGTGCAGGCCTGATTTAAACTCTCCTCCATGTGATGAGGTTCATGTTCCCTAGAGAGAGTAGTAATGGAGTGTCAGCAATGAGACCTGAGGTCACATAGCTTCCCAGATCATTCTTGGTCAGATTGGTAGTCCTCGTAGCTCCTGTAGGACCTGGCAACCACGTCATGGGGATGCTCAGAATGATGTTAGATAGTATGCAAATATTTTCAATATTTAAAATACTGTATTTCTTTTCCTTTATAAGAGAAGAAAACAAATTTAAGTAGTAAAACAAGCCCATGATATCACAAATATTAGTGCTTAAAACAAAGGCTTTTAAAAGCGAGTCAGTTAATCAAATGTAATAGTAAATCATAGTACAAGTGGTAAGATACTATGACGAAAATGTGATGGTGATATTCAAATGACTGAAGTCTGGGAAACGTTGGCAGGGGACTAAAAGGAGACTTTAAGTAGAATTTTAAGGAATATTTCCTAGCTGTCTTGGCCTCCCAATTGACAATGTGTGTGTATGACTGATCGCCACTTAGCCACATCTCTTTGTCCTTTACGGATTTTTTTTTTTTTTGGTACTAACCCAGACTCATGCTCCAGACATGAATGGTAATCACAAAATCCCCAACAAGCTCTGGTATAGTGTTGTCTGATTTCTGAATAAAATCCCCCAAAGACTAATTGCTAAGCAAGGCCTGGTCCATGAGCTGTTGACATATTCATGGTTCATAGAGTCTGTCATGCAATCATTCCATTCCCGGGAAAAGATTTGGTTTGAGGCAGTGCGGTCATCAGCCTGCAAAATTAGAAGCAAACTAATTTGTAGTGCAGTGATACGGTTTCTTTTCCCCCTGAGTATCATCACTCAGAACTATGTGCAGCATTTTTTATTTACCTTAATGGAATAAAAATTCTAAATGACTGTTTTTATTTCACAGTTATATATTATGATTTATTATTAATTATAATAAGTGAGAAAGCGTAAAAATGACCTTTAATGTTAATCAAACATTTTTGATAACATAACTTTCTTGAAATGGAGTCAACACTAGTAGTTTCTGTTTTTCCCAATAGATTAGCTGCTTTAAAATCTTAAATTCCTGAAAAAGAAGATGATACAGTAGAACTCTCACAAATGATCCACTGGCAATAAGCTTGATTCTGGTGAAATCTGTAAGGAAAAAAAAAATTTATGGGGGAAGTTATTTGGCCTGAGTTCAAGGAAGAAACTCTACTTCCCAAGGAAGAACTTTAGGACTCGTATTAGGTTCCCCTCGTTGTTTCTTCCTTTATATGGTCTGGTTTGGGAAACAAAACATAAGATTTTTAGTCCTAGCTCTTTAACTATAATGGACTAAAACTGAGATGACAAAGAGTAAGAGAAGCAAAGGCACTCAGCCTGTGCTCTGGCCGGGCCTGGAGGAATGACACTTGGGGCAAAAAGGCTGCTCGCAGGTTTTTTTCATGCTTCATTATCATCACTAGACAGACCCGCTTCTCTTTTTTTTTTTTTTTAAGGAAGGCAAGGGTACTTTCTTAGAACAGACCTAATGAATAAAAAAAAAGGAGAATTCTTAAAGCAGATTATTTTTATAAATCATTTGTACTATAAAGTAACAATATGGGAAGATGAAACAAAAGAATGTGCACTTTTGTTTTTTTAATCTGGTAACTGGAAAACTCTTAGAATGGTAGTTAGTATCCAGCTTACTAAATAATTCAGTATTCCTACAGTTTTTCATAAAATTCTGTTGCATAAAGGCAAATACTGAAAAACTTCTATCAGATTTCTCTTTTTCTATCATCAAACTGTTATCTATAGCTAATACTCCAAAGAAGAGTCTGGTAAGTAGATTATTCCAAAAGTTCAATAAAACATTTTTAGATATCTCAGGTATTCTAGTCTTATAAAAGTCACTTTTATTAATATTATATTTTTAAAACTAAGAAAGAACTATGATTTTCTAAATTATTTGTCAGCAAAACAACATAGCTCAAAATTCTGCCACCAGACATGAGATGGTGCCCCATCTTAAATAGTATGACTGCTCCCCTAGAAAAGTGAGATTTTCTTAAGTGCATTTCAACAACCACATCTTTTTTTTTTTTACCTGAAACCCAGAAATTACGTGGGTGCTTTACACTGGCAAAACAGAAGGCCCCAGCACTTTAGCTTTTTTAACTTGAACTGCTTTAAATTTTTTTATTTAAAAAAACATTTCTTCTAACTAAGAAAACTCTGATTTCCTATTTTATAGTCAGGTTAAATGTTTGTGCCATTAGAGATTTAAGATTACTTCAAAAATGATTCACATAACGAATTTTTCCTTACAGCCATTAGCCTATGTATTTTTCATAATGAACAATGCAACAAATGCAAAATATTTACAGCATTAAATCACATTGCCAACGTGAACAGTTTGTATAACATGATAAAATTTTCATATGATAATGTCATATAAATATGTATCAGTCAAAATATGCATGTTTCAATTAATCATGAATTTTGTACCACCTCTTTAGGACTTAATTAAGCAAAATGTTTAGGGCATTTTCTTTCTAATCTAATGTTCAAAGAACTATAGAACATTATTCTGCTTTACATCCCAGAAGGAGTAATTCAGATTAATTACTCTAAGATGAAATCAAATTGTATTTATCATAGTTCAGAGAAGTATGAGATCAAGCATTTCTGGAATGCCTTGCTAAAGTTGTTTGAGAAACTGCCCTATCTGGTGACTTTTGAAAATAAAGACAGCCACTGGTCAGTATCATTCTAGAGACATTAGAATTGGCTGTGAACATGCATGATTGCTTACCTGACCAGAGCCCAAAGAAAATCAGGGGACCTCATGGTCCCCAAGTGATTAGACTACAGATTTACCACCCCTTTGCAACTTCCATGGAAGTCAAAGACTGAAGAAAAAATCTGAAAGTATTTGCTAATGATATTTTTCTCTTCCAATAGTTTCTAAAATGCACACATCCAGATAATTATTTCAAGACTTGAATTACACTTGAAACAAGTTGCAAGGCAGTCTGAATTGACTGTGTGCTCTCCACGCCATGAAACAAAAGATGGCACAGGTAGTACTCAGTCAATCTATTTGTTGGAGCAGCTATATTTAAAAACAGAACGAAGACATGGTCTGGAAAGCAAGCAAAAAACTAGGGTTAAAGTTTGCTTTCTTTTCAGCCCTTCTTGGGATAATTCAATTCCAAAAACTCTAAGGTAGTCCAATTTAAAAGTCTTGACAGAGTCCTATACAAGCTTCTGTACAGTTTCCTGTGTTCTAGAAGTGAATATTCAAGGACACCCAGAAAAAATTTGAACCACTGAGCCAAAAGGAAAGTAAACATAGCTAGCCATTATTTAGTATTTAGTAGATGCCATGCCCAGTGCAAAATTCTTTAAATCCATTATTTAATCTTAATTACGAGCACCACCCACCAGCAGGTACTAACATTATCCCTATTGTACAGATGAGGAAAGTGAGGTTTAGAAGTTAAGTAATTTGCTCCACATCACACAGCCAGTACATACCAAAGCTTGCATGAAACCAGGCTGTCTGACTCCAGAGCCCAAGATCTTGACCACTATGCCTTGGAGACCACAGCCTTTTTAAGCATGTGAGATTACACACCATCCACATGGACTTCCCTCTACTGAAAGATTAAAAGCTGTCACAGATTCTGCTACATACTGGAACACTTATAATCATGACACACTAATAACCAAAGAAAATGAAATCAAAAAGGTCAAAATGTCTTTGAGAAGACAGTTGAAGTGTTACTCAGTATTTGTCGATTGATTAAAACAAACAAGTTAAAGGTCTGCAGTGAAAGTCTTTACCTCTTATGACTATAGAACTTGAATTTGCTGCAAACTTCCTGTCTGAACTTTCACCAGCAACTTCCACTTAAACATTAAATGATGAGAAAGAATCAATAATAGCTAGATCTCAGAAAGCATTCATTCTACCCACATGCAAGCAATATTGTTCCCAGCTTTCTCTTTTGTAAGGAGGGGCGTCACAGCAGAATATAGATAAGATTGATGTTCCATGTGGGTCAAGTGGGGAATCATTTACATCTGTAATTTCAAAGATGCCAATAAGAATTTCCTAGCTTCAAAAATTATCCCTCAACGGCTCACTAATTAAATTCTATCATTAGAGAGTAATTTCTTTGCCTAAATATTTCTTATATCTCATTTAAACACAAATTCTCTGAAAGCAAGAAGGCTCAATACACATTTGCCAATAATGATTTACGCTTTAAAATGAGTGCTTCCTTCTGAAAAACAAGTTTTCACAGAGAGTGGGGAGAAGGGCTGAGGACAGGGTTCCAGTGAAAAAGATGGAAGGCAGAGATGAGAGAGGCTAGGGCACCAGATGCCTCTGGTCACTACTTTGCTAACATCTAGCCCTAGACATATAGGCAGAGCAAGCTGAGGGTAGCCAAGCTAAAATAGGGTGGACAGAAAAAAATCCTGTCTGATCACACTTTGGTACTACGTCAAATATTTTCGGAGTGCCTTTTAGATGTGAATGTAAAGTACAGTAGAAGTTGAAGGAGGTGGGTGAAATGGCAGAGAGCTAGGGATCACTAGAAAAGAAAGGTAACACATATACTGCTTTGCAAACCTAGGTCGTTATTATTTGAAAGACAGTATGGTCAGATACAGAGAGATAGAGACAGAAGACGTTGATGAAAGTATTAACACTGCCTCTTCTGGTTGTATGAGGTGGGCAAGTCACTCAAGAGTAGTAATGCCCACCGTAAGTATAGCTGTGGTGAGGATCAAACGAGAGAAAGTAGGAGTATTCTACATCTGAGTGAGCCTTCCTTAGAATTACTGGCAGTTAGAGCTGTAAGACAGGGTAGGTGTCAGCCGTCTGTATGCCGTGTAGAGAGGCACCAGCCTCTTCAATCACATTCCCTCCCATGGATGACATCTATAGAACGACTATCTTTGAATACAAAGAACAACTCAGTAATTGGTTAAATTTCACTAACTCAGACTATTTAAGAGTAAAGCCATTAGATTTAATAAAAGCTTCACTTACAGTTATTCATTCTAAAAATAACGAGTTAATAGTTGACAAGGTGTTGCCAAATATATCACTGTACTGACAGATATTCTGTTATTTATAGATGGGAATTCTTTGTAATTATTATATCAACTATCCACACATGGGTAGATCTTTCTAAGTGCCTGAAAAGTTTGCTCTTTTAAAAAGTATAGTAATAACTGAAAATGTTTGCCACCTTGGTAACTTAACTATCAAAAATTGCCAAATAACAGAGTCTGAATTAATAAAATTTTATTGCACTTACTTCTCATTTAAAAAATAGGTGCAATTAAATGATAGAGGTTCATACAACTACGATTCCTTGTAGTGCCTAAAATTATTCCTATTTTTCTTTTGGAAATGGAATTATTTGAAGTGATTTCAAAAATTTAAATAGTTTGCACCCCTCTAAATAGAGTAGTACTTGACCCCAAAATAAAATCTAAATCTCCACACATAAACTAAAATTTGATTTAAGTAAAAGAAATGAGCACATATTACACAATATGACAGAAAAATGAAAAAATTTAAAACTAATTTTCAATTTTCTAATGGAAACTTTCTAGCCAATTTTAATTATTTATATATATGAATACATACATACACATATATGTATACATATACACACACATATGAATAAATTAGACACTTACATGCAGATCCTTGCACTGGTGACTGGTCAAGAATGCTGAGTTGAATAGGACATGGCTCTGCTCCCAAGAGGACAGAAAAGTGTGTGACTCATTATATGACAGGCAGAATGTGGTGAGAGATGTAGAAACCTGTTAGAGCCCACAGAACACAGTATTTGAGTTGGGTCTGCCCGGTCTGGAGAGGAAGAAGGTTTAAGAGAAGACGGGAAAGGACAGAAGAACAGCAGGAGACAGGGAAGAGCTCCAGGAAGGGAGGAGTCTTGAACTCGCCCCTTCTCCAAGACTGTGTGAAGAGCAAAGTAGGAGATTAGACTGGGCAGGTGGGGCCTGATCAAAGGGTCTTCTGAATGTCATTGTGCTATGGGCCGGGGGGCACATCTTTATTCCACAAGTAATACGAAGCTCCCAAATATTTTTCAGCAGG
>NW_006494612.1:3817429-3820887 GCF_000325575.1 Pteropus alecto | reverse complement strand
CTTGACAGGAACAGAGATGTGCTGAGAAATGGTATTTCAGTAGGATGGATCAGAATTTGGAAAGACTGGAATCTTGTTCCACATCTAGAAACCTCAGCAAGCAACATGAGAGCAGCTCCATGTCTCATTCACCTTTGTGTGTTCAGTGCCTAGCACATAACAGTGCTTAAACTATGTTGAATGAACGAATAAATGAATGGCTGGATGGATGGATGGATGGATGGATGGATGGATGGATGGATGGATGAGGAGGAAAGGAGATGACGTTTCAAACCTATAGAGTAAGTAGAAATGAAAAGAAGGAAAATAAGAAATCCCATAAAGTCACAAAGTATTAATTCTCTCTTGAACATCATACTAACTTGGATTCTTTAACAAGACACTACTAAGCTCATGTGTCTGCAGCTCCTTATCATTAATTTGAATATCTACCTAAAATTTCATTGATTTTCCAGTGAAGAGATGTCTCTTGAAAGTGTCTCTGACAACCTCGCCTCCACTTCTCAGTATTCACTGTAGAGAGTCTATCTTTCCTATGTACTCGCCCTCAGGAACTGGAATAAGAGGGTAGAACCTAGGAGTAAGGAAAGACCAAAGCCACTTCCCAAAGCACATGCCACAGAACACCAACCTCATGGGATCCTTAAATGGGTGTTATTTTTTAAAAGACTTCCATTGTCAAATATGTATGGAAAACACTGGTAAAGAAAGTAAACAAGAGTCTCCTTACTAGAAAACTTTTTGGTATGTACAATGTGTACAATTAAGGATCTTTGAGAGGGAGATAGAGTGTGATGTATTTCACAAATTTGACCATGGATATGTCTTTCCGCACAGAATCCACATGACTGGACTTCTGAGGAAGTATTTCTGGGACATGTGGCTCCACTGCCCTACATCAGCACAGAAGCATCAGCACTTCCATGTGTGTCATTAATCATCTATAAGATTTCTTCTCCTTTGTCAAGAATTAGATCTTTCATTGCTAGGAGCCTCCTTTGTCAATACTGGACCATGTGGGCAGTGCTGGGTGTGCTGACCAGTGCTTACCAGTCCTCAATAAATATCACCACATGCTAACATGCCCATGGTCCACAAAGTCCTATGGTGTCAGCTACCTGCATCAAACACAGAGAAGGCAACTCTTTTCCTGTCTTACAGAGAAAATGGCAGAAATTCAGAAGGTAATGGAAGAGCAACACTGCTCTTAACAGACTGAACAATCCATGTTTCCATGGACAAGGAACTCAAGCAAACTCTTGTCCCTCTGACCAATTCAAGGTGCCCTGGGATAATGATGCTACAGTCATGGGATTGCTCTCCATTGGCCTTCCCTCTCCTACATGGCTGAAGATCATTCACTTAGGCCCAGCATCTAGCCGACAAATGCATGTGATTAGGGATGGGGCGGCAGGGGGTGGGGGGCAAGATCAAAGATGGTGCACCAGCAAATCCATCACTGCCAGAAAAGGCAATTCCAAGCCCCTGACCTACATGGAAGGTCATCACCTCCAAAGAAATAACAATAGCAGTACTATAGGACTAAAGGGTCAAGCTGCTTTATGTAGAACGTCAGAGCAAAGGAAGTATTCCCATCACCTACTATTTTATCTGAGGGGCTCATTTCCCCTTCTGGAATCTGGCCATCCCATTAATTACACTTAATGGACTCCACGGTTAACAAAACTTCCCAGAGGGGAAATCTTAATGGTAAACAAAGGATTCATTTATTTACTCAGCTTTGTGCCAGGCACTGTACTAGGAGCTGGACATAAACTACAAACAAGGCAGACATGATCCTAGTCCTCAAGGAGTTTTCCATGGCTGCCCCCAGTGTAAAATGCCAATGTGCAGTAGAAAAGGACTGTAGAAAAGCCAGGCCTGCTCCCAGGACTGTGTCACCACCAGGGGGTCACAGAAGCCAGGTGTTCGTGGTGACCACAGAGTGAGGTATAAGCAGCCCCATCATGAATGACCATAAGGCCAAGTCAAAAATCTCGGAATTCTAGATAGTTTTGCCAAGTAGCACACCATGCTGGGGCTGCCATCCCAAAGGCGGTAGGCTAGAAACTTGGGTAGGCTAGACACCTGGGAAAATTAAAGCATTCACATGAAGCACTTGCTTTTCTCCTCCTCAGAGACTCTTCTTCTCTCCAGGCCCTGAACTACAAGTTCAAAAATTAAAGAGTTAGAAGAACTTCACTTTACTAAATTTGTTAAAAGAACCAAGGTGAACTTGCTGGAACACTGTCAACAAGAAAATTTACTCCCCTCTTCATCTTTCCCATCTTGAAATATTTAAAGGGCCCTGTGCCAATCCCTACTTGGGAATGTGATGAGACATAACACGCCAATACAGCCTGGTTAGGGAAAAAGTGGAAGCACACCAACAGAAAAACCTATCAGAGTCCTCTTCCTTCCTCTCTACATATTCCCCTGGGCCATATCATCTATGTACTCCTGTGACTCCAGTTACCATACATAAGATGATTTCCAAATCAACACAGTTATCTCTCATGAGATATTATTTCACACTGCCTCTAAGACTTCTTAAGCTCATCATGCCCAAAGCTGCACACACATCCCTCCCCCTAACCTGCCCTCCACTGTGTTTTTTCATCTCAGTTCCTGGCCCTAACATCCATGCAGTTTCCTGCTAGCAGAAATCTGGTATCTTTTCTGCCTCTTCCCTCCTTCGTATCTCTCACGTTCTGATTAATCACTAAATCCTCCTAATATTTTCAATATAGCCATTTATTCATTCATTCATTCATTCAATAAATATTTATCAGATCCACTTATGTACCAGGCACTGTTCTAGGTGCCCTGTCCTCATGGAGTGAAGCCACCAACACCTCTTGCCCATACTACACATGGCCTCCAATCTCACTCCCATCTAATTCACGCCCTCCACTCTGGATACGGGGAATCCTATTGAAACACAATTCTTGTTACTGCTCTCACCTGCTCAAAACCCCTCAGTGGCAACTAATGCCCTCAAAAAGAAGCTGAACTCCTCAACATGGCCTCCATGGCTCCCAGGACCAGGCCAGCCTATCAGCTTGTCTATTCTCTGAGCTCTAATTTCTTCTACTTTCCTTGAACCTCTCTTTCACTTGGAGCCTTTCTATGTGCTGCTTCTTTACCCACAACCTCAAAATCCTTGACCGTTTCAGTACTACTGCTCCTTCACATCTTACCTGAAACCTCATCCTAGGGAAGTCTTTCCTGACCCCAATCCTGGACAGATCCCACAAAACTCTGGGCTTGATCACCTCCAGACTCAATTGAGATTCATTTTTACTGTCTTGTCTCCTCCACCTCACTATGAGCCAGTTAAGACAAGGCCCATGTCTGTCTTGTTCACTAGAACGCAATGACTTATTTGGGCCTCAGCAGGAGACATTATGTTACCAAGGAGAAAAAGCAGAATCCTTACTAGATGCACGGATGGTTGG
>NW_006494612.1:3814908-3817360 GCF_000325575.1 Pteropus alecto | reverse complement strand
CCATCTTTAGAAATCACTCAGTAATCACTGCCATGTGTTGCCTTAGAGGGAAACACCAGTGAAAAGCCCCAGAACAGAATGCAATCGTTATTTCCACTCTCCTTGGTGAAGTCCACGAACTAAGCCTTCTCAACTTAACAGGAACTTTGAGAAATCAGCACTGGAAATGTCCCTAGAATAACAAGAGTTATCAACTTCATCGTCATTTCTCTCTCTTAACCAAACTTTATTTATACCTTCAAATAATTAATAGCAAATAGTTCAGTCAAATCTAGGTTAGTTCCAGAATCACAGCTACCCTCTATGAGCAAGAGAAAGCACAGCTGACATTTCCTCTTATTTCTTGTTAGCATCTTAGCTCCTTGGTGACCTGGGGCAGGGTATTCTGAAAGTATTATCATAGCTAGGTCATACTCCCCAAAAGACTTTAGATAATGCCAGAGAAGTTCCGGGCTGCCTCGGGAATCACAGGGGTGAGTGATTTAGACTTCATGTTTAGATAGCATCCCCACTTCGGAGGTGAATTTTAACCCTCATTTTGCAATTAATGCAACTGAATGAGCTTGAGGAGGCATTTAGCCTCTCCAGGCCTCATTTTCCTTGTCTGTAAAAAGGGCATTTAGCTAGATGATATTTTAGGTCACTAATTAAAATTCTAGGATTCTAAATCTCTCAAAATAAGATCCATTTAAAGGAGTTCAGACACAGGATATTTTTTCTTTTCCTCTTTTTCTTGAACTCCTGACTTAATTTTTTTTTTTTTTTCCTCCTTCTGTATGGCCACCACCATTGTCCCTTGCTCTTACCACAAGAGGCTTAGAAAATTCTTTCGCCGATGGGGCAATTTTTGAAGTGGCCCTTTCTGAGCTCTCCAATATTTGCATGACCAAGAATCTGGTACCCTCTTTTTACTCCTTTATTATATATTTATGCTTGACTTTACAGGGAATAAAAATGAATGTTTATAAAATTCTAACTTTTATACTGTTCTCCATTAATTTCTGACCTTTCACTGTGGACTTCCACAGACATGGTATTTTATCCTGTACACAGAAAACAGAATCTGAGACAAAGATTTGCATGCAGGTGGTTTATTCGGCATGTGATTCCAGGAAGTAGGAATGAGAGACAAGGGAAATGAACCTGGGGAGAAGGAAAAGCCCACAGAACATTGTGTTATTGAGTTGGCCACTGCTAGGGGAGACTGGTGTTCAATCATAAAGAACATTTTTTGGAGTTTATGAAATACATTTTATAAGTATTCTCCCAGGGGACAAAAGGAGGAAGCATTTATTCATCAACTCTCATGTCCCAGTGGTTTAGTGTGTTAATCTGGTTTGCACATGTGTGAGCAAGTGTTGAAAGGATTTAGATGATATCCATGCTGCCATATCAGAGAAGCCCCAGAGCAAGAAGCGAGAATCAGGCGTAAGGCAAGGCCCTTTCAGAATGCACATGCTAAAGCTGTCAGAATGCTACAGCATACACTGGAGTAAGAGGTGGGGCCGAGAGGATCTGGAGGGGTGCACAAGAGGCGTCATACACGTAGAGCTGTCATCACCGTAGAGCCTGGTTTCTCGATCATGGAGCTATTGACATTTTCAGCCAGATAACTCCTCGTTGTGAGGCTGTTCTGTGTGTTGTAGGATGTTTCTTAGCATCCCTGGCCACTACTCACTGTATGTCAATAGCGCCCCCTTCCAAGCTGTGACAACCAAAAATATCTGCAGATATTGCCAAAAGTCTCCTGGTGGAGGCAAAGTCACCCTCTGATAAGAACCACTGGTGTAGAGTATTGTGTATCCTATTTTTGTCACTTCTCAGTGCCCCGTCATTTCTCTCCACTTTATATCATATCAAAAGCAGCTCCCAAGTCGACCGCTACAGGGGATAGTTATGCCTTATGCTCATAACTTAATTTTTAGGCTTTGCCATGATATATTTCACTTAAATAGATGATAATCCCTCAATAATAAGGAATGATAAGACTTTAAATTTGGGAAAGTTATGAACAGACTAGATATAGGCTAAAATGTTAAAATTACATTCTAGAACTTAGTTGCTTAAGTCAGAAGAAGAGTTAAAATAAATTTTTTTGAAATCTAGGTCTCTAAGACAAGGGCTCAATATTTTTTGAGACAAGGATCTTTTCCTCTGAATTATACATATAGGTTCTACTCATAATTTCACATTCAACTTCAAGGCCCCCACTCACCCACCAAAGCCCATCATACAAGGAACCCCTAGGAGACCATGCTATCGTTGATGAACATTTGGATTGTTTCCAGTTTTTACCTATTGTGAATACATGCTACCATGAAGATTCTTCTACATGTCTTTGGCTCACATATCTACACATTTGTGTTGAGCACATATCTGGCATGGAATTATTGAATAATAGGATATGTATATGTTCAGCATTAATAGATATTGGCAATCAGCTTTCAAGAGC